>NW_027512848.1:0-341645 GCF_048772815.1 Callospermophilus lateralis | reverse complement strand
ATATATATATATATAAATACGCTCTAGATTTTTCAAAACCTGAAATATATGCGTCTTATTATGCACTGCCTAAATTCATTCATGTTCATCTATGTGGATTTCACAAGATTATTCTCAGAAATATTCATCCACCTGAAATACATATTTGTTTCCTAGTACTGAAAACTAAATTCAGTGAATGTTGCACACAAATTCTAATATTTCTACAGTAACTTACCCAGCTTAACATCAATGCAAGTACATTCCTATGTTCCATGATGTCTATTTTGATGTTCATTTTTATTCAACACTGGTACATTACTTTTTCTTCATTTTATGCACATCATAGGATATATATTTCTTGCACAAGTTATCAAATTTATAGGCATTTGTTTCACTTTCAATCACTTCCTGCTTCAGAACACATGTATTCCTCCAGGTTTCTTGATAGTTTTTTTCATGAGACATCTTTCCAAACACATTATTTTCGATTTCCATAATCACTTTTGAAGCAAACTCACACCCATCATGATACACCGTAACCCTATTATTACCATTTGATGTATAACTTGTTGGAATGAATGATTGTATATGAACATAAAATTTCTTATTTATTTTCATATATCAATTCAATCTATTATTAAAAGTGGAACCAGTTATATTATTTATTCACAGTATGGTCTATTAAGGCATCATCTCTATATTCATACATACAGGGTACACCTAAATGTATCCCCAATACTAATTTATAAGTCTTTAAAATATTGCTTTCAGAAATGGTGGAAGAAATACTATAGTCACCTGATATACATATACATTTCATCACAGTAATATTCCTGACACAAAAGGCAAGGGTCACACTTATGATTGTACCAAAGCCTAAATTGAATTTGAGCATGTATTACTAACAACATCCATGTCCTGGTTCCCTAATGCTCTCAAATATCATTCCTATTGGTGACGACATATCTGTTTCTTCCTAAGATTATATATTGAACCATAACCCTGTTAAAAATGTCTTATCCTACAACTCACGTTGTACTTTGAATAATTTTCTAATGTCTCCATTGATATCTGCTTTCAAACACCTTTTCTCCAGTTCATCATTGGGAATGTCCCTTCAAATGTGCTGACATTTACATTCACTCTCTCACCAAAACCGTATTGCTAAAGAACATTTGGTCCAACTCCTAGACTCACTCAAATGTGTTCTTCAAAGCCCTGCAGAGGGCAGCCCAGAGGTGCTTGGGTTGTCTCATGACTCCAATTCACATAAAGAATCTAAACCCTACAGTCAGTAGGCCTCAAATTGGAGAAGCAGAGCAGTATTAATTGAAGGCCTATTTGATCACTCCTGGTTCACAGGAAGGGTGTCCAGGCCACCCTGACTTTAGGCAAATGAGGTGCAAGGGAGCTTATTGTGGACACTGTCTTGCGCTGCGCCCCTCATGGAAACCTCCAGCCAGAGGTTATGATGAGTGTCTATATGGAAGAAGATGAGGGCCATGTGGGAGTGTTTTGGTTTTAAATGTGGTCATTTGTGCGGTGGTTGAAAGAGATGACTGGGTCCACCTGGGCTTGAACTCTGGTGTGATTCCCCTTAGAAATGGAGGTTTGGAAATGACGTTAGAGATGTATTGCCATGAATTGTGTTGGGATTTTAGGAGGAGAAGCATGAGATTTGACCACGCATGACAGTAGGCCTCAAATTGGGAATGCAGAACATTTTGTCCAAATCCTTTATTCACTCATCTTTTTAATCCTATCGTCTAACTTCCTAATTCTAGATAAATACCACGGTATATTTGAAATTCCAATGACCAGGTGGCACTGGAGAATATTTGGATGTCCTGTTGCTGATCATGAGTGTACCAGACAGTGCCTTGATTGACTGGGTTTCATGAAAATGGTGTAGAACAGAGATGCCAGTAAGTTGGAGTCTGCTGAGTAGTTGGCCTAGAGCAGTGGTGTGCAGGTGTGTCATAAAACATCTGTGGTGGGGTCATGTGGATCTTCCATTGACTTCCAAATGGCTTGTGGCTGACATAGTGTAGCCAACAGACCCTTATATGTAAAGGCATCTTGTTATATCGAGAGGTTTAAGGGAAATTTTAGAAATAAGGTTGCTATGGTCAAGGGCACAAGCTACGTGAAATAGAAGACATTTTGGTGCATTTTCCTGCAGACCCTGACCCACCACACCTGACAGAACTCCCTCTAGCACTTTGTCCCAGTTGAACTCATTGTATTTTGTGAAGTAAATACCATACTCCCAGTGAAGCAGCAAGAAACACCACAGAAAGTGGAGGATGACCAAATGGCTTCACAGTCCACACGGGGAGACACTTAGCCCCCAGTGGTCACAGTTTACCTACAAAGAGAGAATTCAGCAACTGCTCCCTCATGTTCATTATAAAATAAGAAACCATGTCCTCCAGGTCACATAGATGCAGACCCAGCTTTGATGGTCTCACTACAAAGAGAGAAGAACATATATTTCAAGGGCCAAATCTCAGAGGCAGTCTCTCAAGAAGTCTTTAGACAAGAAGAGCTCCATGTTTGTGGAGTGTTTACCCTGATCCTTACTTTGGAAACTCCTCTACCAACTCCAAGGTTGTGAACTCCTGAGCATCTTCCATTCCAGATATGTATTCATAGATTTTCTAACTCTCCTCCTATAACTGTGTCTTATTGGGGCGAAGGTAATGTCATGGCATTGTTTTGGATGAGAGTTGGAATATTATTCTGTGGCACATATTTGCATACACATTGAATTCATTTTCCTATTTTCCAATCAAAATACCGAAATCATGACACTAACCTGTACCCTACTAGACTCTCACTACTAATCCTAATATGATGGAGAAAAAAAACCCAAATACAAGCATTTTAGTGGACGCATGGTATATATTTGGACTTGCCTTTTGCATGAAAGAGGGTAGGTGTTATAAATCTAGTAAATTTTTGTTTAAAACAATTTTTCATGTGTTTTTAAATTAACAAATATGTGAATTCCTGTCTCCCTTTCTGTATATACTATTTAGCACATGTATTTTTTCATGCACATATAAAATCCTACCTGGTATCACAGGTTAATTTTTGTGTGTTGTCTGACTTGGCAGATTCAAATTGTGAGAAGAGATCACTCCTCCTACCCTACTAGACTCTGACTACTAATCCTAATATGATGGAGAAAAATAACCGAAACAGAATGGAAATACAAGCAGTTCAGTGGAGGCATGGTGGATATTTGGACTTGCCTTTTGCATGATAAAGGGTTGGTGTTATAAATCTAGTCAATTTTTGCTTAAAATAGTTCTCCATGTGTTTTTAAAATTATCAAATATGTGAATTACTGTCTCCCTTTCGCTATAGACTACTCAGCACATGTGTATTTATATGCACATATAGAATCCTACCTGGTATCACAGGTTAATTTTTGTGTGTTGTCTGACTTGGCAGATACAACTTGTGAGAAGAGATCACTCCTACTAACCACTGTTGAAACTGAAAATTCAAATTATGGGTGAGCTTCCTAGTTGAAAACATTATACATAAATGCATGTTCAGTAAAATAAATATTTTTGCATATTTGAATGATATATATTTCATGATGAATATCGATTAGCATATGTATTGCTACTTTTTAATGTCTCTGTGTGTGTTTTGTATATATATATATATATATATATATATATATATATATATATATACACTCTCCAGATTTTTCGAAATATGAAATATATGTGTCTTATATACACTCCATAAATTCATCCATGTTCATGTATTTAGATTTATAATCAATTTTTCACAAGATTATTCTCAGAAATATTTATACACCTGAAATATATATTTGTTTCCAAGTACTGAAAACTAACTTCAGTGAAAGGTACATACGAATCCTAATATTTCTAGAGTAACTGACCCAGTTTAACATCAATGCAAGTAGACTCCTATGGGACATGATGTGTATTTTGACGTTCATTTTTTTCAACACTGGTACATTACTATATCTTCAGTTTATGCACATCATAGAATATATATATATATATCATCCACAAGTTCACAAATTTGTAGGCATTTGTTTCACTGTCAATCACTTCCTGCTTCAGAACACATGTATTCTTCCATGTTTCTTGACTGGTCTTTTCATGAGACTTCTTTCCAAAAATAATATTTTTTAGTTCCATTGTATGATTAAAGCAAAACTCACACACCCTTCAGGATAAACCATAACCCTAGTATTAACATTAGATGTATGACTGGTTGGAATGAATGTATGTATATCAATATAAGATTTCCTGAGTATTTTCAGATATCAACTCAATACATTACTTAAAGTTGGAAGAAGTCACATTATTTATTCACAGTATGGCCTATTCATTCATTATCTCTATATTTATAGACACAGGGTACATCTATTTTTGCCCACAATACTAATTTATACATATTCAAAATATTGCTCCAAGAAATTGTGGAAGAAATACTCATGTAAGCTGATCTACATATACATTTTATCACAGTAATATTCTGGTCAGAAAATGCAAATATCACACTTATGATTGTACCAAAGCCTAAATGGAAAATGAACATGGCTTACTAAAAACATCCATGTGCAGGTTGCCTAATGCTCCCACTTGTCAATCTTGTTGGGGACTACATATTTGTTTCTTTCTAAGATTATATATTCAAACTCAATCCTATTGAAAATGTCTTATCCTATCTCTCACTTTACAATTTGCCTGATTTTCTAATGTCTCTATCGATATTAGCTTTCTAACATATTTTCCCCTGTTCATAATTGTGACTGACTCTTCACACGTGCTGACATTTACATTCACTGTCTACCCAAAAACCTATTGCTAAAGAAATTTTGGTCCAAATCTTATACTCACTCTTCTTTCTAAACTTACCAACTGTCTTTCTAATACTACCGACTATTCCTTTTTGCCTGGATGTTCTCTTCGACATTCAATCATCCAAGGTACAAGGTCCTATAACATTGTATATCGATTAATCTGAGACATCTGTGCAGAACATAATTCAAAGCTAAGTATCCCAAATGAAGGGCCTAATGCCCTTCTGGGCTTCAAATCTAAATAGATTTCTGTTTTCATACTTATATTTTACCTATATATTTTTGTAAATATTGTAGGTTCCCAATGCCATTATTAATCCAGCAGAATGACTCCTCACCCAAATTGAACCTGTTATTAACCCTAACCATACACTGTTCCCTCAATCTACGTTTACAGAAGACCAGGGACAGAGTTGGTTTTACAATACAGGAATGTAGAGCATCTTTAACCTGCTGAGAACCTCAATGGTCCAAGCAGAAATGATCCCTGGAGAACTTGTAGGCAGCTTTTTAGGACCTGAGAGAGCAAAAGTCATCTTCCATTGCAGACAACCTGGTCAGGATGAAGGAATGTGTCTGAATAAGCCTCTCTCTTTTTAATGTAGAGAATATGGACCAAACCTGGACTCTGGGGAGAGCTGTTCCTGGTTTCCTATGGTTGATATTCCATTCTAACTTATGAAAGTGTCACAGAAAGTAGGGGCATCCTCTATCTCATGGGACCCTTGGAAGCAACTGTTAGGACAAAGTGGTTGCCAAGGTAGTGACTTCATTCAATTCTTGAAGGAAGTGACCTACCTCACTTCCTTGGTGATGGAACTCTCTGAATTTGGGATCCAGGAAGCCAGGCACACAGAACCAGTCTCAGTCTCAATTCCAGTGGACTCACATGTTTGGATTTACCAATGACAGAGTCAGTCTCTCTTGGTACCTACTGATGTGAGGATGGCCAAATGCCAGGAGAGCTCTCAAGAGGGGACGTTCCTGAGAAAGCAGTTAGTGACTCACCACTGGCTCCTGACAACTTCACAGATTTGAACAAAGAGATCAGATGTGAGACAGGACAGGCCATTTCATGGGTACATAGAATGGCCAACAAGTCAGAGGACACTCCGGATTGTCACAGACCTACTTGGGGGAAGGATGTGCCTTTGTGGATGTGGGTGAAAGTTTGTGGTTTTGTCTCATGTTCTGAGAATAGGTAGGGAAGGCAGTTTGTTTGGTATTCAGTGGAGAGTTTCTAGTAAGTCGTTTGACATGGCGAGTGTTTCTATGTCTGTGTATACCACTGTGTCCGTGGTTGTAGACATTAGAAAAGAGAATGCATTAATGGATGTGTCCTCTCTAGTGGAAAGCTTCTCAGGATTAATCTTTCCCAATTTATGAATGGACTGCTGCTTGACTTGTGGATGGGCAACACCTACAATCTTCCTAAGTTCCTGATTTCTTCCTGAATTCTGGCCACTCTCCAGAATAGGCTCATGGTTTTGTGTCCAAGATATGTACCACCTCCAAGCTCTGTGACATGTCCATGTACTGGTGAGCTGAAGAGAATGGGGAGCATCTCAGAAAACTCAGATATCAGTGTGACCAGGAAAGTCTCAGTGGAGAAACCCTGCTTTGGGCCTTTTGCTTCCCTATTGTTCTGTAGCACTGAATGTCAGAATGGTCTTTGCCTCAGGGCACCCCTTTGTGAAACCTGAAGAAAACAGTTTTCAAATGGACATTAATGTGCATCACCTGTGGCTCTTTGCTTAATGCTTTGGAAAGGGGTGTGTCTGAATTAGCCTCTTGGCCTTGTGTGTGGCTGTGACTTAGATTCTCAGCGCCTGATGGATCTAAAGAAAAATCCCATGTGTGCATACAAAACCAAAATGGCAAAAAAGATCAGTCATTGTGGATAAAGACTCTTTCCTTCCTCTGTTAGGTTCCTGACCTCTTCCAAGTGAGAATAGGGATTCTTTAGGGTCAAATGAGTTCTTCAAAGCCCTGCAGATGTGCTTGGGTTTTCTCATGAATCCAAATCACATAAAAAGTCTATACCTGACAGTCAGTAGTCCTCAAATTGGAGAAACAGAGCAGTATAAAAAGCAGGTTCATTTAATAACTCCTGGTTCACAGGAAGGGTGTTTAGGCCACCCTGATTTTAGGCAAATGAGGGGCCAAGGAGCCTATTGTGGATACTTTTTTTGGCTGTGTCACTTATGGAAACCTCCAGCCAGAGGTTTTGATAAGTGTCTATATGGAAGAAGATGAGGGCCATGTGTGAGTATTTTGGTTTTAATTGTAGTCATTTGTGTTGTGGTTGGAAGAGATGACTGGGTCCACCTGGGCTTGAACTCTGGTGTGATTCCCCTTAGACAGTGAGTTCTGGAACTGACCTCAGAGAAGTATTGCCATGAATTGTGTTGGGATTTTAGAAGGCCACGCATGAGTGTCGCCTTTGGATACTGAGATATAGTCCCAGGGTGGCTAAGTTGATATCAAAACACTCATGGACCTCAATTGTAGACCTCAATGGGCCGGGTTTCATTTGACCTTTTGGACTCTCTTTGGGAAGACTTGCCTATGAGAGTTCTGCAGAGTTTTTATTGAAATGAGCTTCCTCACCATTTAGTGGTTCCTGAATGAATAGAAACCCACAGTGCATCCAACTTCATTATTGAAAAATGGCTAGAAAATACCATTAAATTTTTGAAATTCACATGACCAGGTGGCTTGCAGATCTTTTGGATATCCTATTGCTGATCATGAGTGTACCAGACAGTGCCTTGATTCATTGGGTTTCATGAAAATGGTGTAGAACAGAGATGCCAGTAAGATGGAGCCCGCTGAGTAGCGGGCCTAGAGCAGTGGTGGGCAGGTGTGTGATAAAACATCTGTGGTGAGGCCATGTGGATCTGCCATTGGATTTCAATGTCTTGAGATGGACATAGTGCAGGCAGGAGACCATTATAAGTAAAGGCATCTTGTTATATGGAGAGGTTTCAGGGTAATATACAGAATCAGGTTGCTATGGTCAAGGGGGCAAGCTATGCGGTATATAGGCCAGTTTGGTGCATGCTCATGCATACCCTGACACACCACAAGTGACAGAACTCCCTCCAGCACTGTGTCCCAGTTGAACTCGTTGTATTTTGTGAAGCAAATATCAAATTCTCAGTGCAGGAGCAAGGAACACCAGGAAAAGTGGAGGATGACCAAATGGTTTCACAGTCTACACAGGGAGACACTAGTCCCTCAGTGGCCACAGTTTAAAATACTGAATCCCTGACACTAAAACCTACCCTATTAGACTCTGACTACTAATCCTAATAAGATGGAGAAAAATTACCCAAAAAAGTATAGAAATACTAGCAGTTCAGAGGAGGCATGTTGTATAGTTGGACGGGCCTTTTGCATTATATAGGGTAGGAGTTATAAATCAAGTCAATTTTTTGTTGAAATAGTTCTCCATGTGAATTTAGAGTTAACAAATATGTGAATTCCTGTCTCCCTTTCTATGTAGCCTATTCAGCACATGTATTTTTATATGCACATATAGAATCCTACCTGGTCCCACACGTACATTCTTGGGAGGTGGCTGAATTTTCAGACACAAATTGTGAGAAGAGATCACTCCTCCTAAATGCTGTTGGAAATGAAAATTCAACATATGTGTGAGCTTCCTTTTTAAACTAAATTATGTATAACTTTTTGTAATGAATGTATGAACGTATATATCAATATTAGATATCCTATATTTTTTCAGATATCAATTCAATCCACTATTTAAAGTTGGAACTAGTTATATTATTTATTCACTGAATGGTCTATTCATACAATATCTCTATATTCATAGACACAGGGTACACCTATTTGTGCCCCCAATACTAATTTATATATGTTCAAAATATTGCTCCCAGAAATGGTGGAAGAAATACTCATGTCACATGATATACATATACATTTTATCACAGTAATATTCTGGACACAAAAAGCAAATATCACACTCATGATTCTACCAATGTAAAGGTCATTTGAGCGTCGGAGGAAGAGACCACCAAAAGATTGTCTCATGCAACAGCAAAGGGTTTATTGGAGGTCCAGCATGCTGGGGCTCAGAGCTCAGTTGTATAGAGAAGAGAGCCCTGAGAACAGCTTAAGCAGAGCTTATTTACTTTCCTTGGAGAGGTCAGGGAGGGAAGTTTATTGATGGTTCAGGGCGAGTGGCCGGTTTGCGTGCAACCGGGTGAGGGAGAACAATCTGCAGTTTAGCAGTTGGGGACTGCACATTCTGGGAATAAGATTAGCAAATAGCTCTCAAGATTTCAACAGTGTTTTGTTAAGCATACAGAAAAACAGGAAGTGACAAATACCTTTTTTATTAACCTTTCATTCCCCACTTCTTCTCGTTACTTTTAATCATAAATGTGATCATTGGACGGTGTCATATTTTATGCCTGCTAGTGGCGTATATTTTTGTCTGATTACCAAAAGTTTAACTTGTCCAATTTGAGCTTGAAGAAATGAAACTACATGGTGGAGCAAGCAAGTTCCTACAGTTAGCAAATAATGAGGATTATTAATGGACCAGCCAGGGCTGATAAAAGCGTAGTTAACCCGGGGGACTATGTTAACGAAGACTCAAACCACCCTTTTTGGGCCTCTCTCTTTCGTTGACGCTCTTCAAGGCGTCTTCTTAATTTACTCATATATTCTTTTACAACCAGTATGGTCGGCATAAAAAAACATTGTTCCCTCAATGTAGCATAAATGCCCCCTTTTCTCATGAAAAGGAGTTCCAACCCTCGCCTGTTCTGTTAAACAACTTTAGAGAGAGAGGTTCAAGATTCCTGTAAAGCTGTGATGGAGGTTTTTACTATCTTTAAGATTTTGTATACTGCTGCTTCTAATTGGGTCATTTCTTGTGTCCCATGAACTAGAGCAGTGGTTCCTGTGCCCACCCCTGCAGCAATTCCTATTCCCAAAAGGATGGCTAAAGTGAGGAAAACAGGTTCCTGGCAGAACCGGGTTGTATGACCCACTATTTGAACTTTAAATGATACTGTGTCATGATAGAGCACTCTGGGAAACATCTGCATCATTACATTATTAATCATATCTGTTGACCATTTTATGAAAACATAAACAATGTTTAAGTATATAGAATTATACTGTTTTAGGTATGGAAAAGGCAAGGTACCTAAGATAGAATGGAAGACAGGGAAACAGTTATATTTAGTTGCAACCTGATTTAGAAGGCATTGCTTCTGTTGTAATCAATGAATCCCCTGAACCTCAAGTTTAGTTAGTTTCATAATTTTGTACCCAACATGTAAGGGAAGGGGCTCAGAAGTTCACAGTCTGCAGAATTTCACAAAAAGAAGATTTGTTTTTTTTTTTTCCCTCTGTTCTGGGCAAGTAACATTTTTAAGGACACCTAAGCTTTTTTCTTCTCTTTTTTTTTTCTACCTGCCAGCTGTTACCATGGAGCCCAGTTGGTAACTTCTTTATCTTAGAAATGTAGCCATCTCTTTGAAGCCCCAGCTCAAGGACAGGGGCCTTGTTCACATATTTTGTTAAAAACTAGTATGGGGGTGTCTAGCTTAGGAGTGTTGATTTTTCAAGCCAGTGCCCAAGTAGAACAGGCAACACGAAAACAGGAAGTTTATCTACATTGAACTCTTTTATAGGGTCTCTTTTGCTGAAAGTCCTAAAGTTAGCCATGGTGAAAACTTCTGGAGAATTCAGTTCAGACTTTTCTGTGGGCCTGGTACAGAGGGGGAAGATGGGAAAGGCGGGGGGTAAGACCCGGTTGGTGGATCTGAGTATGAGGAAGGAGAGATATAAAAGAATAATAGGAAAGGGGTTTGTGATTTTCCTAGCAACAACAACTTGAGCAGTAGAACAGATAGTGCCAAGGGGAAGACCGAAGTGAGTATCCCAAAAAGCCTGTGAGGGCTTTTCAATTCTTAGTAAACTGTTTTCAGTGATGACAAAGCAACTTTAAAGGCCATTTTCATTACATCTTGGATAGGGGTCTGAGGGTTCTCCTCAGCTGGTTTGAGCTTTGGGTTAGCTGGTTAGAGGACCTGGTGGGACGGGGTGCAGGCACTGACAGGAGAAGAGAGGAGGGAGTGGGTGGAGGGGTGCCTCCGTGCCTGCTACCTCAGCAAGGGGGCAATGGTCTGAGAACCGGCGGAGGTTTGGGTTTTGGATCTAGTAATTGGAGGGGAGAAATCAGGTTGCTGAGGTGGGAGTGACAGCAGAAAGTCTGTAGCAGAAGGCTGAGGGTAAGAATCTATTGGAGAAGAATAGTTCAGGATGTGAGCAAAGGAGGGAAAAGGCTTCCACATAGGGGAATCTCCTTTCACTCTTTTGAGCACTTGCAGAAGTTAAAAAGGTCACACAGAATTTGAGGACCTAGAGGCCCCTCTGTGGGCCATCAGTTTTCTTTCTCTATTTGTTAATATGGTCAATGCTGTGTACTTAATTTGATGAGCAGTTGTTTTCCACCAGGCACCCCCTGTATGCTCACATCCCCATGACTTACAGAAGAAGTCAGCTTTTCCCCCACACAGCTATGGCTGTTTGTGGCTTTGATACTCTGCCTGGCAAACATAGTAATCTAGGCTAGCCAACCTGCATCTGGCTAGCGTGTCCCTATATCCATAATATTTGTTTCCATTATCTATGGTACAGAAGGTATTTAATGGAATTTTAGTGGGATCCTCTTCATCAGGAATATCTCAATAGGAAAGACCTATAGCCAGCTGACAAATGTCTGGATGGAGAGAAGGCCACCAGGTACCTAAGTGGGCTGTATGCAAGATAGACCATACTTTTTGTCTAGTAGAATTTGTGATCAGCAATTGCTGCTGAACAGGCTGATGAGGGTTAGGACTACTGGTGGCCAAGGGGAGAGTCTATAGCCATAATCCGTATGGCGAATACAAAATTTGAAAGGGTTACCAGTCTTTTCCAGTTTCCAGCCAGAGTCTGGACAGGGCACAGGCTTGAGACTTGAGGCATGGATCCAGGAAGTGATTCCGTCTACTTTTACCGCTGTAGGTGTTATAAGTAGCACCTGGTATGGTTCTTTCCAGCGGGGTTCCAGGGATGACACCTGATGTCATCTTATGTAGATGAAGTCTCTTGATATTGATGTGGAGTCCCCTCGTCTGCAGGTTGGTAGGCAGTGGCCAGGTGTTTCAACAGGTATCGCTGAGTTCTTTCGAGAACTTTTAGTCTGTCAAGCAAGGGGGTGTGGAAGGGATCGTTCGGTCTTAGAGTTGGGGTTAGGTCCCTTACTGGAGGAGGGACACCATTGAGAATTTCATAGGGGGTGAGGTTACAAAAAGAAACAGAGGGAGAATTTCTTGCATGAAACAGTGCATAAGGCTGGAGCATAGTCCAATCTTTTATGCTGGTCTCTAAGCTTAATTTCTTTAAGGTCTCTTTAATGGTTCTATTTATTTTTTACCTGTACTGTGCTCTGGGGTCTACAAGCACAATGTAACTTCCAATTAATTTCTAGGGTCCTGGCTAACCCCTGACTTACCTGGGCCATGAACGCCGGTCCATTATCAGAACCTATTACTTTAGGCCGGCCGTATCATGGAAAATATCTTTCAGGATATTCTTGACCATCATTTGCGCCGTTAATTTTTATTTTGTGGGAAAGGCTTAAATCCATCCTGAAAATGTATCTACAAAGACTAAGAGATATTTAAGTCCATACCATGCTGGCTTAATTTCAGTAATGTCCACTTCTCAGAATTGTCCTGGTCTGGTTCCTCATAGGTACTTTCCTGCAGGAAGCTTGGAATGGTAAGCATTAACCAATTGACATATCTGAAAGGCTTTTGTTACCCGTTCAGATATTTCCTTTCGCTGTGAGTTGGTTAATCAAAAACTCTGTTCTTGATCCTTCAGGAATGCCTGCAGTTTCTTTTAACCAAGGTGAGTGAGTTGATGTACATTTTTAAAGTAGTGTAGGGCTTTCTGTAATTGAAGGCTGGGCTCAGTGAAGTTGAGGAATTCAATGTCAGTGTCCTTAGATGTTATCAAAAGCTTGCTGGTGCTCAAAGGGTCCATTGGAATCGGGCATCCTCATTTAACAGCGGGTATAAAGGAGAAGCTAAGAACACAAACCCAGGTATCCATACCTGCAAAAGCCAGCAGTCCCAAGAAACTCTCTTGAGTTGTCTCTTGTTAGATGGGGGTGGTATCTGCACAATGGTTTTTTTCTCGGCAGAGAGCCCTGAGAACAGCTTAATCAGACCTTATATACTTTTCTTGGAGTGGGCAGGGAGGGAAACTTATCGATGGGTCAGAGCAAGTGGGAGGTTTGGTACAAGCGGGTGAGGGAGTACAATCCTCAGTTTGGCAGTTGGGGACAGCACATTCTGGGAACAAAATTAGCAAACAGTTCTCCAGATTTCAACAGTGTTTTGTTAAGCATACAGAAAAACAGGAAGTGACAAGTGCCTATTTTATTAACCTTTCACCAAAGCGAAATAGAACGTGAGCTTGGATTACAAAAACAAACATGTCTAGGTTGCCTAATGCTCTCAAATGTCAATCCTATTGGTGACTACATATTTGTTTCTTCCAAAGATTATATATTCAACATCAACCATGTTGAAAATGTCTAATCCTATCACTCACTTTATGCTTTGCCTGATTTCATGTCTCGAATGATATCTGCATTCTTGCATGTTTTCCCCCATTCATCATTGTGACTGACTCTTCACATTTGCTGATATTTTGTTCACTCTATACCCAAACTTGATTGCTAAAGAACTTTTGGTCTAAATCCTATACTCACTCTTTTTCCTGAACCTACTGACTATCTTCCTAATCCTACCGACTATCCCTTTTAGACAGGAAGTTCTCTTCTACCTTCAATCATCCAAGGTACAAGGTCCTATGCCATTGTATATTGATTTATCTCGGACATCTGTGCAGAACCTAATTCAATGCTAAGTATCCCAATCAAGGGCCCTTCTGGACTTCAAATCTTACCTTGATTTCTGTTTTCATAATTATTTTGAAAATTTAATAAAATAGTGTTTGCCAAGGAACTGACTTCATTCAGTTCCTGAAGGAATTGACCTACCTCACTTCTTTGGTGATGGAACTCTCTTAACTTGGGTTCCAGGAAGACAGGAACACACAGCCAGTCCCAGTCCCAGTACCAGTGGGCTGACTTGTTTGGATTTACCAAGGACAGAGTGTGTCTTTTTTGGTACCTACTGATGTGAGGATGGTCAGATGCGAGGAGAGCCTTCCCTGAGAAAGCATGTAGTGGTCAGCGCAGGCTCCTGACAACTTCACAGAGTTTGACAAAAAGACCAGATCTGAGACAGAACAGGCCACCTTGGGGGAACATAGTATGGCCCACCAGTCAGAGGAGACTCTGGATAGTCACAGACTTACTTGGGGGAAGGAGGTGCCTTTTTGAGTGTGGGTGTGAGTTTGTGGTTTTGTCTCATGTTCTGAGAATAGGTAGAAAAGGCGGTTTGCTTGGTTTGGAGTGGACTGTTTTTAGAAAGTCCTTTGACAAGGCGAGTGTTTCTGTGTCTGTGTATCCCACTGTGTCCGTGGTTGTAGACATTAGAAAAGAGAATGCATCAATGGATGTTTCCTGTCTAGTAGAAAGCTTCCCAGCATTCATCCTACCCATTATAGGAATGGACTGCCTTTTGTCTTATCGATGGGCAACACCTACTATCTTCCTAAGTTCCTGTTTTCTTCCTGAATTCTGGCCACTCGCCAGAATAGGCTCATGGTTTTGTTTCCAAAATATGTACCACTTCTAAATTCTGCGACATGGCCATGTAATGGATAGCTGAAGGGAATGGCAAGCATCTCAGAAAACTCAGATATCAGTGTGACCAGAAAAGTCTCAGTGGAGAAACCCTGCTTTGGGCCTTTTGCTTACATATTGTTCGGTTGCCCTGAATGTCAGGACGGTCTTTGCCTCAGGCCACCACTTTGTGAAGCCTGAAAAAAACAGTTTTCAAATGGAAATGAATGGGCCTCACCAGTGGCCACGTGGCCACCCAGATCAATAACTTTGCTTAATTGCTTTGGAAAGGGATGTGTCTGAATCAGCCTCCTGGCCCTGTGTGAGGCAGTGGCTTAGATTCTCAGCACCTGATGAATCTAAAGAAAGATCCAATGTGTGCATCCAAAACCAAAATGGCAAAAAGATTAGTCATTGTGGATGAAGTCTCTTGCCTTCCTCTATTAGATTCCTGACCTCCATCAAGGGAGTATAGGGATTTTTTGGGTCAAATGAGTTCTTCCAATCCCTGCAGAGGTGCTTGTGTTTAATCATGACTCCAAATCAAATAAGGAATCAATACCTGACAGTCAGTAGGCCTCAAATTGTAGAAGAAGAGCAGTATTAATGGCAGAACTATGTGATCAATCCTGGTTCACTTCAAGGGTGTCCAGGCCACCCTGAGTTTAGGCAAATGAAGGGCAAGGGAGCTTATTTTGGATACTCTCTTGGGCTGTGCCATTTAAGGAAACCTCCAGGCAGAGGTTATGATGAGTGACTACATGGAAGAAGATGAGGACCATGTGGGATTGTTTGGTTCTAATTGTGGTCACTTGTGTGGCTGTTGGAAGAGATGACTGGGTTCATCTGCGCTAGAACACTGGTTTGATTCTCCTCAGAGACTGAGCTCTGTAACTGACCTCAGAGTAGTAATTGCTTTGGAAATGAATATGACTTAATCAGCCTCTTGGCCCTGTTTGAGGCTGTGGCTTAGATTATCAGCACCAGATGGATCTAAAAAAAGATCCCATGTGTGCATCCAAAACCAAAATGGCCAAAATTGCAGTCATTGTTGATGAAGTCTCTCGCCTTTCTCTGTAAGGTTCTGAAAGAATAAAAGAAATTGAAATTGAAATGTAAAGAACCAGGTTTCCTAAAGTTTCCAAGCTGCACTCAGCACCTGAAATTCTGGTGGCAGTTAAGACAATTTCCAGATCTGCACATTAGGTGTGTGTTGAAATCTTCCCTGACCACCTAGGTACTTAACAACCCCTTCCCAGAAACCGTGCAGCTCACCACGTATACATCTCAGGGCTTCAACCAATCAGTTTAACTGTATACCCCTTCTTAGGGCTGATCAATCACCCCCTGCCCGACCTGTTCCCGCCAATGAATGTTCTAATCATGTTTTAGAGTTGTTATTTGATTTTCTCTTGGTATATGATGATTTGCTAAAGGAGGCTATGATGTATGTAAAGTCCCTGCCCTCTCTAAAGAATGTATATAAACTGTGCTCAAGTTGTTCTCGGGGCTCTTTGTTCTTTGCTCCTCTGAAGTGAGTCCTGAGCTCCAGCATGCTGGACCCCCAATAAACCCTTTAGAGTTGCATGAGAAAGCCTGTTGATGGTCTTTTCCTCCGATGTTCACCCCACCTTTTCATCTGGAGGCCCCAGGTGCGATATTTGGCGTGGCGGATGAAAGACCCCAAGGGACTTCTCTCAGGGTAAGTAAGGCGCCTCTTTCTGGTTTCGGGTTTCAGGTTAGGGCTTGGCAAAGTGGCTATCGGTGAAGAGCATTAGCTCTCTCTGATAGTGGCTGACAGACGTGTCACAGAGCTGCAGGCCACGTCCCTGTGGGACACTCCAGGGGACGAGGGAAATCAAGGAATAGTAGTTTCCTCAACTCGGTTATATTTTGCTTCAGAATTCGGTTTGCCAGCCCATCAGGTTTTGCCGGCTACTCAATTTTGTTCATTGTCCTGAACTCATGTTTAGTTTATTGTCTGTCTTTATTGTCTAACACATCAGGTTTTGCCAGTTACTCAGTTCTAATCTTTGTCTTGGACACACGTTAAACGTTTACTGTTTGTCTTTGTCTGTGTTGCGATTGTGTCTTCACTGTCTCTCTTTGAGTAACTCCCATTATGGGACAAATCACTTCCACGCTTCTGTCCCTGACCGTTGATCATTGGACTGATGTCCGCTCAAGGGCCCAGAATCTTTATTTTTCAGTAAAATGCCGGACCTGGCAGACTCTCTGTGCTTCAGAATGGCCCATTCTCAAAGTCGGGTGGCCCCCAGAAGGATCCTTCCGCTTCCCTCTAATCCGAAAATCAGAGATATTGTCTTTCAGCCGGGACCACGTGGCCACCCAGATCAATAGCCATATACCCCTTCCCCAGGATCCTATCATTCAAACCTTCCGCTCCCCCTGCTTCCCTCCATTCTCCCTGAGTCACAAGACTGGACACTCCTCCCCCTCCTTATCCTCTACCCTGGCTCCCCAACACCGAACACGTTCCAGATGATCCTCCTGCCGCTGACACAGCCTCTCCGCCACTAGAGGCAATTGGGCCAGTCCCAAGCCCTCCAGGGAACTTCGCAGCAGCAGCAGCAGCAGCCCCTCCTCCTCTGGTGGAAGCTGGGCCATCTAAAGGAACCCGCCAGTGACAGATAATAAAAAACTCAGAAACCCCTGTGATGCTCCCTCTCCATCCCTATGGGCCGATGAACCGACCAAACTGGGACCCCAACACCATTGAAGTTAGGTAGCATCTGTCCACTTATCACCGGCCTCTAATAGCGGGTCTCTGAGTGGCCGCCAGAAGGCCGACTAATTTGGCCATGGTAAGAGAGATTATCCAAAGGCCTAATGAGTCTCCCTCTATGATTTTGGAGAGAATTATGGAAGCATTTAGAAAATATACTCCTTTTGATTCTCAGACAGAGTACGAAAAGACATCTGTTGCAATGGCCTTTATTCAGCAGGCTGCCCTAGATATTAAGAAAAAGTTGCAACGTCTAGATGGATTACAAGATATGACCTTAAGAGATTTAGTCAGAGAAGCTGAGAAAATATATTATAAGAAAGAAACTGAGGAGGAATGGGAACAGAGGAGACAGAAGGAAAGGGAACAAAAGGAGGATGAAAGGAGCAAAAGGCAGACTAAAGCACTGGCTAAGGTTCTGGTCAGAGCAGTAAATAGGCCAGAAGTTAAAAAGCACGGAGATAGGAAGGGATACATGGGCCCATGCCAAAGGCTGTCCCTGGCCTCAGGTCAATGTGCCTACTGTAAAGAAAAAGGACACTGGGCCAAAGAGTGCCCCCCAAAAAAGCAGAGATGCCAGACCGCCGTGCTGACTCTAGAACAGGACTAGGGATGTCGGGACTCGGATCTCCTCCGCAAGCTCAGGGTAACATTTTAAGTGTATGAAACCCCATTGAACTTTGAAGTGAAAACAGGACCAGTATACTCAACCTTTAAGACCCCACTGGGCCCCCTATCAAATAAATGGTCGCTTGTTCAAGGGGCTAATGACAGTAGATAATGAGCTTGGACAACTAAGAGGACAATGGACCTAGGAAATGGAAAAGTCCACCACCCTTTTCTAGTAATCCCAGAATGCCAGGCCCCGTTGATGGGCAGGGATCTGCTTACAAAACTCGGGGCTAGAATAACCTTTAACCCTGATGGTCCCCAAGTGGTGTTTCTAAACGCTTCAGTAAAAACTCCCATAGTCACAGCTTTGACTATGTCCGTAGAAGATGAACATCAACTCTTCGCGCGCCCTAGAACTGATCAAACAGGAAAACTATCCCAGAAATTGATAAAAGATTATCCTAATGCCTGGGCAGAAATTGCTGGGTTAGGTCTAGCCATAAAAAAACCTCCAATAGTAGTAGAATTAAAAGCCTCTACCTCTCCAATCAGTGTTAAACAATATCCTCTAATCAAAGAAGCTAAGGATGGGATAAGGCCCAATATTCAGAAATACCTGGCTCTTGGTGTCCTAAGGCCCTGTCAATCGGCCTAGAATACCCCCCTGCTACCAGTAAGAAAGCCAGTAACTGGGGACTACCGTCCTGTTCAAGACCTAAAAGAGATCAAAAACAGACTGCAGGACATTCACCCGAGGGTACCCAATCCACATAATTTGCTTAGCACTCTGAATCCGGAGAGGTAATGGTACACTATGCTGGACTTAAAAGATGCTTACTTCTGCTTGCCACTACATAAGGACAGTCAGTTGCTGTTTGCTTTCGAGTGGATAGACCCAGAAACAGGAACATCTGGCCAACAAATCTGGATTAGACTCCCACAGGGGTTCAAAAACTTCCCCACTTGAACTCTGGTGTGATTTCCCTTAGAAAATGAGTTCTGGTAATGAACTCAGAGAAGTATTGCCATAAATTTTGTTGGGATTTTAGGAGGCCATGCATGAGAGTCGCCCTTGGAAACTGAGATCTAGGCCCAGTGTGGCTTTCCACAGAGCACTGGGTATCTCAGCCAGAATATCACATGATTTTATTCTGAAAGACTTGGCAGCAATAGTTGAGATTCACAACACACATAGACTTCACACTGTAGACCTCAATGGACCTAGCTTCATGTGACCTTTTGGGCACTCTTTGGGACGCCTTGCCTGTGAGAGTTATCCACAGCTTTCATTGAAATGAGCTTCCTCAAAATTTAATGGTGTGATGGGTCAGGGTCTGCAGGAGAATACATCAACCAGGCTTCTATCTCACATAGCTTGCCCCCTTGACCATTGCAACCTGATTCTGAACATTGCCCTGAAACCTCTCCATATAACAAGATGCTTTTATATGAAGAGATCAAACATATAAGGGATTACGGGCTGCAGCACGTCAGTCACAAGCCATTTGGAAGCAATGGCAGATCCACATGGCCCCACCACAAATGTTTTATCACAAACCTGCACACCACAGCTCGTGCCCTCAATTGAGCAGTCTACAACTTACTGGCATCTCTGTTCTACACCATTTTCATGAAACCCAGTAAATCAAGGCATTATCTGGTACACTCATGATCAGCAACAGGGCATACAAAGGTTCTCCAGTGCCACCTGGTCATTAGAATTTCAAAAATTTCATGGTATTTATCTATCCATTTTTCAAGGTTGAAGTTGGAAGCACTGTATGTTTCAATTTATTCAGGAACCATTAAATGGTGAGGAACCTCATTTCAGTGAAATCTCTGGAGGACACTCACATGAATGTCTTCCCAAAGAGTAGCCAAAAGGTCACATGAAGCCAGGCCCATTGAGGTCTACAATGTGAGGTCTATGTGTCTTTTGACTCTCAACTATGGCTGCCAAGTCTTTCAGAATAAAATCATGTGATATCCTAGCTGAGATACCTAGTGCTCTGTGGAAAGCCACCCTGGGCCTAGATCTCAGTTTCCAAGGGCGACTCTCATGCGTGGCCTCCTTAAAATCATAACACAGTTCATGGCAATACTTCTCTGAGGTCAGTTCCAGAACTCAGTCTCTAAGGGGAAACACACCAGAGTTCCAGCCCAGGTTTACCTACACCTCTCTTCCAACCCTCACACAAATGACCACAATTAAAACCAAAACACTCCAACATCACCCTCATCTTATTCCATATAAACACTCATCTTAACTTCAAGCTGTAGGTTTCCATGAGGGATGCAGC
Source organism: Callospermophilus lateralis (assembly GCF_048772815.1). Classification (NCBI taxonomy): domain Eukaryota; kingdom Metazoa; phylum Chordata; class Mammalia; order Rodentia; family Sciuridae; genus Callospermophilus; species Callospermophilus lateralis. The sequence continues at coordinate 321,357 of NW_027512848.1, read as the reverse complement.
CCAAAACAGTGTCCACAATAAGCTCCCTTGCCCTTCATTGTCCTAAGTCAGGGTGGCCTGGACACCCTTCATGTGAACCAGGAGTGATCAAATAGGTGTGCCGTTAATACTGCTCTGCTTCTCCAATTTGATGCCTTCTGACTGTGAGGTTTAGATTCTTAATGTGAATTGGAGCCCAGAGAAAACACAAGCACCTCTAGGCTAGCCTCTGCAGGGCATTGAAGAACTCACTTGACCCAAAGGATACGGATTCTCACTTGATGGAGGTAAGGAACCTTACAGTGGAAGGTGAGAGAGTTCATCCACAATAACTGCTTTTTTGGCCATTTTGGTTTTGGATGCACACATGGGATCTTTCTTTACATCCATCAGGTGCTGACAATGTAAGCCACAGCCTCACATAGGGCCAAGAGGCTGATTCAGACACACCCCTTTCCAAAGCAATTAAGCAGAGAGCCACAGGTGAGGCCTATTCATTTCCATTTGAAAAATATTTTCTTCAGGCTTCACAGAGGTGTTGCCTGAGGCATCAACCTTCCTGACTTACTGGGGAACAGAACAAAAGGTAAGCAAAAGGCCTAAAGCACGGTTTCTCCACTGAGACTTTACTGGTCACACTGATATCTGAGTTTTATAAGATGCTCTCCATTTCCTTCAGCTATCCAGTACATGTCCATGTCACAGAGCTTGGAGGTGGTACATATCTTGGACACCAAACCATGAGCCTATTCTTGAGAGTGGCCAGAATTTAGGAAGAAAACCGGAAGTATGGTCTATCTTGCATACATCCCCCTTAAGGACCTGATGACCATCTCTCCACCCAGACATTTCTCAGCTGGCTATAAATCTTATCTATTGGGATATCCCTGATGAAGAGGATTACACTAAAATTCCATTAAATCCCTTCCATACATAGATAATGGAAACAAACATTATGTTTGTAGGGACACGTGAGCCACATGCAGGTTGGTTAGCCTAGATTACTATGTTTGCCTGGCGGACAGTGAAAGCCATTAACAGTCACAGCTGTGTGGGGGAAAGCCGACTTCTTCTGTAAGTCATGGGGATGTCAGCATACAGGGACTTCCAGATGGAACCCAAACTCCTCATCAAATTTTGTACACAATATTGGCATTATTACCAATTAGATAACCAAACCTGATGGCCCACAGAGGGGTCTCTAGATCCTCAAATTATGTGTGACCTTTTTAACTTCTACAAGTGCTCAAAAGGGTGAAAGGAGATTCCCCTATGTGGAGGCTTTTTCCCTCCTTTGCTCACATCCTGAACTATGCTTCTCCAATAGATGCTCACCCTCAGCCTTCTACTCCAGACTCTCTGCTGTCACTCCCACATCAGCAACTTGATTTCTCCCCTACAATTAATAGATCAAAAACCCAAACCTCCGCTGGATCTCAGACTACTGCCCCCTTCCTGAGGTAGCAGCTACTGAGGTACCCCTCCACTCACTCACTCCTCTCTTTTCTTGTCAGTGGCTGCACTGGGTCCCAACAGGTCCTCTTACCAGCTAAACAAAATCTCAAACCAGCTGAGGAGAACCCACATACCAGTATCCAAGATGTAATGAAAATGGCCTTTAATGTTGCTTTGTCATCACTGAAAACGGTTACTAAAAATTTAAAGTCCCTCACAGGCTTTTTGGTATACTCACTCCCGTTTCCCCCTCTGTTCTACATGTTCTACTGCTCATGTTTCTGTTGCTAGGAAAATCCCAAAACCCTTGCCCATTATTCTTTTACATCTCTCCTTCCTCATTCTCAGATCCAAGGAGCTGCTCTCAGCCCTGCTTCCCTGTCTTCCTCCTCTGTACCAGGCCCATGGAAAAGTCGAGCAGTATTAACGGCAGGCCTATTTGATCACTCTTGGTTCACAGGAATGGTGTCCAGGCCACACTGACTTTAGGCGAATGAGGGGGAAGGGAGCTTATTTTGGACACCAACTTGGGCTGCACCCTTCATGGTAACCTCCAGTCAGAGGTTATGATATGGAAGAAGATTTGGGCCATGTGGCAGTATTTTGGTTTTAATTTTGGTCATTTGTGTGGTGGTTGGAAGAGATGACTGGGTCCACCTGGGCTTGTTCTCTGGTGTGATTCCCCTTAGAGACTGAGTTCTGGAACTGACCTCAGAGAAGTATTGCCATGAATTGTGTTGGGATTTTAAGAGGCCACACATGAGAGTCGCTTTGGAAACTGAGATCTACGCCCAGGGTGGATTTGCACAGAGCACTGGGAATCTCAGCCAGTATATCATATGATTTTATTCTTAAGGACTTGGCAGCCATAGGTGAGAGTCAATACACACATGGAGCTCACATTGTAGACCTCAATGGGCCTGGATTCATGTGACCATTTGGGCAGTCTTTGGGAAGCCTTGCCTGTGATAGTTCTGCAGAATTTTCATTGAAACGAGCTTCCTCACCATTTAATGGTTCCTGAATTAATTGAAACCCACAGAGCCTCCAACTGTATTATTGAAAAATGGCTAGATAAATACCACGGAATTTTTGAATTTCCCATGACCAGGTGGCACTGGAGAACCTGTAGATGTCCTGTTGCTAATCAAGAGTATACCAGACAGTGCCTTGACTGACTGGGTTTCATGAAAATGGTGTAGAACAGAGATTCCAGTAACTTGGAACCTGCTGAGTAGTGGGCCTAGAGCAGTGGTGTGCAGGTGTGTAATAAAACATCTGTGGCGGGGCCATGTGGATCTTCCATTGGCTTCTGAATGGCTTGTGACTGACATGGTGCAGCCAGGAGTCCCTTATATGTAAAGACATCTTGTTATATGGAGAAGTTTCAGGGCAATGTCCAGAATCAGGTGGCTATGGTCAAGGGGGCAATGTCTGTGGGATAGAAGCCTGTTGGTGCATTCTCCTGCAGACCCTGACCCACCACACCTGACAGAACTCCCTCCAGCACCGTGTCCCAGTTGAACTCCTTGTATTTTGTTAAACACATAACAAACTCCCTATGCAGCAGCAAGAAAGACAATGAAAATTGGAGGATGACCAAAGGGCTTCACAGTCCACACGGGGAGACACTTTTCCCCAATGGCCATAGTTTAACTACAAAAATAGAACTCATCACTGATGCACCATGTTCATTGGAAAATAAGAAAACATGTCCTCCAGGTCACATAGATGCAGATCCAGCTCTGATGGTCTCACTACAAAGGAAGCAAAAGCTCCTGACAACAACATATATTTCAAGGACCCATCCTCAGAGGCAGTTACTCAAGAAGTCTTTAGGCCAGCAGAGCTCCATGTTTGTGGAGAGTTTACCCTGTCCCTTACTTTTGAAACTCATCTACCACCTCCAAGTTTGTGAATTCCTGAGCATTTTCCATTCCAGATATGTATTCACAGATTTTCTAACACTTCCCCTCTCATTGTGTCTTACTTGGGCCCAAGGTAATGTTAAGGCTTTGTTCTGGATGAAAGTGAGAAGATGTTTGTGTAGCACATATTTGCATACTCATAGACTCATTTTCCTATTTTCCATTGAAATACAGAATCCCTGACATGAACATATACCCTACTAGACTCTGACTAATAATCCTAAAATGATGTAGAAAAATAACCCAAGCAGAATAGAAATACAAGCAGTTCAGAGGATGCATGCTGTATAGTTGGACTTGCCTTTTGCATGATAAACGGTAGGTGTTAAATATGTAGACAATTTTTAATTGAAATAGTTCTCCATGTGTTTTTAAAGTAAACAAATATGTGAATTCCTGTCTCCCTTGCTTTGTAGCCAATTCAACACATGTATTTTTATATGCACATTTAGATTCCTACATGGTATCACATGCACAATTTGTGAGGTGGCTGATGGAAGATACAACTTATGAGAAGAGATCACTCCTCCTAAACGCAGTTGGAACTGAAAATACAACCTATGGGTGAGCTTCCTAGTATTACAATATTATACATAAATCCATGTCCAGTAAAATGAATATTTTTGCATCTGTGGATGATATATATTTCATAATGAATTTCGATTTGCATGTATTTCTACCTTTTAATATCTGTGGGGTTCTTTTGTATATATGTGTGTGTGTGTGTGTGTGTGTGTGTGTGTGTGTGTGTATATATATATATATATATATATATATATATATTCCAGATTTTTCAAAATATGAAATATATATGTCTTATTTTACACTCCCTAAATTCACTCATATTCATGTATGTGGATTTATAATCAACTTTTCACAAGATTATTCTCAGAATTATTCATCCACCTGAAATACATATTTATTTTCTAGTACTGAAAACTAACTTCAGTGAATGGTGCATACAAATCCTAATTATTCTACAGTAACTGACCCTGTTTAACATCAATCCAAGTAGATTACTATGGGACATGATGTATGTTTTGACGTTCATTTTCATTCAAACCTGGTACATTACTATTTCTTCAGGTTATGCATATCATCGAATATGTATTTCATTCACAAGTTAGCAAAATTATTTGCATTTGTTTCACTTTCAATCACTTCCTATTCAGAACACATGAATTCCTCTATGTTTGTTGACTGGTATTTTTATGAGACTTCTTTCCAAACACAATATTTTCCAAATCCATAATCAGTTTTGAAGCAAAACTCACACACCCTTCATGAGAAAACATAACTCTAATATTACCATTAGATGTATACCTCGTTGGAATGAATGATTGTATATCAATATAAGATTTCTTATATATTTTAAGATATCAATTCAATCCATTATTTAAAGTGGAACTAGTTATATTATTTATTCACTGTATGGTGTATTCATACATTATCTCTATATTCATAGACAATGTGTACACCTCTCTGTACCCCCAATACTAATTTATTCATCTTAAAAATATGGCCCTCAGAAAAGGTGGAAGAAATACTCATGTCACCTGATCTACATATACATTTTATCAGAGTAATATTCTGGACACAAAATACAAAGGTCACACTTATGATTTTACCAAAGCCTAAATGGAAAGTGAGAAAGGATTACTACAATCATCCATGTGATGTTGCCTAATGCTCTCAAATGTCAGTCCTATTGGTGAGTACATATTTGTTTCTTCCTAAGATTGTGTATTCAAACTCAACCCTGTTGAAAATGTCTAATCCTCTCACTGACTTTATACTTAGCCTGATTTCATAATGTCTCTATTGATATCTGCTTTCCTACATATTTTCCCCTGTTCATCATTGTGACTGACTCTTAACTTGTGTTGACATTTACATTCACTGTCTAACCAAAACCGTATTGCTAAAGAACTTTTTTTCCAAATTCTATATTCACTCTTCTTCCTAATCCTTCTGACTATCAGTTTTTGAATGGATGTTCTCTTCTATATTCAATCATCCAAGTAAAGGTCGTGCGAGCATCGGAGGAAGAGACTACCAAGAGAATACATCATGCAACAGCAAAGGGTTTATTTGGGGTCCAACATGCTGGGGCTCAGAGCTCACTTAATTAGAGCAGAGAGCCCTGAGAAGAGCTTATGGAGAGTTTATATACTTTTCTTGGAGAGGGCAGAAAGGGAAGTTTATTGATGGTTCAGGGTCAGTGGGTGGTTTGCATTCAACCGGGTGAGGGAGTACATTCTGCAGTTTGGCCGTTGGGGACAGCACATTCTGGGACAAGATTAGGAAACATTTCTCAACATTTCAACAGTGTTTTGTTAAGTGTACAGAAAAACAGGAAGTGACAAGTATATATTTTATTGACCTTTCATTCCCCACTTCTTCTGGCAACTTTTAATCATAAAAATGATCATTGGGGGATGTCACATTCTATGTTTTCTCGTGGGGTATTATCATAAGTTTAACTTGTCCAATTTGAGCTTGGAGCAAATAAATTACATGGTTGAGGAAACAGGGTTTTATAGTTAGCAATAATATGAGGATTATTATTGGACGGGCCAGAGTTGATAAAAACGTAGTTAACCAGGGGGACTGTGTAAACCAAGACTCAAACCACCATTTTTGGGCCTCTCTCTCTCCTTGACTCTCTTCAAGGCATCTTTTTAATTTACTCATAGATTATTTTACAACTCCATTATGGTCGACATTAAAAAAACATTCTTCCCTCAATGCAGCACAAAGGCCCCCTTCTCTAGTGAAAAAGAGATCCAACCCTCTACTGTTCTGTAAAACAACTTCAGAGAGAAAAGTTAAAGATTCCTGCAAAGCTGTGATGGAGGTTACTAATATCTTTAAGTTTTTATATATTCCTGCTCCTAATTGGGTCATTCGTTGTGTCCCATGGACCACGGCAGTGGTTCCTCTGCCCAACCCTGAAGCAACTCCTATTTGCAATGGAATGGCTAAGGTGAGGGATATATGTTTTCAGAGGAACCGGATTGTATGCCCCCCTATTTGAACTTCAAATGAATCTGTGTCATGATAGAGCACTCTGGGAAACATCCGCACCATTACACATTTAATCACATCTGTTGACAATTTCATTAAAACACAAACAATGTTTAAGTATATAGAATTAAACTGTTGTAGGGACGGACAAGGCAAGGCACCAAAGATAGCACCAAAGACAGGGAAACAGTCTTATTTGGTTGCAACCAGATTCAGAGGGCATTGCTTCTGTTGTAATCAATTAATCCCATGAAACCTAAGTTTATGTAGTTTCAGAATTTTGTACCCAACATGAAAGGGAAGGGGCTCAGAAGTTCATAGTCTTCAGAAGTTCACAAAAGGCAGTTTTTGTTTCTGTTTTTTCCTTAGGTCTGGGCAAGTTAAATTTTCAAGAACACCTGGGAGGGGGAGAGCTTTTTCTTCCCTTTCTTTTTTCCCCCTGCCAGCTTTTTCCATGGAGCCCAGTTTGTAACTTCTTTATCTTAGAAATGTAGCAATGTCTGTGAAGCCCCAGCTCAAGGCCAGGAGCCTTGTTCACATATTTTGTGAAAAACTAGTGAGGGTGTGTCTAGCTCAGGAGTGCTGATTTTTTAGCCAGTTGCCAAGTAGACCAGGTCAACACAAAAAGAGAAAGTTTATGTACACTGAAGTCTTTTATAGCGACTCTTTTCCTGAAAGTCCCATAGGCAGCCATGGTGAAGACTTCTGGAGAAGGTCAGACTGTGAGGTGGAGATTCTTTATGTGAATTGGAGTCATGAGAATACCCAAGCATAAATGGGCTAGCCTCTTCCGGGATTTGAAGAACCCATTTGACCCAAAGGGTCCCTATTCTCACTTGATGGAGGTCAGGAATTTTTCTGAAGAAGGCTAAGACTTCATGCACAATGACAGCAATTTTGGCCATTTTGGTTTTGGATGCACACTTTGGATCTTTCTTCAGATCCATCAAGTGCTGAGAATCTAAGCCACAGCCTCACACAGGGCCAAGAGGCTGATTCAGACACATCCCTTTCCAAAGCAATTAAGCATAGAGACAAAGGTGATGCCCACTCATTTCCATTTGAAAAGTGTTTCTTCATGGTTCACAAAGGGTGTGACTGAGGCAAGAGACTTTCCTGACATTCAGGTCAACATATCAGTAGGTAAGCAAAAGGCCCAAAGCAGGGTTTCTCCCTGAGACTTGTGTGGTCACACTGATATCTGAGTTTTCTGACATGCTGGCCATTCCCTTCAGCTATCCAGTACATGGCCATGTCACAGAGGTTGGAGGTGGTACACATCTTGGACACAATACCATGAGCCTATTTTGGAGAGTGGCTAGAATTTATGAAGAAAACCAGAACATAGAAAGATAGCAGGTGTTGCCCAAAGATAAGGCAAGCTGCAGTCCATTGATGAATTACGCAGGATGAATGCTGGGAAGTGTTCTACAAGACAGGACACATTCATTGAAGCATTTCCTTTTCTAATATCTACAACCACAGACACAGTGGGATATTCAGACATAGAAAGACTCGCCTTGCCAAAGGACTTACTAGAAACAGTTGACTCTAAACCAAACAAACCGCCTTTCCTATCCTCAGAACATGAGACAAAACCACAAAACCACATCCACACCCACAAAGGCACCTCCTTTCCCCAAGTAGGTATGTGACTAGGCGCAGTGTCCTCAGACTGGTGGGCCATACTATGTTCCCCTGAAATGGACTGTCCTGTCTCAGTTCTGGTCTCCTTGGCCAACTGTGTGAAGTTGTCAGGAGCCAGTATTGAGCCACTAACTGCTTTCTCAAGAAATCCCCTCTTCTGAGCTATCCTGGCATTTGGCCATTCTCACATCGGTAGGTGCCAAGAAAGACTGACTCTGTTCTTGGTAAATCCAAACAAGTGAGAACACTGGGACTGGGACTGGGACTGTCTCTGTGTTCCTGGCTTCCTGGATTCCACGTTCAGAGATTTCTATCACCAAGGGAGTGAGGTGAAGTCACTTCCTTCAGAAACTGAATGAGGACACACTGCCTTGGCAACCAATTTGTCCTAACAGTTGCTTCCAGAGTCCCATGGAGCCTGCCCATATTTCCTGTGACACTTTCACAAGTTAGAATGATATATTAACCATAGGCACCCAAATAGAGCTCTCCACACAGGCCTGATTTGGCCCATCTTCTTTACATTAAGAAGAGAGAGGCAGATTCAGACACAACTCTTCATCCTGTCCAAGTTGTTTGCCATGGAAGAAGACTTTTGCTCACTCAGGTCCTTCATCGCTGACTATATCTTGTGCAGAGATCATTTATGCATGGACTTTTGAGGTTCTCAGCAAGTCAAAGATCCCATACATTCCTGTATTGTAAGACCAACCCTGTTCATGCTCTTCTGTAAAGTTAGGTTGAGGGAACAGTGTATGGTTTGGATTAATAACATTTTCAATTTGGGTTAGGAATCATTCTACTGGATGAAAAATGGTATTGGGAACTGCGATATGTATAAGACTATAGAGGTGAAATATATGTATGAAAACATAAATCCAAGTATTATTTGATGCCCAGAGGGCATTGGGCCCTTGATTGGGATACTTAGCTTTGAATTATGTTCTGCACAGATGTCTCAGATAAATCCATATACAATGGCATAGGACCATGTACCATGGTCCTATATACAAATAGGTCCATATATACACTCATCATAAACTCTGGCTGGAGTTTTCGATGAGGGGCGCAGCCCTAGACAATGTACAAAATAAGCTACCTTGCCCCTCATTTGCCTGATGTCAGGGTGGAATGGGCACCCTTCCTGTGAACCAGGAGTGATCAAATAGGCCTACCGTTAATAATACTCTGCTTCTTCAATTTGAGGCGTTCGGATTGTGGTGTTTAGATTCTTTATGTGAATTGGAGTGATGATAAAAGCCAAGCACCTATGGGCTAGCCTCTGCAGGGCTTTGAAAAACTCATTTGACCCAATGTATCCCTATTCTCTCTTGATGGAGGTCAGGAACCTTACTGAAGAAGGCTAGAGACTTCATTCTCAATGACAGCAATTTTGGCCATTTTGGTTTTGGATGCACACATGGGATCTTTCTTTAGATCCATCAGGTGCTGAGAATCTAACCCACTGCCTCACACAGGACCAAGAGGCTGATTCAGACACATCCCTTTCCGAAGCAATTAAGCAAAGAGCCACAGGTGATGCCCATTTATTTCCATTTGAAAACTGTTTTCTTTAGGCTTCAAAAAAGTTTGGCCTGAAGAAAAGACCTTCCTGACATTCAGGGAAACGGAACTATATGTAAGCAAAAGGCCCAAAGCAGGGTTTCTCAACTGAGTCATTTCTGGTCACACTGATATCTGAGTTTTCTGACATGCTGGCCATTCCCTTCAGCTATCCAGAACATGGCCATGTCACTGAGCTTGGAGGTGGTACAAACCATGAGCCTATTCTGGAGATTGGCAAGAATTCAGGAAGAAAACAGGAACTTAGGAACATATTACCTGTTGCTCATCCCTAAAGCAAGCCATAGTCCATTCATAAATTGGGCAGGATTAATGCTGGGAAGCATTCTACTAAACAGGGCACATCCATTGATGCATTCTCTTTTCTACTGTCTACATCAATGGACACAATGGGATACACAGACATGGAAAAACTCACCTTTTCAAATGACTTACTAGATCAGCCCACTCCAAAACAAACAAACCTCCTTTTCTAATTATTCTCAGAACATGAGAAAAAACTACAAACTCACACCCACACCCACAAAGGCATCTCCTTCCCCAAAGTAGGTCTGTGACTGTCCGGAATGTCCTCTGACTGGTGACCCATACAATGTTACCCCAAAATGGCCTGTCCTGTCTCAGATCTGATCTCGTTGGCCAATTCTGTCAGGATCCAGCAGTGAGCCACATCCTGCTTTCTCAGGAAAGGTCCCTTTTCAGAGCTCTCCTGGCTTTTAGCCATCCTCACATCAGTAGGTACCAAGAAAGACTGACTCTGTTGTTGGTAAATCCAAATAAGTGAGCCCACGTGGACTGGGACTGGGACTTGCTCTGTTTGCTTGGCTTCCAGGATCCCATGTTCAGAGAGTTCCATCACCAAGGAAGTTAGGTAGGTTACTTCCATCAGGAACTGTATTAGGTCACTGCCTTGGCAACCACTTTGCCCTAACAGTTGCTTCCAAGGTTCGCATGAAATGGAGGCTGCCCCTACTTCCTGTGACACTTTCACAAGTTAGAATGGTATATCAACCATTGTCCCTCAGGAACAGCTCTCTACACAGACCTGGTTTAGTCCATCTTCTCTACAATAAAAAGATAGATGTTGATTCAGACATATCCCTTCATCCTGACCAGGTTGTTTGCCTTGAAAGATGACTTTTTCTCTCTCGGGTCCTTCCCAGCAGCCTACATCTTCTACAGGGATAAATTCTGCATGGAACTTTGAGGTTCTCAGTAGATGGAATATGCCCTCCATTCCTGTATTATAAGACCAACTCTGTACCTCCTCTTCTGTAAAGTTAGATTGAGGAAAGAGTGTATGGTTAGGGTTAATAACATGTACAATTTGGGTGCGGAATCATTCTTCGGGATGAATAATGTTATTCTGACCTGTGATATTTATTAGAATATATAGGTGAAATATAAGTAGGTAAACAGAAATCTAGGTAAGCTTTGGAGACCAGAAGGGCATGGGGCCCTTGATTGGGATACTTAGCCTTGAATTATGTTCTGCAAAAATGTCTCCAATAAATCGATATACAATGGCATAGGTCCTTGTACCTTGGATGATTGAATGTAAAAGAGAACATCCAGTAAAAAAGAGATAGTCAATATGATTAGGAAGATACTGAATAGGTTTAGAAAGAAGAATGAGGATAGAATTTGTACCAAAAGTTCTTTAGCAATAGGGTTTCAGTTAGAGAGTGAATGTAAATGTTAGCACATGTGAAGAATCTGTCACAATTTTGAACTGGGGAAAATATGTAGGAAAGCAGATATCAATAGAGATTTTAGGATATCAGGCCAATTATAAAGTGAGTGATAGGATTAGCCATTTTCAACAGCCTTGAGGTTGAATATATAATCTTAGGAAGAAAGAAATATGTAGTCACCAATAGGATTGACATTTGAGAGCAATAGATGTTTTTCATAATCCATGCTCACTTTCCATTTAGGCTTTGGTAAAAACATAAGTTTGATCTTTGTAGTTTTGTCCAGAATATTACTGTGATAAAATGTATATGTAGATCAGGTGACATGAGTATTTCTTCCACCATTACTGGGTGCAATATTTTGAAGACATATAAATTAGTATTGGGGATACAAAGAGGTGTACGTTTGTCTATCAATATAGAGATAATGCATGAATAGACCATACTGTGAATAAATAATATAAGTACTTCCAACTTTAAATAAAGGATTGAATTGATATCTGAAAATATACAGGAAATCTTATATTGATATACAATCATTCATTCCAACCCGTTATACATCTAATGGTAATATTAGGGTAATGGTTTATCATGAAGACTGTGTGAGTTTTGCTTCAAAATGATTAGAGAAATCGAAAATAATGTCTTTGGAAAGAAGTCTCATGAAAAGTCCAGCCAGGAAACCTGGAGGAATACATGTGTTCTGAAGCAGGAAGTGATTGATAGAGAGACAAATGCCTATAAATTTGTGAACTTGTGGATAAATATATATCCTATTATGTGCATAAACTGAAGAAATAGTAATGTACCAGTGTTGAATAAAAATGAACGTCAAAATAAACATTTTGTATCATAGGAATCTACTTACATTGATGTTAAACTGGGTAAGTTACTGTAGAAATATTAGGATTTGTATGCACCATTCACCGAAGTTAGTTTTCAGTACTAGGAAAAAAATATGTATTTCAGGTGGATGCATATTTCTGATAATAATCATGTAAAAGTTGATTGTAAATCCAAATACATGAACATGAATGAATTTAGGGAGTGTATAATAAGACACATATAGTTCATATTTTGAAATATCTGGAGATTATATATATATATATATATATATATATATATATATATATATATATATATATATATATTTATATATATATACAAAACACCCACACAGACATTAAAAAGTAGCAATATATATGCCAATTGAAATTCATCATTAAATATATATCATCCACAGACCCAAGCTATTTATTTTACTAAACATAGATTTATTTATAATTTTGTTAAACTAGGAACCTCACCCATAGATTGAATTTTCAGTTCCAACTGTGTTTAGGAGGAGTGATCTCTTCTCACAATTTGTATCTGGCAAGTCAGCTACCTCACAAGAATGTACGTGTGATAATAGGTAGGATTATGTATGTGCATGCAAAAATACATGTGCTGAATAGGCTACAGAGAAAGCAAGACAGGAATTCACATATTAGTTAACTTTAAAAACACATGGTGAACTATTTCAATTAAAAATTGACTAGATTTATAACACCAACCCTTTATCATGCAAAATGAAAGTCCAACTATACACCATGCCTCCTCTGAACTGCTTGTATATCTATTCTGTTTGGTTTATGTTTTCCATCATATTAGGATTAGTAGTCAGAGTCTAGTAGGGTATGGGTTAGTGTCAGGGTTTCAGTATTTTGAATGGAAAATTAGATAAGGAATCCAATGTGTATGCAAATATGTGCTATACAAAAATCTTCCCACTCTCATCCAGAACGATGACTTTACATTGCCTTCCCCCCAAGTAAGACACAATTAGAGGAGAAGAGTTAGAAAATCTGTGAATACATATCTGGAAAATCCTCAGGAGTTTACAAACTTGGAGGTGGAAGAGGAGTTTCCAAAAGTAAGGGACAGGGTTTATAGACCCAACCTGATCTATTATTAAAATTGGGAGCCATCTTGCCACAAAGCGATGAAAAGCTAATTTTGGGTTTACTATAAATTAATGCAATTTCTGAACCGATTTGGAATGTCTGCCCGTGCCTTTAACTCACCCATGCCTATCTCTCTGACCTGATAGCAGCCCTCTCTGAAAGTTTAGTGACACATCATAATTTTTGGCCTTCCCTGGCCAGACAACGACTCTCTCTGAGGTCTAATGGTCATCATTATTTCTGATGTTGGGGCCAGCAAAAAAAAAAAAGAAAAGTAAACTACATTTAGTGTGATGCTTGTCAAAGTTCTGTTATCTGTAATCCCCCTTTTGTGTAACTTTCTGGGCTATATAGCTGGGCTGTAGGAAAGGTGGGGTTGCTGTCTTGTTCCCGCCGTTTTGTGAGGGAGAGGCAGGCCGCCGGCCGGTTGAAATAATAAATTTGCCTTAATTTGATTTTAATTGGAGTCAGTGGTCTTTACTTTCATCCTGGTCTAACATTTTGCAGTTCCGCAGCAAGATGACCCTGCCAGTACAGATCACAAGACCAGACTGTTGGAAATTCTGAAGCTGGCCTTCCCTCCAGGGCCCCCAGCTACAGAGCCACTCTAGGGGATGCGCAACTTGAGATGTTTCAACGACTTGGAGTGAGACTTTGGTCCAGGGAGCACTGCAATGAACCACTGGACTATAACTATTAGCAAGCACCTGGTGGAGGAGGCCTCCATAGGTAAGTGGCACCTTTATAACATCTGATATCTGGTTAAGGGAGATCTCTTCTGATGACAGAGAGGAGGCCTGGGGAGGCTCACATATACTCCTGTCCGGGACTGTAACGAGAATCATGCTGTCCTTTGTTCTGTTATGTAGGGAATTCTTCTGGATGGGTAGAGAGGTGTGGATGGGCATGCACGCGGTCCTACCCAGGAGCTTTAGCAAGACATTGCAATGCTCCTCTGCTTTTTTTTTTTTTTTTTTTTTTGGTGCCTGGTTTCTCGTTTTTTTTTTTTTTTTTCTGTTTTGTTCTGTGTTCTATATGTTTTTTGTTTGTTTGTTTTTGTGCGTTTTGTTGTGTGATTTCTGTGGTAAAAACTTAAAGATATTGGACGTGAAAATGGGTAATAAAGCAAGTAAGCGTGACACCTTTTTGGACTGTGTTTTAAGGAACTGCGATGAACTTTACCTCCCTTTGTTAAGCAGGATAAGAGAAGCCCCTAGCTGGCTGCCTGGAGCACACCCACTGCACAAGGCAATGCCTGCTGCAGAGCTAAAAACTGAGTATCTCACAGGTTAAGAAGTGAAACTCCTTTAAAACCACTTGTACCTCCAGATCAAAAGAGTCACAACCTTTGGGCAGAGTCCCCTGTGTTTCTCCTTTGTTAGCAAAGCAATAAACCTCCCTTTTTCTTTTTCTCAAAAACCCTGTCCTCATTATTAAATTGGCATTAATTGGCTTCAAGGTCAGGAACTGAACTTTAAGTTTCAAATTTTGATAAACCACACCACACCCGCCCCGGAACTTTTTGAGAGCTGACTACTGATATGTTAGGAGATGGAGCATGGTTGGGGTGGAACCGAACCAGAGGAGCTAATCCTGTAAGTTAAAGGAGGGACTGAGGGACTTCCAGCAGCTGCCGAAGCCCTGTTACTTCAGGGAATTCCCTCCTTCCTTCCCTGAACTGTAAGCATTATGTAACGTCTGTCTTCTTAAAAAAGAGAAAAAGAAAAAGGGGATACTAAATTCAGTAAAGTCACCATGGAGACCCTTGATTTTACATTTCAGGTTGCCCCTCTGTAAAAACATGTGGTCCCCTTGTGGGGACTTCTATGGTGCCACTGGTGTAGGAGATTTTTCTCTTATCTGCTCTGTTTTAAAGGCTTCTGTCTGTCGGCCATAGTCTGGAGCTCCCTTCTGTCTGTCTTGTGTCTTTGTTTCTGGCCCTTTAAGACATGTGCAATAATGTGTTGATATTTTAAATTGTTTCTTGGGAATGATCTTAGCTGAATGTGTGTCTAAATGATGATGTTTTATTGTAACAATCTGGTATCTGAATGGGTTTTTGAAGCATTGCACAATCTTGCAGGTAAAAGTCGGGTTTAGGTAATTGTTTAGTTTATGATTTCAGATAATTTATGCCAGAGAACTTAAATCCTTAGGATGGAAAACTAAAGAACTCTCCTTCCAAGTTGGCAAGTAACTTCCCAATCATTCAGTCTTTTATTTCACCTATTTTGAATTGGGTAGCCTGGGAAAATGTCACTGTGCGTACCAGTGCATTAATTTGGACAAAGATAGTAAATCATTTTATGGTATCTGTTGACAAAACAAGATGTAAAGATATAAAATTTTGTGAATTGTATCTTAAACTTGTTTCATAATTTTCAACATCCTAACCTGAAAATTATGGTTAAAATGCCTTAGGCCTGTTGTGTCTGCTATGAATAGCAGTTTTTTCCTGCTCCTTCCTGACCTCAGCCAGGACTTATTTTGAAATGCAAATAAAAGAATCCTGCAAGCTCAGTAGGAGACTGATCTGAGGCCTAAGCAGAAAAAAAAGGCAAATTGTATGGTTTTTACTAATTACTGTCCAGTCGTTTTTTCTAGGACTCTTATTTTTTTCCTTAGATACTTTATTTAGTTTTTTTAGCTCATGATTTTGATCCTACAGACCTAAGTTAATGTTTTTCTGATCAGTTCTATCTTTGACCAACTGTGGAGTTTTTGAAACATTGCAATGCAGATTTCATCTGCGAAAAGCTATAAGGTCTTTACTATTTTTATGTGGGCACAACTTCTGTTATGTGTTGTATGTCTATATATACATATATCCATATATCAAACATATGATACAAAAATTTACATATATAAAGAACGCTCATAAAAACAAATTTTAAAAAGTGGATCCAAGGATCCTTAATTCACGTTATTTAAATCGTTCAGTTTAAATTGGATAAACAGATAAAAATAAATGTTTTTAAATTTAAGCTTACAAGTTTTTCTAGGTGTTCAGATATCTAATAAAATATTAATGTCTACACAATATCTAATATGACTTGGTTGTAGGACTTTTCCTTCAACAAAAAAAAATGGTTTACAATCTTCAATACATTTTTCTAATATTTTGATAAATAAGTAAATTAAATTTCATATGAGATTACTCATTCATGAGTACTTTTGTTAGATATCTGATTGATTAACTAAGGTCTGTACAAGTTTGTACTAAATTCTGTATAAGATTGTAAAAATCAGTCATGTGTTAAAGAGACAAAAATTTCTTAAAACATAAGTTTACCCATAACATTGTGTTTATTAAGTTTTATTTTTTCTAGAGCTAGCAACCATAAAAATTAAACAACTGATTAAATAAGAACTGTTATTTTAGAGAACTGTACTGCCATTACTTTAAAAGCTAAACTTGGTTAATGTGGAAACATCAATGTAATTATGATGCTATTAATGTGCTCATATCTTACATGTACAAGTCTGTATGGTAGAAACTTAAAAGAGCATTATATCATGCTGGCGTTCTTAAGATGTATGGTAAAAATATATATTGGGAAATTATTTATCTGTTATCATAAAGATAAGTAAAGTTTTATGTTACTTTTTACATTTGGGAACAATTTAAATGTATTTTTAAGTTAATGAGAGCCTAATCTTTGTAAAGGTTAAAAACTTTCAGCCTTTCTTTAATTCATGTTTTAAATGTGATATCATACTGTGTTAGCTAATGTTCATGTGACCTAAAAAAATTTATGTAAACTTTGTAAAATGATATTTAAAAAAAAAGATCAGCTTTAGAACTAAAACCCTTAAGATTTATAAAGAGACCTGCCTTACCTGAGATAAGGCTCTGTGTCCCATCTTACTACATGTGAGAATGACTATGAAAACAGTAGGTTAGATTATGTTTCATTTAAAGTTTTGTTCAAAAGTTGTTTTTTTTTCTGTCAAGATTACTAGGATCTGTAACAGGGGATATAATTTATAACTAAGCAAAAAATTCAGGGTAGCTATTATGCAAACTAAGTATATGTACTCTTGTTAAAAAATTTTATTTTATAATTTCCTTATAAGTGATCTAAAGATTCTCTGTTAGTGTTTTACAGAATTGTTGCTTTAAGAACACAACATGGGTTAATTTAAGATAATAAGTCATCACCTACAAGACAAACAGAATAACACAGATCCCAATTAATAAAAAGATAAATAATTATAAAGTTATAGACATTAAAGCCCAGTACTCTTAACATAAGGCAGTTAAAATTTATTTGCTGGATATTTAAGATTAGGATTTAAAATTAAAGTTAAATGAAAAGGGACAAGAAAACTAATATTTGGCTCTTGCCCTCTGAGTCAGTCTGAATTCAGGGAACAGGGGACTTCTCTAAAGAGCTTTTCAACTCTGGGCCATATAACCTCCCCATCAGGGGGATTAATGAGACCACTGGAGAACAGAAAGCCAATCAGTGCATTTGCTAAGAAGAGGAGAGTCATCAGAGAAGGGAGACATCCCTGATGCTGCCGAGGGAAGCCACATGGTCAAGGAAGACCTGGACCCACCTAGCCCAAAAGGCACTAACAGAACTGAGAAGCTGCTCTCAAGTCTCCCCAGGAATGGCAACCATAAAAGCTCAGCTGACTGTTACCAATAGACAGAAACAAAAGTCAGTTTGACTGCTTCATCTTAAACACTTAGCAAAGACAGTTGAAAGCAGAATACAGCCATTCCTGGACATTTTAAATAATAATAATAATAATAATAATAATAATAATAATAATAATAATAATATTTTAATGTATACACTTTATATTAGCCTCCCAAAATAAGTAAGACTGGAGGTTACAAAGAAGGATTCTCAGAGAGGAATGCCTGATAACTATAAAAAGACACTATCAAGAGGAGCTGCCAGAGGCAGAAGTTTTTAGTTTAAGGCCTCAGATATTTCTAACCTACACGGTTAGGCTTGGTGTTGGCTAGTATGATTATCCAGCACTGAGTAACAGAATTAAAGGTTTTTCTATTAGACACAGAGGTCATTCTAGTAAACTGATTTTGCAAGATCAGATGACATTAAATTATTAAACTGTATCTTATTGGGAGGGACAACTGTAACACTAAATGTTAAGTATTAAGTTGACAGTCCTTATAACTGGGGATATTAAAGACTGGTGAGGGAACTTCTGTACAGTGACATGTTCTAGCTGCTGCAACATTTATTCAGTACTCATGTTTTTCGTTTCTTTCATAGAAGAACCCATCCCCAGATGACTTTACAACCTGTTCTTCCCCAATGAGACTTCAAACCGAACTGACCTCTAAAAGGCAACTCATGTCCCTCATGCTGTTCCCCCTCACGTCACCCTCTCTCAGCTCAGAAGAAGCCAAAATGAGTAATGCCTCTCCTCTTACAACAGTTCAGCCAAAAGTAAATAGACTATCAATATACGTAATTAATTAAGTCAGGTAAAATCACGGAGACCGGTTTTGGGTGATTTGAAATAATAGGGAGACTGTTGCATCAGAGAATAAAATTCCCTCAGTGCTCTTCACCTACCGTATGAAAGATATGAAAGGGACACATTAGAAAAGGGGGGAATGATAGACCCAACCTGATCTTTTATTAAAGTTTGGAGCCATCTTGCCACAAAGCCAAGAAAGGATAATTTTTCTTAACTATTAATTACAGCAAATTTCGAACCTGTTTGGAATGCCTGCCCGTGCCTTGAACTCACCCATGGCTGGCTCTCTGACCAGATAACAGCCCTCTCTGAAACTTTGTTGACACCTCATAAATATTGGCCTTCCCTGGTCAGATGACACTCTCTGAGGCTCTAATGGTCCCCATAAATTCTGATGTTTGTGTCAGCAAAAAAAAAAAAAAAAAAAGTAAACTACCATTAGTGTGATGCTTGTCAGAGTTCTGTTATCCGTAACCCCCCTTTTGTGTAACTTTCTGGGCTATAAAGCTGGGCTGTAAGAAAGGTGGGGTTTCTCTCTTGTTTCCGCCATTTTGGGAAGGAGAGGCACCAGGGTGGTGGAAATAATAAGCTTGTTTTAATTTGATTTTAATTGGAGTCAATGGTGATTTCTTGCATCCTGGTCTAAAAGGTAAACACTCCACAAACATGGAGCTCTGCTGGCCTAAAGACTTTTTGAGAAACTGCCTCTGAGGATGGGCACTTGACATATATGTTGTTGTCAGGAGCTTTTGCTTCCATTCTAATGAAACCATCAAAGCTGGGTCTGCATCTATGTGACCTAGAGGACATTGTTTCTTATTTTCCAAAGAACATGAGGCAGAAGTGCTGACTTCTCTCTTTGTAAGTAAACTGTGGCCACTGAAAGCTAATTGTCTCCACATGTGGATTGTGAAGCCATTAGGTCATCCTCCACTTTTCATGGACTTTCTTGCTGCTGCACTGGGAGTTTGGTATTTGCTTCACGAAATGCAAGGAATTCAACTGGGACACAGTGCTGGAGGGAGTCCTCTCACGTGTGGTGGGTAAGGGTCTGCAGGACAATGCACCAACTAAGCTTCTATCCCACATAGATTGCCCCGTTGACCATAGCAACTTGATACTGAACATTGCCCTGAAACATCTCCATATAACAAGATGCCATTTATGGAGAGGTTTCAGACATATAAGTGATTCCTGTCTCCACCATGTCAGCCACCAGCCATTTGGAAGTCAATGGCAGATCCACATGGCCCGACCACAGATATTTTACCACACACCTGCACACCACAGCTCTGGGCCCACTACTCAGCAGGCTCCAACATACTGGCATCTCTGTTCTACACCATTTACATGAAACCCAGTCAATCAAGGCACTCTCTGGTATACTCATGATCAACAACAGGACATCCAAAGATTCTCCAGTGCCACCTGGTCATGGGAATTTTAAAAATTTCATGGTATTTATCTAGCCATTTTTCAAGGATGAAGTTGGAGAAACTGTGGGTTTCAATTCATTCAGGAACCATTAAATTTTGAGGTAGCACATTTCAAGAAATGCTCTGGAGAACTCGCAGAGGCAAAGCTTCCCAAAGAGTGGCCAAAATGACACATGAAGCCAGGCCCATGAGGTCTACAATGTTAGGTCCATGTGTGATTTGACTCTCAACTATGGCTGCCAAGTCAATAAGAATAAAATCATGTGATATCCTGGCTGAAATTCCCAATTCTCTTACGAAAGCCACCATTGGCTTAGATCTCAGTTTCCAAGGGCGACTCTCATGCATGGCCTCCTAAAATCCCAACAAAATTCATGGCAATACTTCTCTGAAGTGAGTTACATAACTCAGTCTCTAAGGGGAATGACACTAGAGTTCATGTTCAGGTGGACCCAGGCATCTCTTCTAACTACCACACAAATGACTGCTGGGAGCCATCAGCCAAGTAGGTATGACAATTTCCTTGCCAGCGTACCCCCATGTTTCCTTAGTGGAAGGACTCATGGAAATAGGACATTTTGCAGGACATTGCATGTAAGGTGACCTTGCTGAAGGACCAGGGCGGATCCATGTTTAGGGTGTTCCTGGTTTGGCATAATAGGAGATTAGGGTGTTCCCCCTTTAGAATAGGGCGGTTTAGCATAATAGGAGTTTAGGGTGTTCCCCTTTAGAATAGGGTGTATCCTGCTGCTGAGTTCCTCTTGATTCTTAGGATCAGACAATATATTTGGGAGACAGAATCCCAGGAGTAGTGAATTTGGGCAGAGAGTGGATTTGGGCAGGAACGTGGATTTCCCCAGAACGTGTTTGTAGACGGCCAGTGTGAGTTCGGGAATAAAGAATTGCTGTTTGAATCTACAAGCTGTGTGGAGACTCGTGATTTGTGCCCAGCTAGAGACTGCGGCATTTGATGGCTCGTACGCGGAACGCCTGAAGCTTGGGGGTAAGTGAAATTGCTCGCCCCGAGGGAAGGCGAGAGAATGGGTGACCATTTCAAAAAACAATGTGTTCTTCTTTTGATTTATTTTGTTTTTCTTTCAAGCTGCCTATCTCTAGAAATTTCTCAGGCAAACTGGTTGACTAAAGGTTTGATGTTTGTCGGCCCTGAGGAAGAGAAAATTGATACAACGATTTTTTATTCCGTTTTTGTTTCATTTAGATTCGGTTTTGTTTTGTGTTATCTTATTGGGTTGCGTTATCTTTATAGTAGATTAAAACAAACTGAAAATATGTTAAGCAAATTGTTAGAGGTTCAGAACATGGAGAAAGACATTTTAGATCAAGCAAAAGAGAAGGTCTCTCGAGCTAGTCAGACAGAGGAAGAAAATTTAAAGGATAAGGGGTTGTTAGGAAAAAGGCCACAACAGGAGGCTGTTACTAACTCCGTTTTATCACAAGAGGGTTTAATTCAACCAACAGGCCCACCGATAGAGACAGCTGAGTGGCCCTCAAACCCCGTAGTTGATAATTGGGATTCTGAGACAGGACCTCAAAGATTAGCATGCCCTGTACTTGAGCAGGCAGGAGGGCAGTGAATTCACCATGCTTTAGATTTTAAAACAGTGAAGCAGTTAAAGGAGGCTGTAACAACCTATGGTCCCCAAGCTCCCTTCACGGTAAGCATGGTCGAGTCCATTACTAACTTGGACATGACGCCAGCAGATTGGGCTAGCATGTGTAAATCTGTGCTAAATGGAGGACAATATTTGTTATGGAAGGTTGCCAATGAGGAATTATGCGCTGAGACAGCTAGGCGAAATGCAGCAGCCGGTTACCCTCAAAGAAATCTAGAAATGTTGCTAGAGAAAGGACCTTATGAGGGTCAGCGGCAACAAATTGAATATGATCCTGCTATATATGCACAAATTGCTGCAGATGCAGTTAGGGCATGTAAGACTTTACAAGGACATGGAGATTTACAAGGCCAGCTATCTAAGGTAATACAGAGTGGTAATGAACCTTACGCTGACTTTGTAGACAGGCTAATTCAAATGGCTGCCAAAATTTTGGGGGATACAGAACAAGCAATGCCATTAATAAAACAACTGGCTTATGACCAAGCAAATCGTTGCTGCAGAGAGGTTATTAGACCATGGAGACATGAAGATTTAAACACATATATTAAATTATGTAGAGATATTAATGAACAAGAGCAAGTCTTGGCAGCTGCAGTACAACAGGCTTTTGATGCCAGGCCAAAAACATGCTATGATTGTGAAAAAACAGTACATTTTAAAAGGAGTTGCCTCATAGGAGGAGGATTTAACAAAACTAGTTATCAAAGAAATAGAATACCAGGTATTTGCCCACGATGCCGTAGAAGGAGACATTGGGCTAATGAATGCCGTTCTCAAACTACCATAGAGGGTACTCCCTTAACAAAAAACGGACAAGGACCAGGTATTTACCCATGATATCGTGGAGAAAGGCATCAGACTCCATTGCCAAAAAACGGACCAAGGGGCCCAATGCTCCGGGGCCCACAAGCACAAATATACGGGGCAGTGGAGGAACCCAGCAACACCATTAGAGTAGTGCCCAGGACACATTGTCCATTAAATCCCTCATCAGACAAACCCGAGGGAGCGCAGGGTTGGACATCTGCGCCTCTGCCAGAGCAGTACTAACTCCAGAGATGGGAGTTCAAATCATTCCTTCAGGAATAAAAGGACCTCTTCCCCAAGGGACAGTAGGCTTATTATTGGGACGTAGTTCACCTACATTAAAAGGACTTAAGATAAGTCCTGGGGTAATTGATCTCGATTATGTAGGTGAAATAAAAATTATAGCTAGTTCTCCAAGAGGTATATCAGTAATTTCACCTGGAGATAGAATAGCACAGTTGTTAATAATACCCATCCTACATAATAAATTTCCTAGTCATAGTGTAAAAATAGGTTCCAGGGGATTAGGCTCCACAGGTGTAGACTGGGCTATGTTGTCTTTAAATTTAGATTCTCGCCCAATGTTAAAACTAAATATTCAAGGACACGACTTTAATGGGCTACGGGACACAGGTGCAGACCTTAGCATCATATCTAGTCAGGAATGGCCAAAACATTGGCCATTACAACAAGCCACTCAAACGCTTCGAGGCCTAGGAGTGGCTGCTAATCCCCATAGAAGAACAATGTTATTATATTGGAAGGATCCTGAAGGTTGTGAGGGAACTATACAGCCATATGTATTGGATCATCTTCCTATAAATTTATGGGGACGAGATGACCTAGATCAATTAGGTTTAAAGTTAACAAATAACATCAATCCTAATGCGCCCACTACTAGGGCTAGACAAGGTTTTAGGAAAGAAAAAAGATTAGGAAAACAAGGACAAGATATAGCAGCACCAATTCAAATAGATCAAGGAACAGAAAGACATGGGTTGGATTTTCAGAAAGGGCCACTGAGACAATAAAAATTACTTGGAAATCAAAAAGACCAATGTGGGTTCCTCAGTGGCCCCTGACTAAAGAAAAGATACAAGTAGCCCATGATCTGGTCAAACAACAATTAGTGGAAGGACATATACAACCTTCCATATCTCCCCATAATACTCCCATTTTTGTCATTAAAAAAAAATCTGGTAAATGGAGATTATTGCAAGATTTAAGAGCCATTAATAATGAGATGGTTATTATGGGACATGCTCAATCAGGGATTCCTCAATTGTCTGCTTTGCCAAAAACCTGGCATGTTTTAGCCATAGATATTAAAGATTTTTTTTTTCAATTCCAATTCATCCCGAGGATAGTCCACGCTTTGCATTTACTATCCCTGCATTAAATCATGAAGGTCCTGATCAGAGATATGAATGGAAAGTACTCCCTCAAGGGATGGCTAACAGTCCAACTATGTGTCAAATATATGTTAATAAAGCAATCCAGCCACTTAGAAATCAAAATCCTGAACTACAAATATCTCACTATATGGATGATGTATTATTGGCACATAAAGATAAAAACATATTGCTGGAATGTTATGCAACACTTACAAGCTTATTAAAAAATTATAATCTAGAGATAGCAATAGATAAAGTACAATTAAATTTTCCAATTAATTATTTAGGAGTTCTATTATCCTCAACCATGATCCGTCCACCAAAAATTCAAATACAAGTAGATCAACTCAAGTCACTTAACGACTTTCAAAAGTTATTGGGAGACATAAATTGGATAAGGCCTTATCTAGGCATACCAACAGGAGAGTTGGGACCTTTATTTGATATTCCAAAAGGTCCATCAGATCCAAACTCACCTCGCATGTTAACTCCTAAAGCAAGAAAGGCATTGAAAATTCTTGAAACATATATGGAAAATATACATTTGGATAGAATTGATATAGGTTTGCCTTTATTATTTATTGTACTACCAACAAAAAATATTCCTACAGGAGTATTTTGGCAAGAAGGTCCATTATTGTGGATACATTTATATTATTCACTTAACACTATTCTTACTAGGTATCCTGAGGCTGTAGGACAATTAATACTCAAAGAAATAAAAGCAGCGAAGGGAGTGTTTGGAATTTTTCCCAATAAAATTATTACTCCATATACTATGGATCAAATTGATGAGTTAGCTAATGAGTTAAATACTTGGGCAATAATCATGTGTAAATCTTATGTTTGATTTGATAATCACTTACCATCTAATCCTTTGTTGTCTTTTTGGTCTAAGCATCCTGTAGTTTTTCCAAAAATGACAAGAAAAACCCCTATTATGAAAGCTCCAAATATATTCACTGATGGGCCAAATAATGGTACAGCAGCAGTAGTTACCCCTGATCAAACTTTTACATTTTTAGTACCAAAACAATCAGCTCAAAAGGTAGAGCTTAATGCAGTTTTACAAGCTTTTTTAATGTTTAAAGATTCTGTATTTAATTTATTTTCTGATATTTAGTATGTAGTTAATGCTATAGTATCTCTTGAAGATGCTGATAGGATTTCCCCTTCTTCTACTGTTTTCTCTTTGTTTTCCACTATACAAAGTCTAATCTGGGACAGAAAAGATCCATTCTTTATAGGACATATTAGAGCACATACAGCATTGCCTGGAGCCCTTAGTTTGGGCAATGATTTAGCAGATAAAACTACACATGACATACATATTTTCTCTACACTAGAAGAAGCTACGAATTTTCATAAAAAATTCCATGTTAATGCTAATACTTTACAAAAGTGTTTTAAAATAACTAAGGAACAATCCAGACATATAATAAAACAATGTCAAAATTGTGTGACCTTTTTACCACAAGTTAATCTTGGAGTCAATCCTAGAGGACTGATACCTAACCATATTTGGCAGATGGACGTCACACACTTGCCAGAATTTGGAAAATTAAAATATTTACATGTTACAGTTGATAGTTCTTCCGGATTTTTGATGGACTCCCTTCATGCCGGAGAACAATCTAAAGATGTTATAGCTCATTGCTTACAAAATTTTGCCACTGTGGGCGTTCCTAAACAGTTAAAAACTGATAACAGTCCTGGCTATACCTCTACCTCTTTTAAACAATTTTGCTCATCATTTTGTATTACTCATATAACAGGAATTCCATACAATCCACAGGGACAAGGCATAGTTGAAAGAGATCATCAAACTATTAAAACGTACTTATTAAAGCAAAAAGAGGGAATTGGAAAGGGGTATATATCCCCCAAAGATAAACTTAAAATAACGCTTTTTACTCTAAACTTTTTAAATTTGGATTCATCAGGACTTAGTGCTGCAGAAAGACATATGTATCCAAAAAATGTGCATAAGCCTAAAGTTCTTTGGAAAGATATTCTAACAGGACAATGGAAAGGTTCTGACCCAGTGATTGTCTGGAGTCGGGGCTCTGTCTGTGTGTTTCCACAGGGAGAACAGCAACCTATTTGGATTCCTGAAAGACTGACTAAAACGATTTCTACAGATCGAAAAGAAGATGATTTGACTCAAATCCATAACAGCTGATATCCAGAACTCCAGCTTGGCCATTCTTACATCTGCAACAGTGATTAACCAGGATTTTTTTTTCAATACCTATTTTATTATTGCATTTTTCCACATCATAAGGCTCTATTTTTATTTTTTGAGCTCATACAAACCTAAGGTAATGTTTTTCTGATCAGTTTCATTTTTTGACTGTGGAGTTTTTAAACATTGCAATGGAGATTTCACCTAGGTAAAGCTACAAGGCCTTTATTATTATCTTATGTGTTGTACATTTGTTTGCACATTTGTGTTTTGTGTTGTATGTCTGTGTGTGCGTATGTCCATATTTCATATATGAGGAGCACTCATTAGAATATGGATCCGAATTATTTTTGTTTTTCACGTGATTTAAATGGATTAATTTAAATTAGGTAAACAGCTGTTAAGGATTGTTTTTAAAGGTGGTTAACAGATCTGCTTGTTTACTAATTTAAATCAGGTAAACAGCTGTGAAAGATTGTTTTTTAAGGAGGTTAACAGATCTGTTTGTTTACTTTCACCTTTCCTTTTCATTATATTTAATAATTCTTTTCAGGATAATGTCTGTTTAGCATCATTGCCAGAATTCCTATCTTCATCCCAATGAATATAACTCAACAAGTATGCTCAATCAAGGAGTCAACTTACTTTAGGAGGAAACGGACTTTGGGAGGAGACGGACAGATTGATAGATTCCTCCACTTTGAACTGCTTACAGAACTTGCCTAGACTATGTAACTATCGTTTGGTACAGCGAATTGTGGTAATGCTGGCATATCTTTGCTGATGGTGTCACCAGTGATTTTTGCTGATGGTGTCACCAATGATGCAATTTTTCCTCCGTCATGAAGGCATCTTAACCACCTTCAAATTAACCTTTTAAAGCCTTTTAATTATCATCTATACTGTACTTTTAAATGAACTTTTTCACCACCTACAGCTTCACTATTTTAAATGAGGCTTAGATTCTGTTTAAATTGCTTAATGTTAGTTTACTTGGCTGCCCTTCAACCAAAGGCCTTTTTTACTCCATTAAGAAGCTTTGTCTTAATCTGCCATGTACAAATACCTTTTTTCTTCCTTCTTCCTTTCTCAAGATTTTAAAGTAAGTGTAGTTTCCTCAAAATCTATTTAAATGGCATTTTACAACTTTTTACATTACCACACAGAGATTATCTCATCTAGAAACACTTCTTTTTCCATTAACCTCTTATATTAAAATATATTTCCACATCTTGAATCTTTTTCTATCTCTTTTTTAACCATTAACCCTTTTTATAAATTCAAATTTTGAAACAACTCTTATAAAATTTCTGATTTATACAAATTACTCCACTTTAATAGGATGAAATACTTTCATGTTTTTTTTATGGTACCATAATACTATAATTGAAACCCAACTGAAACTTATTATACTCTTTGTATATAAATTACACCTGATAGAATCTTAACACTTAGTAACCTTGTTTTGGCAAAGACACAGACCAAAGCAATATTAAACCTTTTTTCAATTTACCAATTTATGAAAACACACATAATTTTTAAATATATTACCTTATGGAACTTAATAAGCAAAGAGTACTTGATTTTATATTTAGTGGTTGATATTTTAACACTTTAGCTTTGTAAATTAATTAGAACTTTGAAGAAACCAAGATCTTAGACAAATGTAGTAAACAGAATTAGCCATCTATTTCTTGAAGAAAAATCCTTCTACAGGATACCATGATGGTCCCATTGATATACTTAATAACTCGTCTTTAAAAAGCCATGGACATTCTCTTGCCTTCCCTCAGGGGTGAGCAATTTCACTTACCCCCAAGCTTCAGGCATTCCGCGTACGAGCCACCAGATGCCGCAGTCTCTGGCTGGGCACAAATCACGAGTCTCCACACAGCTTGTAGATTCAAACAGCAATTCTTTATTCCCGAACTCACACCGGCCATCTACAAACACATTCTGGGGAAATCGACGACGTTCTCTGCCCAAATCCACTCTCTGCCCAAATCCACTACTCCTGGGATTCTGTCTCCCAAATATACTGTCTGACCCTAAGTACTCAAGAGGAACTCAGCAGCAGGATATGCCCTATTCTAAAGGGGAACACCCTAATCTCCTATTATGCTAAACCACCCTATTCTAAAGGGGGAACACCCAAATCTCCTATTATACTAAACCAGGAACACCCTAAACATGGATCCGCCCTGGTCCCTCACCAAGGTCACCTTATATGCAATGTCCTGCAAAATGTCCTATTTCCATGAGTCCTTCCACTAAAGAAAATTGGGGGTACCCTGACAAGGAAATTGTCTTCTTCTAGTGTAGAGAAAATATGTATGTCGTGTTTAGTTTTATCTGCTAAATCATTGCCCAAACTAAGGGCTCCAGGAAATCCTATATGTGCTCTAATATGTCCTATAAAGAATGGATCTTTTCTGTCCCAAATTAGACTTTGTATAGTGGAAAACAAAGAGAAAACAGTAGAAGAAGGATTCCTCCACTTTGAACTGCTTACAGAACTTGCCTAGACTATGTAACTATCGTTTGGTACAGCGAATTGTGGTAATGCCGGCATATCTTTGCTGATGGTGTCACCAGTGATTTTTGCTGATGGTGTCACCAATGATGCAACTTTTCCAAAGGAACTGTCAATTGGCTTGGTGTCGTGGCATTTCTGTATCCTCCTCCCTTCTGCTAGTGATGGTCTAAATTTGGGGGCCAATGGCTACATGCTGGACTGGTAGTCAGTGACGGGTATGATAAAATTGCAGTGGTATCAACCTAAGACAGGAGGCTGACGACTAAAGGTCAGTTGCCTAAAGGTCAGTTTTCCGATGACGGTTAAGAGCCATATGTTGAATTGGACAACCTACCAGGCACGGTCCTTAAGCCACATTAACCTCTCTCCCCCACTGGCACCAAGGCCAAATTTGGGGTCCAACAGAGGTGAGGCAAAGAACCTCACCCCCCCACTGGTGCATAGACCAATCCACAAGTATGGCTGTATGCTGGACCAGTAGTCAGTGACGGGTATGATCCAGTTGCAGTGGTATCAACCTAAGACAGGAGGCTGACGCCTAAAGGTCAGTTTTCCAATGATGGGAAAGAACCATATGTTGAACTGGACAACCTACCAGGCACGGTCCTTAAGCCACATTACTTGTTGTTTAATCAATCAGAAGGGGGAAGATGCTGGGATCCATCAGCCAAGTAGGTATGACAATTTCCTTGCCAGTGTACCCCCATGTTTCCTTAGTGGAAGAACTCATGGAAATAGGACATTTTGCAGGACATTGCATGTAAGGAGACCTTGCTCAAGGACCAGGGCGGATCCATGTTTAGGGTGTTCCTGGTTTAGCATAATAGGAGATTAGGGTGTTCCCCCTTTAGAATAGGGCGGTTTAGCATAATAGGAGATTAGGGTGTTCCCCTTTAGAATAGGGTGTATCCTGCTGCTGAGTTCCTCTTGAGTTCTTAGGGTCAGACAGTATATTTGGGAGACAGAAGCCCAGGAGTAGTGGATTTGGGCAGAGAGTGGATTTGGGCAGAGAGTGGATTTGGGCAGAGAACGTGGATTTCCCCAGAACGTGTCTGTAGACGGCCTGTGTGAGTTCGGGAATAAAGAATTGCTGTTTGAATCTACAAGCTGTGTGGAGAATCGTGATTTGTGCCCAGCCAGAGACTGCAGCATCTGACCGCAATTAAAACCAAAACAGTCCCACATGACCCTCATCTTCTTCCATATAGACACTCATAATAACCTCTGACTAAAGTTTTCAATGAGGGGTGCAGCCTTAGACATTGTCCAAAATAAGCACCATTGCCCCTTGTTTGCCTAAAGTGAGGGTGGCCTGGACACCCTTCCTGTGAACCAAGAGTGATCAAATATGCCGGCTATATAACTGCTCTGCTTCTCCTGAATGAGGCTTAATGACTGTCTGGTATAGATTCTTTATGTGAATTGGTGTCATGAGAAAACCTAAGCACATATCGGCTAGCCTCTGCAGGGTTTGAAGAACTGATTTGACCCAAAGGATCCATATTCTCACTTGATGGAGGTCAGGAAGCTAACAGAGGAAGGCGAGAACCTTCATCCACAATAACTGCTCTTTTGGCCATTTTGGTTTGGATGCACACTTGGAAACTTTCTTTAGATCCATCAGGTGCTGAGAATCTGAGCGACTCTCTCACACAGGGCCAAGAGGCTGATTCAGCCACATCCCTTTCCAAAGCAATTAAGCAAAGAGCCACAGGTGATGCCCATTCATTTCCATTTAAAAACTGTTTTCTTCAGGCTTCACAAAGGGGTGGCCTGAGGCAAAGACCTTCCTGACATTCAGGACAATAGAACAATAGGTAAGCAAAAGGCCCAAAGCAGTGTTTCTCCACTGAGACTTTCCTGGTCACACTGATATCTGAGTTTTTTGAGATGCTCGCCATTCCCTTCAGCTATCCAGTACATGGTCATGTCACAGAGTTTGAAGGTGGTACATATTTGGAAACAAAACCATGAGGCTATCCTGGAGAGTGGCCAGTATTCAGAAAGAAAAGAGGAGCTTA
This sequence comes from Callospermophilus lateralis, assembly GCF_048772815.1. Lineage (NCBI taxonomy): Eukaryota > Metazoa > Chordata > Mammalia > Rodentia > Sciuridae > Callospermophilus > Callospermophilus lateralis. The sequence continues at coordinate 290,618 of NW_027512848.1, read as the reverse complement.
GGAAGGTAGTAGGTGTTGCCCATCCATAAGGCAAGCCGCTCTCCATTCTTAAATTGGGTGGGATGAATGCTGGGTAGCTTTCTACTACACAGGACACAACCATTGATGCATTCGCTTTTCAAATGTCTACAACCACGGATACAGTGGGATACAAAGACATAGAAACATTCGTGTTATCAAACGACTTTCTCGAAACATTCCAGTCTAAACAAATAAACCGCCTTTCCTACGTATTCTCAGAACCTGAGACAAAACCACACACTAACACAGACACCCACAATGGCACCTCCTTCCCCCAAGTATGTCTGTGACTATCTTGAGTGTCCTCTGACTGGTAGGCCTTACTATGTTCCCCCCAAATTGCGTGTCCAGTCTCAGATCTGGTATTTTTGGCCAACTCTTTGAAGTTGTCAGGAGTCATGGTTTAGCCACTACCTGCTTTCCCAGAAAAGGCCCCTCTTCAAAGCTCTCCTGGCATTTGGCCATCATCACATAAGTAGGTACCAATAAAGACTGACTCTGTCCTTGGTAAATCCAAACAATTGAGACCACAGGGACTGGGACTGAGCCTTGCTCTGTGTGCCTGGCTTCCTGGATCCCAAGTTCAGAGAGTTCAATCAACAAGAAAGTGTGGTAGGTCACTTCCTTCAGGAACTGAACGAGGTCACTGCCTTGGCAATCACTTTGTTCTAACAATTGCTTCCAAGGGTCCCATGAGATGGAGGCTGCCCCTACTTCATGTGACACTTTCACAAGTTAGAATGGTATATCAACCATAGGCACCTGGGAACAGCTGTCCACACAGGCCTGGTTTGGTCCATTTAATCTACATTAAGAAGAGAGAGGCTGATTCAAACACATCCCTTCATTCTGACCAGGTTGTTTGATATGTAAGTTGACATGGAGTTGACTTTTGCTCTCTCAGGTCCTTGATAGGTGAAAAGGTCGGTCGAATGTTGGAGGAAAAGACCACCAAGAGACTGTCTCATGCCACAGCCAAGGGTTTTTTGGGGGTCCAGCATGCTGGGGCTCAGAGCTCACTCCAGAGGAGCAAAGAGCAAAGAGCCTCGAGAACAACTTGAGCAGGGTTTATATACATTCTTTAGAGAGGGAAGGGACTTTACATACATTCTAGCCTCCTTTTGCAAATCATCATATACCACGGAAAAATCAAATAACAACTCTAAAACATGATTAGCACATTCATTGGCGGACACAGGTCGGGCAGGGGTGATTGCTCAGCCCTGAGAATGGGTATACATTTAAACTGATTGGTTGAAGCCCTGAGATGTATATGTGCTGAGCTTCACGGTTTCTGGGAAGGGGTTGTTAAGTAACTAGGTGGTCAGGGAAGATTTCAACACACATCTAATGGGCAGTTCCGGGAAATGTCTTAACTGCCACAGGAATTTCAGGTTCTGAGTGCAGCTTGTAAACTTTATAAAACCTGGTTCTTTACGTTTCAATTTCAATTTCTTTTATTATTTAATTTCCCACTGCGTTTTCTGAAAACTTTTAATCTTAAAAATAATGAATCATAATTATTGCGGGGTCTCACATTCTATTTCTGCCAGTGGAGTGTATTTCTGTCTGATTACAATGAGTTTTACATGCCCAATCTGAGCCTGGAGAAAGGTAAATATGCTATTAAGCAAACAAGTTCCCACAGCTAGCAACACCATAAGGATGATCAGGGGTCCTGCTAAGACTGATAGGAGTGTAGTTAACCAGGGGGACTGGGTAAACCATGACTCAAACCACCCTTGTTGAATATCCCTTTCTCTCTGGTGCTCTTCAAGGCATTTTCTCAATTTACTCAAGGATTCTTTTACAACTCCAGTATGGTCAGGATAAAAACAACATTCTTCTCTCAGTGCAGCCCAGAAGCTCCCCGCCCTCATGAAAAGGAGGTCTAATCCTCACCTGTTCTGTAAAACCACTTCAGAGAGAGAGGTTAAGGATTTCTGAAAAACTGTGACGCAGGTCTCTAACGTCTTCAAGTCTTGAGATATTGCTGTTTCTAATTGGGCCATTTGTTGTGACCCACGGATCATATCAGCTGTTCCTGTACCCACTCCTGCAGCAGCTCCTATCCCCAATAGGATGGCTAGAGTAAGGGACACAGGCTCCCAGCGAAATCGGGTTTTCTTTTCCCCTAGTAGACCTTCAAATGTTTCTGCATCATGATAGAGCACCCTGGGGAGTTTCTGCACCAATACACAATATTTTAGAGAGCTGTCCAATACCTGGGATGAAATGCAAGGAGTTCTGACTATGTGGAGTTCAGTACCATAAAGGTTCCTTTATTTAGTTCCCAGGGGGAGGAGTCACCTGTACTCTGGACTGGAGAAGTAGGCAAAAACGGAAACTGGGAAGTATGAGATGATAGAGGGGTTCTGGTAGATCTAGGCACTGGGTCCTCCACAGGGTTGGGCCTGTTTTCGACTTTGGAAATCAGCTGGGCACACGTAAAAATCAAGACTGGCTAGTTTACACCTGGGCTGGGGGAGATGACATCCATAATTCATGGTGTAAGGTGGTCTATGTTGCCCTGGTTTGGGTTTGAGTGGGATCTGTGTGGGGTCCTCTATGTCAGGGAGATCCCAGTCAGAGAGGCCTATGGCAAGCTGACAAATGTCCAGGTGGAGAGATGGCCACCAAGTCCATAAGGGGGCTCTATGTGAAATAGACCACACTACTTGCCCAGTAGGATTTATAACTTGCCATTGTTGCTGAACAGGCTGATGGGGATTAGGACTGCTGGTGGTCAGGGGAAGAATCCATAGCCCTACCCACAAGACGGACATGCAACTTGAGAGGGTTACCAGTCTGTTCCAATTTCCAGCCGGAGTATGCACAGGGCGCAGGCTTGAGATGGGAGACATTGATCCAGGAAGTGATCCCATCCACTTTCACCACTGTAGGTGTTATAAGCAGCACCTGGTATAGTCCTTTCCAGCGGGGTTCCAGGGATGACACCTGATGACGTCTCACGTAGACAAAGTCTCCAACTTGATATTGATGTGGGGTTCCCTCATCTCCAGGCTGATAAGCAGTGGCCAACTGTTTCCACAGGTATTGCTGGGTGTTGAGTTTGTTCAAGGGCTTTAAGTCTGTCAAGCAAGGGGGTGTGAAAGGAATCATTAAGTCTCAGAGTTGGGATTAGGTCCCTTACTGGAGGAGGGGCACCATAGAGTATTTCATAAGGGGTTAAGTTACACAAAGAGGCAGAGAGGTTATTTCTTGCATGAAACAGTGCATAAGGTAGGAGCATAATCCAATTTTTTATGCCGGTTTCCAAGCTTAATTTTGTTAAGTTCTCTTTGATGGTTCTATTCATCCTTTGAACCTGTCCTGAGCTCTGGGGTCTATAAGCACAATGTAACTTCCAATTAATCCCCAGGGTCCTGGTGAATCCCTGACTTACCTGGGCTTCGAATGTTGGTCCGTTATCAGACCCTAGTACCTTAGGCAGGCCGAACCTTGGAAAATGTCTTCTAAGATCTTTTTGACCACTTTTTGTTCTCCCCGTTGTGGAAAAAGTTAAAAGAGTCACTCCATTTAGGGCTGCCAATTAAGCTTCCTAATCTGCTCTTCTGTTTCCAACCGCCACGGGGTCGTTTTCCTTCTGGTGCCCTGGACAGTGCACTATAGCTAGGTCCTTAGGGCCCTGCACTGCTGAGAGAAGTTGGAGGATCTCATCTTTGTTCTTTATTTCTTTCCCAGTGGAGGTTAATAGCCACCTTTGCTGGTAAGTAGCCCCCTGCACATTTGCAGTGACAAATGTGTATATGGTGGCCCTTTTGCCTGTTGCTAGTTCCAATGGTTTCGTAAGGGCAATCAGTTCTGCTTTTTGGGCTGATGTCCCTTCTGGGAGACCAGAGAACAAGATGACATTAGTTTCGCTAACTACTGCTGCTCCAGCCCGCTGCTTACCGTCTTGGAGGAAGCTGGTGCCCTCCGTAAACCATACGACTTCAGGGCGAGGCAGTGGCTGATCCTTCAAGTCTCGTCGTATACTGTTTTCCTCTGCCAGTATGTGTTGACACTCATGAGCGACGGGTCCTGATGATACTTCTGGCAGCAGTGTAGCCGGGTTGAGTGGAGCAGGGGGTCCCAACATTATTCTGCCTTTGTCAAGCAAGAGGCTCTGGTAGTGGTTTATTCTGAAGTTTGATAGCCACCTTTCTGGAGGCTGACAGATGATGCTCTCCAGGGCATGGGGGGCTATAATGGTTAGCTTCTGTCCCAAGTTCATATACGAGCATCTTTTATTAGAAGGGCTGCCGCTGTTATAGCTCTTAAGCAATGGAGCCACCCGCTAGCCACTGGGTCCAATTTTTTTGATAAGAATGCTACGGGCCTTTTCAAAGGTCCCAAAGTCTGAGTGATCACTCCCAGTGCTATTCCTTTCTTTTCCTCGATGTAGAGAGTGAAGGGTTTTTCTACATCTGGGAGTGCTAAGGCCGGAGCAGATAGCAGCACCTTTTTTTGACATTATAAAAAGCTTATTGTGCTCAGGGTTCCATTGGAAGTAGGCATCCCCCTTTATCAGCGGGTATAAAGGGGCAGCCAGAGATGCAAACCCAGGAATCCATAACCTGCAAGAGTCGGCAGTCCCAAGAAACTCTCTGAGTTGTCTCTTATTATATGGGGGCGGTATCTGCACAACAGTTTGTTTTCTGCGCTCAGTGAGCCATTGTTTGCCACCCCTAAGAGAATCACCAAGGAAGATTACTTCTTGCTGACAAATTTGGACCTTATGGCAGAAGCCCTATATCCAAGCCGAGCAAGCTCAGATAATAGTGCTTGGGCCCCAGACTCATAGTTCTCCTTGGTGTCGGCTGACAGTAGGAGATCATCCACATATTGGAGTAGAGTGACTTCGGGGTGTACAGTTCTGAAGTCGTTGAAGTCCCTGTGGAGGGCTTCATCAAAGAGAGTGGGGGAGTACTTGAACCCCTGTGGGAGTCTAGTCCAGGTTACTTGGCCAGATGTTCCAGTTTCTGGGTCTATCTACTTGAAAGCAAACAGGAACTGACTGTCCTTATGTAGTTGGAAAGCAGAAGTAAGCATCTTTTAAGTCCACCACAGTGTACCATTCCCGCTCCAGATTCAGAGTGCTAAGCAAATTATATGGAGTGGGTACTGTGGGGTGAATGTCCTGCACTCTGTTGTTAATTCTCTTAGGTCTTGAACAGGACGGTAGTCCCCAGTTCCTGGCTTTCTTACTGGTACCGGGGGGTGTTCCAGGCAAAGTATAATGTGAGTGATAGGATTAGACACTTTCAACATGTTTGAGGTTGAATATATAATCTTAGAAAGAAAGAAATGTGTAGTCACCAATAGGATTGACATTTGAGAGCATTAGGCAACCTGGACATGGTTGTTTTAAGTAATCCATGCTCACTTTCCATTTTGCTTTGGTTAAAGGTTAATAGGTATTTGTCACTTCCTGTTTTTCTGTATGCTTAACAAAACACTGTTGAAATCTGGAGAACTGTTTGCTCATTTTGTTCCCAGAATGTGCTCTCCCCAACTGACAAACTGCAGAATGTACTCCCTCACCCGGTTGGATGCAAACCGCCCACTCACCCTGACCCATCAATAAATTTCCCTCCCTGCCCTCGCCAAGGAAAGTATAAAAGCTCTGTTAAAGCTGTTCTCAGGGCTCTCTGCTCCATTCAAGTGAGCTCTGAGCCCCAACATGCTGGACCCCCAATAAACCCTTTGCTGTTGCTGAGTGAAAATGGTATACTGTTCTGTACTTAAAAGATGCTTTCATTTGCTTGCCTCTGCATAAAGATAGTCAGTTGCTGTTTGCTTTCGAGTGGGTAGACCCAGAAACCAGAAAGTCTGGTCAACTAACTTGAACTAGACTCCCACAGGGGTTCAAAAACTCCCCCACTCTCTTTGATGAAGCCCTCCACAGAGATCTCAACAACTTCAGAACTATGCACCATGATGTCACCCTGCTTTTATATGTGGATGTCCTGCTACTGGCAGCCAACACCAAGGAAAACTGTGAGTCTGCGATCCAAGCACTATTATCCGAGCTTGCTCAACTCGGATATAGAGCTTCAGCCAAAAAGGCCCAAATTTGCCAGCAAGAAGTAATCTTCCTGGGGTATTCCATTAGGGGCGGTAAATGATGGCTCACTGAGCCCAGAAAACAAACTGTTGGGCAGATACCACCCCCATCTAACAGGAGACAAAACAGAGATTTTCTTGGACTGCTGGCTTTTGCAGGTTATTGATACCTGGGTTTGTGTTCTCAGCTGCTCCTTTATACCCGCTGTTAAATGAGAATGCCCAATTCCAATGAACCCTTGAGCACCAGCAAGCTTTTGATAACATCTAAGGACACTGACACTGAACTCCTCAACTTCACTGAGCCCAGCCTGCAATTTCAGAAAGCCCTACACTACATTAAAAATGTACATCAACTCACTCACCTTGGTTCAAAGAAACTGCAGCCATTCCTGAAGGATCAAGGACAGAGTTTTCGACTAACTCACTCACAGCGAAAGGAAATAACTGAACAGGTAACAAAAGCCTATCGGTTCTGTCAATTGGTTAAAGCTTACCCTTCCAAGCTTCCTGCAGGAAAGCACCTACGAGGAACCAGACCAGGACAATTCTGGGAAGTGGACTTTACTGAAATTAAGCCAGGAAGATATGGACATGAATATCTCCTAGTCTTTGTAGATATATTTTCAGGATGGATTGAAGCCTTCCCCCCCCCCCAAAAAAAAAAAAAAACACGGCACAAATGGTGGTCAAGAAGATCCTGAAAAATATTAAGATATTTTTCCAAGACACGGCCTTCCTAAGGTAATAGGATCTGATAATTGAACGGCATTCATGGGCCAGGTAAGTCAGGGGTTAGCCAGGACCCTGGGGATCAGTTGGTAGTTACATTGTGCTTATAGACCCCAGAGCTCAGGACAGGTTAAAAAAAATAAATAGAACCATTAAAGAGACCTTAACAAAATTAAGCTTAGAGACCAACATAAAAGATTAGACTATGCTCCTGCCTTATGCACTATTTCATGCAAGAAATACCCCCTCTGTTTCTTTGTGTAAACTCACCCCCTATGAAATTCTCTATGATGCCTCTCCTGCAGTAAGGGACCTAACCCCAACTCAAAGACCTAAACATCCCTTCCACACCCCCTTGTTTGACAGACTTAAATCTCTTGAAAGAACTCAGCGATACTTGTGGAAATAGCTGGCGACTGCTTTCCAACCTGGGGATGATTGGACTCCACATCGATATCAAGTAAGAGACATCATCAACATAAGACGACACTAGGTGTCATCCCCGGATGCTACTTATAACACCTACAGCGGTAAAAGTTCACAGAATCACTTCCTGAATCCATGCCTCTAATCTCAAGCCTGCACCCTGTCCAGACTCTGGCTGGAAACTGGAAAAGACTGGTAACCCTTTCAAATTGTGTATTCGTCATGTGGATAAGGCTATAGACTCTCCCCTTGGCCATGAGTAGACCTAATGCGCATCAGCACGTTCAGCAGCAATGGCTGATCACAAATCCTACTAGACAAGAAGTATGGTCTACCTCACATACAGCCCCCTTAGTGATCTTGTGGCCATCTCTCCACCCAGATATTTGTCAGCTGGCTATAGGTCTTTCTTATTAGGATATCTCAGATGAAGAGGATCCCACTAAAATTCCATTAAATCCTTTCCGTACAATAGATAATGGAAACAAACATTATGGATGTAGGGACATGCGAGCCAGATGCAGATTGGCTAGCCTAGATTAGTATGTTTGCCCCGCAGACTATTAAAGCCTCAAAGAGCCATGGCTGTGTGGGGGAAAAGCCGAAATCTTCTGTAAGTCATGAGGATTTCAGCATAGATGGGTTGCCTGATGGAACCCAAAATCCTCATTAAATTCAGTACACAGCATTGGCCATATTACCAATTAGACAACCAAAACCAAACCCTCAGAGAAGTCTCTAGATCCTCAAATTCTGTGTGACCTTTTTAACTTCTGCAAGTGCTCAAAAGGGTGAAAGGAAATTCCCCTATGTGAAGGCCTTTTCCCTCTTTCGCTCACATCCTGAACTATGCTTCTCCAATAGATCCTCACCCTCAGCCTTCTGCTCAAGACTCTCTGCTGTCAGTCCCAGCTCACCAACCAGATTTCTCTCCTCCAATTACTAGATCAAACACCCAACCTCTGCCGGTTCTCAGACCATTGGCCCCTTGCTGAGGTAGCAGGTACTGAGGTACCCCTCCACCCACTCACTCCTCTCTTCTCCTGTCAGTGCCTGCACCGGGTCTAACCAGGTCCTCTTACCAGCTAACACAAAGCTCAAACCAGCTTAGGAGAGCCCTCAGACCCCTATCGAAGATGTAATGAAAATGGCCTTTAAAGTTCCTTTGTCATCACTAAAAACAGGTTACTTAGAATTTAAAGTACCTCACAGGCTTTTTGGGATACTCACTCCTGTCTTCCCCTCTGCTCTAGCTGTTCTACTGCTCAAGTTTTAGTTGCTAGGAAAATCCCAAACCCCTTTCTCATTATTCTTTTACATCTCACCTGCCTCATTCTCAGATCCACGGAGCTGCTCTCACCCCCCGCCTTCCCCATCTTCCCCCTCTGTACCAGGCCCAGAGAAAAATCTTAACTGAACTTCTTCAGAAGTCTTCACCATGGCTGACATTAGGACTTTCAGCAAAAGAGTCCCTACAAAAGAGTTCAGTGTAGATAAACTCCCTTTTTTTCTGTTGCCCTGTTCTACTTAGCCACTGGCTGGAAAAATCAGCACTCCTAAGCTAGATACCCCCTTAATAGTTTTTCACACAATATCTGAACAAGGCCTCTGGCCTTGACCTGGGGCTTCAAAGAGATGGCTACATTTCAAAGATAAAAAATTACCAGCTGGGCTCCATGGTAACAGCTGCAGGGGGATAAAAGAAAATGAAGAAAAAGCTCTCTCCCTCCCAGGTGTCCTTGAAAAGTTAACTTGCGCAGAACAGAGGAAAAAAACAGAAAAAAATTTCTTTTTGTGAAGTTCTGCACACTGTGAACTTCTGAGCCCCTTCCCTTTCATGCTGGGTACAAAATTCTGAAACTACATAAACGTGGGGTTAAGGGAGTTAATTGATTACAACAGAAGCAATGCCCTCTGAATCCAGTGGCAACCAAATAGGACTTTTTCCCTGTCTTCGGTGCTATCTTAGGTGCCTTGCCTTGTCCACCCCTACAACAGTAAAATCTATATACTTAAATATTTTTTATGTTTTCATGAAATGGTCAACAGATGTGAATAATTGTGTAATGGTGCAGATGTTTCCCAGAGTGCTCTATAATGATGCAGGTTCATTAGAAGTTCAAACAGGGGGGCATACAACCCGGTTCCGCTGCGAACATATTTCTCTCATTTTAGCCTTCCTATTAGGAATAGAAGTTGCTGCAGGGGTGGGCACAGGAACCACTGCCCTGCTCCATGGGACACAACAAATGACCCAATTAGAAGCAGCAATAGACCAAAAATTAAAGATATTAGAAACCTCCATCACAGCTTTACAGGAATTTTTATCCTCTCTCTCTGAAGTAGTTTTACAGAACAGTCAAGGGTTGGACCTCCTCTTCATGAGAGACGGGGGCCTTTTGCTGCATTGAGGGAAGAATGTTGTTTTTATTGCAAACATACTGTAGTTGTAAAAAAATATATGAGTAAATTAAAAAGACACCTTGAAGAGGGTCAATGAGAGAGAGAGGCACAAAAAGGGTGGTTTGAGTCTGGTTCATACAGTACCCCTGGTTAACTTCGCTTCTATCAACCCTGGTCGGTCCAATAATAATCCTCATATTATTGCTAACTATGAAACCCTGTGTGCTCAAACGTGTAATTTGTTTTCTCCAAGCTCAAATTGGATAATTTAAACTTTTGGTAATTCCCCACTTGCAGACATAGAATGTGACACCCACCAATGATCACTTTTATGATTAACAGTAGCCAGAAGAAGTGGGAAAAGAAAGGTTAATAAAATAGGTACTTGTAATTTCCTGTTTTTTCTGTATGCTTAACAAAACACTGTTGAAATATTGAGAACTGTTTGCTAATCTTGTTTCCAGAATGTGCTGTCCCCTAACTGCCAAATTGCAGAATGTATTCCCTCACCCAGTTACACGCAAACCGCCCACTCGCCCTGACCCATCAATAAACTTCCATCCCTGCCCTCTCCAAGGAAATTATATAAGCTCTGCTTAAGCTGTTCTCAGGGCTCTCTGCTCTGTTCATGTGAGCTCTGAACCCCAGCATGCTGGACCCCCAATAAACCCTTTGCTGTTGCATGAGACAGTCTCTTTGTGGTCTCTTCCTCCCATGCTCGCACAAACATTACTTGGATGATTGAATGTAGAAGAGAAAATCCAGTCGAAAAGGGATAGTCAGTAGGATTTAGAAGATAGTTGGTAGGTTTCGGAAGAAGAGTGAGTATAGGATTTGGAACAAAAGTTCTTTAGCAAGAGGGGTTCGGTTAGAGAGTGAATGTAAATGTCAGCACATGTGAACAGTCAGAATAATGATCTGGGAAAAATATGAAGGAAAGCAGATATCAATATATCAGGCAAACTATAAAGTGAGTGATACGATTAGACATTTTCAAGAGGGTTGACTTAGAATATATAATCTTAGGAAGAAACAAATATGTAATCACCAATAGGATTGACATTTGAAAGCATTAGGCAACCTTGACATGGATGTTTTTTGTAATCCCTGCTCACTTTCCATTTAGGCTTTGGTACAATCATAAGTGTGACATTTGCGTTTTTTGTCCAGAATATTACACTGATAAAATGTATATGTAGATCTGGTGACATGAGTATTTCTTCCACCATTTCTGGGAGCAATATTTTGAAGACATATAAATGGGTATTGGGGTACAAAGAGGTGTACACTGTGTCTATGAATATAGAGATAATGCATGAATGGACCATACAGTGAATAAATAATATAAGTGTTTCCACATTAAATAATGGATTGAATTGATATCTGAAAATATATAAAAAATCTTATATTGATATACAATCATTCATTCCAACCAGTTATACATATAATATTAATATTAGGGTTATGGTTGATCATGAAGATATGTTAGTTTTGCTACAAAAGTGATTATGGAAATCGAAAATAATGTGTTTGGAAAGAGTCAGTCACAATGCTGGCCATATGTGAACAAGGCCTCTGGCCTTGAGCTGGGGGTTCACAGAAATGTCTATATTTCTAAGATAAAGAAGTTACAAACTGGGCTCCATGGTAACAGCTGGCAAGGAAAAAAAGGGAAGAAAAAAGCTCTGCCCCTCCCAGGGGTCCTTAAAATATTAACTTGCCCAGAATAGAGAAAAAAAAAAAAAACCTGCTTTTTGTGAACTTCTGCAGACTGTGGAATTCTGAGCCCCTCCCTTACATGTTGGGTACAAAATTGTGAAACAACCTAAACTTGGGGTTCAGGGGATTAATTGATTACAACAGAAGCAATGCCCTCTAAACCGTTAAATGGTGAGGAAGCTCATTTCAATGAAAGCTCTGGACAACAGTCCAAATAGGACTGTTTCCCTATCTTCGGTGCTATCTTAGGTGCCTTGCCTTGCCTTGTCCGTCCCTTTTCTCATGAAAAGACCAGTCAAGAAATATGGAGGAATACATGTGTTCTGAAGCAGGAAGTGATTGATAGTGAAATAAATGCCTATAAATTTCCTAACTTGTGGATGAAATATATATCCTATGATGTGCATAAATTAAAGAAATAGTAATCTACCAGTGTTGAATAAAAATGAACGTCAAAATACACATCATGTCTGATTGGAATCTACTTGCATTGATGTTAATTTGGGTCAGTTACTGTAGAAATATTAGGATTTGTATGCACCATTCACTGAATTATTTTCAGTACTAGGAAACAAATATGTATTTCAGGTGAATGAATATTTCTAAGAATAACCTTGTGAAAAGTTGATTATAAATCCACATACATGAATATGAATGAATTTGGTGAGTGTAAAATAAGACACACATTTCATATTTTGAAAAATCTGGAGAGTGTATATATAAATATATGTATATATATATATATATATATATATATATATATATATAGATATATATAGATATAGATATAGATAGATAGATAGATATAGATAGATATAGATATATAGATAGATAGATAGATATAGATATATATAGATAGATATATAGATCTAGATATATAGATATATAGATACACACACACAGAGATACATTAAAAATAGCAATATATATGCCAATCAAAATTTATAATGAAATATATATCATCGACAGATCCAAAAATATTTATTTTACTGAATATGGATTTATGAATAAGATTGTTCAAGTAGAAAGCTCACACATAATTTGAATTTTCAGTTTCAACATCGTTTAGGAAGAGTGATCCCTTACAATTTGTATCTGCCAAGTTAGCCACCTCACAAGAATGTGCGTGTGGTCCCAGGTAGGATTCTATGTGTGCATATAAAAATACAGGTGGTGAATAGGCTACAGAGAAAGGGCGACAGGAATTCACAGAATGGTTTACTTTAAAAAAACATACAGAATGATTTCAACAAAAAATTGACTAGATTTATAACTCCTACCATATTTAAGGCAAAAGGCAAGTCCAACTCTACACTATGCCTCCTGTAATGCTTGTATTTTTATTCTGTTTGGGTTATTTTTCTCCATCTTATTAGTATTAGTAGTCAGAGTGTAGTAGGTTACGGGTTAGTGTCAGGGATTCAATATTTGGAATGGAAAATTAGAAAATGAATCCAATGTGTATGTAAATATGTGCTACAAAAAAATGTTCCCACTCTCATCCAGAATAATGCCTTGACAGTACTTTCACCCCAACTAAAACACCATTAGAGGAGAAGAGTTAGAAAGTCAGTGAATACATATCTGGAATGGAATATGCTCAAGGTTTTGAAACCTTGGAGGTGGTAGAGGAGTTTCCAAATGTAAAGGACATGGTAAACACTCCACAAACATGGAGCTCTGCTGGCCTAAAGACTTCTTGAGAAACTGCCTGTGTGGTTGGGCACTTGAAATATATGTAGTTGTCAGGAGCTTTAGCTTCCCTTGTAGTGAGATGATCAAAGCTGGGTGTGCATCTATGTGACCTGGAGGACATGGTTTCTTATTTTGCAATGAAAATGAGGAAGCAGTGCTGAATTCCCTTTTAGTAGGTAACCTGTGGACACTGGGGGCTAAGTTTCTCCCCGTGTGGACTGTGAAGCCATTTGGTCATCCTGCAATTTTTGTGGTGTCTCTTGCTGCTGCACTGGGAGTTTGGTATTTGCTTCACAAAATACAAGGAGTTCAACTGTGTCACAGTGCTGGAGGGATTTCTGTCTGAGTGGTGGGTCAGGGTCTGCAGGAGAATGCACCAACCAGGCTTCTATCCCACATAGTTTGCTCCCTTGACCATAGCAACCTGTTTCTGAACATTGCCCTGAAATCTCTCCATATAACAAGATGCCTTTACAAAGAAGGGTCTTCTGTCTGCACCATGTCAGTCACAAGCCATTTGGAAGCCAAAAAGACATCCATATTGCCCCACCACATGTTTTATCACACACCTGCCCAGCACTGTTCTAGCCCCACTACTCAGCCGGCTCCAACTTACTGGCATCTCTGTTCTACACCATTTTCATGAAACCCAGTCAATCAAGGCACTGTCTGGCATACTCAAGATCAACACCAGGACATCCAAAGGTTCTCCAGTGCTACCTGGTCATGGGAATTTGAAAAAAATTATGGTATCTATCTAGCCATTTTTCAAGGATGATGTTGGAGGCACTATGGGTTTCAATATATTAAGGAACCATTAAATGGTGAGGAAGCTCATTTCAATGAAAGCTCTGGAGAACTCTCACAGGCAAGGCTTCCCAAAGAATGGCCAAAAGGTCACATGAAGCCAGGCCTATTGAGGTCTACAATGTGAGGTCCGTGTGATATTTGACTCTCAACTATGGCTGCCAAGTTTTTCAGAATAAATTCATTTGGTATCCTTGCTGAGATTCCCAGTGATATGTGGAAAGCCAACCTGGGCCTAGATCTCAGTTTCCAAGGGTGACTCTTATGCGTGGCCTCCTAAAATCCCAACACAATTCATGGCAATACTTCTCTGATGTCGGTTCAAGAACTCAGTCTCTAAGAGGAATCACACCAGAGTTCAAGGCCAGGTGGATCTTGTCATTTCTTCCAACCACCACACAAATGACCACAATTAAATCCAAAACACTCCACAAGGCCCTAATCTTCTTCCATATAGACACTCATCATAACCTTTGGCTGGAGTTTTCCACTAGGGGTGCAACCAAAGACAGTGTCCAAAAAATGCTCCCTTGCCTCTCATTTGTCTAAAGTCACTGTGGCCTCGACATCATTCCTGTGAACCAGGAGTGATCAAATAGGCCTGCCATTAATACTTTTCCACTTCTCCAACTTGAGGTCTCTGACTGTGGGGTTTAGATTCTTTATGTGAACTGGACTCATGAGAAAACCCAAGCACCTATGGGCTACCCTCTGCAGGGCCTTGAAGAATTCATTTGATCAAAGGATCCCTATTCTCACTTGATGGAGGTCAGGAACCTTACAGAGGAAGGCGAGAGGCTTCATCAACAATGACTGCAATTTTTGCCATTTTGATTTTGGATGCACACATGGTATCTTTCTTTAGATCCATCAGGAGTTGAGAATATAAGCCACAGCCTCACAGAGGGCTAAGAGGCTGATTCAGACACATATCTTTACAAAGCAAGTAGCAAAGAGCCACAGGGGATGCCCATTCATTTCCATTTGAAAACTGTTTCTTCAGGCTTCACAAACGTGTGGCCTGAGGCAAAGACCTTCCTGACATTCAGGGCAAAAGAACAATAGGTAAACAAAAGGCCCAAAGCAGGGTTTCTCCACTGAGACTTTCCTGGTCACACTGTATGGAAACAGAAATCTAAGTAAGATTTGAAGCCCAGAAAAGTATGAGGCCCTTGATTGGGAGACTTAGCTCTGAATTATGTCCTGCACAGATGTCTCAGATAAATTAATATACATTGGCATTAGACCTTGTACCTTGGGTGATTGAATGTCGAAGAGAACACCAATTCAAAAAAGGATAGTCAGTAGGATTTGGGAGATAGTAGGTATATTCAGAAAGAAGAGTGAGTATAGGATTTGGACCAAAAGTTATTTAGAAATTGGGTTTCAGGTAGAGAGTGAATGTAAATGTCAGCACATATGAACAGTCAGTCAAAATCATGAACCTGGGAAATTATGTAGGAAAGCATATATCAGTAGAGACTTTTGGATATCAGGCAAAGTAAAAGTGAGTGATAGGATTAGACATTTTCAACAGGGTTGAGTTTGAATATATAATCTTAGGAAGAAACACATATGTAGTCACCAATTGGATTGACATTTGAGAGCATTAGGCAACCTGGCCATGGATGTTTTAGAAATACATGCTCACTATAAATTTAGGCTTTGGAACAATCAGAAATGTGACCTTTGCATTTTGTGTCCAGAATACTACTGTGATAAAATGTATATGTAGATCAGGTGACATGAATAATTTTTCCACCATTTCTGGGAGCAATATTTTTAAGGTGTATAAATGAGTATGGGGGTACAAATAGGTGTACCCTGTGTCTATGAATATATAGAGATAATGCAAGAATAGACCATACTATGAA
Organism: Callospermophilus lateralis; assembly: GCF_048772815.1. Taxonomy (NCBI): domain Eukaryota; kingdom Metazoa; phylum Chordata; class Mammalia; order Rodentia; family Sciuridae; genus Callospermophilus; species Callospermophilus lateralis. Next base: position 274,872 of record NW_027512848.1, on the reverse strand, counting down.
TAAATAATATAACTGGTTCCACTTTAAATAAAAGATTGAATTGATATCGGAAAATATACAGGAATTCTTATATTGATATGCAATCATTAATTCCAACCAGTTATACTTCTAATGGTAATATTAGGGTTATGTTTTATTATGAAGAGTGTGTGAGTTTTGCTTCAAAAGTGATTATGGAAAACAAAAATAATGTGTTTAGAAAGAAGTCTTATGAAAAGACCAGTCAAGAAACAAGGAGGAATACATGTTTTCTGAAGCAAGAAGTTATTGAAATTGAAACAAATGACTTTAAATTTGCTAAATTGTGGATGAAATATATATCTTATGATGGGCATCAACTGAAAGAAATAGTAATGTACCAGTGTTGACTAAAAATAAACATCACAATACACATCATGTCTCATAGGAATCTACTTGCATTGATGTTAAACTGTGTCAGTTACTGTAGAAATATTAGGATTCGTATGCACCATTCACTGAAGTTGGTTTTCAGTTCTAAGAAACAAATATGTATTTCAGGTAGATGAATTTTTCTGAGAATAAACTTTTGAAAATTGGTTTATAAATCCACATACAGTGAATATGAATGAACTTAGGGAGTGTACAATAAGACACATATATTTCATATTCTGAAAATAAAAAGTAGCAATATATATATGCCAATCAAAATTCATCATGAAATATATATCATCCAATGATCCAAAAATATTCATTTTACTGATCATAGATTTATTTATCATGTTGTTTATCTACGAAGCTCACCCATAGGTTGAATTTTCAGTTCTAACTGGGTTTAGGAGGAGTGATCTGTTATCCCAATTTGTATCTGCCCAGTCAGCCACCTCACAAGAATGTACATGTGATAACAGGTATGATTCTATATGTGCATATGAAAATACATGTGCTGAATTGGCTACAGAGAAAGGGAGAGAGGAATTCACCTATTTGTTAACTTTAAAATCACATGGAGAACTATTTCAACAAAAAATTGAGTAGAGTTAATACTACTACCCTATATAATGTAAACGGCAAGTCCAAGTATACACCATGCCTCCTCTGAACTGCTTTTATTTATATTCTGTTTGGGTTATTTTTCTCCATCATATTTGAATTAGTTGTCAGAGTCTAGTAGGTTATGGGTTAATGTCAGGGTTCAGTATTATGAATGGAAAATAGGAAAATAAATTCAATGTATATGTAAATATGTACTACATAAAAATTTTCCCACTCTCATCCAGAACAATGACTTGACTTTACCTTCGCCCCAAGTAAAACACAATTAGAGTGGAAGAGTTAGAAAATCTGTGAATACATATCTGGAATGGAATATGCTTAAGAGTTTACAACCATGAAGGTGGTGGAGGAGTTTCCAAAAGTAAGGGACAGGGTAAATACTCCACAAACATGGAGCTCTGCTGGACTAAAGACTTCTTGAGAAACTGCCTCTGAGTTTGGGCACTTGAAATATTTGTTGTTTTCAGGAGCTTTAGCTTCCTTTGTAGAGAGACCATCAAAGCTGGGCATGTATCTAAGTGACCTGGAGGACATGGTTTCTTATTTTCTAGTGAACATATGGGAGCAGTGCTGAATTCTCTCTTTGTAGGTAAACTGTGGCCACTGGGGGCTAAGTCTGTCTCCGTGTGGACTGTGAAGTCTTTTGGTCATCCTCCACTTGTCGTGGTGTTTCTTGCTGCTGCAATGTGAGTTTGGTATTTGCTTCACAAAATACAAGGAGTTAAACTGGAACACAGTGCTGGAGGGAGTTCGGTCATGTGTGGTTTTTCAGGGTCTGCAAGAGAATGCACAGAACAGGCTTCTATCCCACATAGTTTTCCCCATTGACCATAGCAACCCGATCTGAACAATGCCCTGAAACCTCTCAATATAAAAAGATGCCTTTACATAAAAGGGTCTGCTGGCTGCACCATGTCAGTCACAATCCATTTGTAGGGTAATGGCAGATCCCCATGAACCCACCATGCATGGTTAATCACACACCTCCCCACCACTGCTCTAACCCCACTACTTAGCATGCTCCAACTTCCTGGCATCTCAGTTCTACACCATCAAGGCACTGTCTAGTACACTCTTGATCAGGAACAGGACATTAAAAGGTGCTCCAGTGCCACCTTGTCATGGGAAATTTAAAAATTTCGTGGTATTTATCTATCCATTTTTCAAGGATAAAATTGGAAGCACTGTGGTTTTCAATTCATTCAGGAACCATTAAAAGTTTAGGAAGCTCATTTCAATGAAAGCTCTGGAAAACTCTCCCAAGCACGGCTTCTCAAAAAGTGGCCAAAAGGTCAAATGAAGCCAGGCCCATTTAGGTCTACAATGTGAGGTCTATGTATGTTTTGACTCTCAACTATGGCTGGCAAGTCTTTCAGAATAAAATCATGGGATATCCTGTCTGAGATTCCCAGTTTTTTGTGGAAAGCCACCCTGGGCATAGATCTCATGTTCCAAGGGCGAATGTCATGTGTGGTCTCCTAAAACCACAACACAATTCATGGCAATATTTCTCTGAGGTCAGTTCCAGATCTCAGTCTATAAGTGGAATCACAGCAGAGTTCAAGCCCAGGTGGACCCAGTCATCTCTTCCAACCGCCACACAAATGACCACAATTAAAACCAAAACACTCCCACATGGCCCTCATCTTCTTCCATATAGACACTACTCATTACCTCTGGCTGGAGTTTTCCATGAGGGGCGAAGCCCAAGACATTGCCCGTCTTTTCCCTAAAATCAGGGTGGCCTGAACACCCCTCCTGTGAACCAGGAGGGATCAAATATGCCTTCCATTAATACTGCTCTGCTTCTCCAATTTGAGGCCTACTGACTGTCGGGTATAGATTCTTTATGTGATTTGGAGACATGACAAAACACAAGCATGTACGGGCTAGCCTCTGCAGTGCTTTGAAGAACTCATTTGTTTCAAAGGATCACTATTCTCACTTGATGGAGGTCAGGAACCTAACAGAGGAAGGCGAGAGACTTCATCAACAATGACTGATCTTTTTCCATTTTGGTTTTGGATGCACACATGGGATCTTTATTTTGATCCAACAGGTGCTGAGATCTAAGCCACAGCCTCACACAGCGCCAAGAGGATGATTCAGACATATCCGTTTCCAAAGCAATTCACAAAGAGCCACAGGTGATGCCCATTCATTTCCATTTTAAAACTGTTTTCTTCAGGCTTCACAAAGGAGTGGCCTGAGGCCAAGACCTTCCTCACATTCAGTGGAAGAGAAGAATTGGTTAGCAAAAGGCCCAAAGCAGGGTTACTCCACTGAGGCTTTCCACGTCACTCTGGTATCTGAGTTTTCTGAGATGCTCGCCATTCCTTTAGCTATTCAGTACATGGCTATGTCACAGAGCTTGGAGGTGGTACATTTTTTGGACACAAAACCATGAGCCAATTCTGGAGAGTGGACAGAATCAGGAAGAAAACAGGACCTTAGGAAAATAGTAGGTGTTGCCCATCCATAAGAGAAGCGACAGTCCATTCATCAATCGGGCAGGATGAATGCTGGGAAGCTTTCTACTAAAGAGGACACATCCATTGATGCATTCTATTTTCTAATATCTACAACCATGAACACAGTGGGATACACAGACATAGAAACACTCACCTTGTCAAAAGAATTACTAGAAACAGTCCACTCCAAACTAAATAAACCTCCTTTCCTACCTATTCTTAGAACATGAGAGAAAACCACAAACTCACACCCACACCCACAAAGGCACCTCCTTTCCCCAAGTAGGTCTGTGACTATCCAGAGTGTCCTCTGACTGGTGGGCCATACTACGTTTCCCTGAAATGGCCTGTCCTGTCTCAAATCTGATCTCATTGGACAACTCTGTGAAGTTGTCAGGAGCCAGCGGTGAGCCACTACCTGCTTTCTCAGGAAAGGCCCCTCTGCAGAGCTCTCCTGAAATTTGGCCATCCTCATATCAGTAGGTACCAAGAAAGATTGACTCTGTTCTTGGTAAATCCAAACATGTGAGCCCACTGGGAATGGTACTGGGACTTGCTCTGGGTGCATGGCTTCCTGGATCCCAATTTCAGAGAGTTCTATCACCAAGGAAGTGAAGAAGGTCACTTCCTTTATGAACTGAATGAGGTAACTGCTTTGGCAACCAATTTGTCCTAACATTTGCTTCCAAGGTTCTCCTGAGAACTAGGCTGCCCCTACTTCCTGTGACACTTTCACAACTGTGAATTGTATATCAACCATAGGCACCCGGGAACAGCTCTCCACACAGGCCTGGTTTGGTCCATCTTGTCAACATTAAGAAGAGTGAGGCTGATTCTGACACATCCCTTCATCCTGACCAGGTTGTTTGCCATGAAAGATGAGTTCTGCTCTCTCAGGTCCTTCATAGCTGCCTACATCTTCTCCAGGGATCATTTCTGCATGGAACTTTGAGGTTCTCAGTAGCTGGAAGATCCCCTACATTTATATATTGGAAGACCAATTCTGTCCCTCCTCTTCTGTAAAGTTAGATTGAGGGACCATTGTATGGTTAAGTTTAATAACAGGTTCCATTTGGTTTAGAAATCATTCTGCGGGATGAATAATGGTTTTGTGATTTTGCAATATTTACAAGAATATATAGGTGAAATATAAGTATGAACACAGAAATCTAGGTAATTTTTAAAGCCCAGAAGGGCATTGTGCCCATGATTTGGATTCTTAGCTTTAAATTATGTTCTGCACAGGTGTCTCAGATAAATCGATATACAATGTCATAGGACCTTGTCCCTTGGATGATTGAATGTCAAAGACAACATCCAGTCAAAAAGGGAGAGTTGGTGGATTAAGATGATAGTCGGTAGGTTTATAATGAAGAGTGTGTATAGGATTTGGACCAAAAGATCTTTAGCAATACGGGTTTGGGTAGAGAGTGAAAGTAAATGTCAGCACATTTGAAGAGTCGGTCACAATGATTAACTGGGGAAAAAATATAGAAAAAAAGATATCAATGAAGACATTCGGAAATCAGGCAATGTATAAAGTGAGTGATAGGATTAGACATTTTCAACAGGGTTGCGGTTGAATATGTAATTTCAGGAATAAACAAATATATATTCACCAATAGGATTGACATTTGAGAGCATTAGGCAACCTGGACATGGATGTTTTTAGTAATCCATGCTCACTTTCCATTTAGGATTTGGTACAATCATAAGTGTGACCTTGATTTTTGTTTCCACAATATTACTGTGATAAAATTTATATATAGATCACGTGACATGAGTATTTCTTCCACCATTTTGAGGAGCAATATTTTGAACACGAATAAATTAGTATTGGGGGTACAAATAGGTGTAGTCTATGTTATATGAATATAGAGAAAATGCATGAATAGACCATACTCTGAATAAATAATATAACTGGTTCCAAATTTAAATAATGGATTGAATTGATATCTGAAAATATATAGGAAATGTTATATTGATATTCATACATTCATTCCAACCTGTTATACATCTAATGGTAATATTAGTGTTATGGTTTATCATGAAGTGTGTGTGACTTTTGCCTCAATAGTGGTTATGGAAATCCAAAATTATGTGTTTAGAAAGAAGTCTCATGAAAAGACTAGTCAAGAAACATGGAGGAATACATGTGTTCTGAAGCAGGATGTGATGGAAAGTGAAAAAAAATTCATATAAATTTGCTAACTTGTGGATTAAATATATACCCTATGATGTGCATAAATTGAAGAAATAGTAATTTACCAGTGTTGAAAAAAATGAACGTCAAAATACATATCATGTCCCATAGGAATCTACTTGCATTGATGTTAAACATGGTCAGTAACTGTAGAAATATTAGGATTTGTATGCACAATTCACTGTAGTTAGTTTTCAGTACTAGAAAACAAATATGTATTTCAGGTGGATCAATATTTCTGAAAATAATCTTGTGAAAAGTTGATAATAAATCCACATACATGAACATGAATGAATTGAGGGAGTGTATAATAAGACACATATATTTTATATTTTGAAAAATCTGGACAGTAAATATATATATATATATATATATATATATATATATATATATATATATTTATACCTACACACACACACACACACACACACACACAGACATTTAAAAGTAGCAATATATGCCAATCGAAATACATCATGAAATATATATCATCCACAAATCCAAAAATCTTCATTTTACTGAACATAGATTTATGTATAATGTTGTTCAACTAGGAAGCTCACCCATTGTTTGAATTTTAATTTCCAACAGCGTTTAGGAGGAGTGATCTCTTCTCACAATTTGTATCTGCCATGTCAGCAACCTCATAAGTATTTACTTGTGATACGAGGTAGGATTGTATATGTGCATTAAAAATACATGGGCTGAATAGGGTATAGAGAAATGGAGACAGGAATTCACATATTTGTTAACTTTAAATACACATGAATAGAAGGAGGGACAGAGCCACCAACCGCACCTGCAAGGTAGGCGGACCATCCACCCACCGGTAGAACAGGCCTAGCGGCCCGCCAATCGTAAAAGACACATCGCACTGGTTGGGGAAAGGGCAGAGCCACCGCCCGGCTGCAAGGTACGCGGACCTGCGACCCACAGGCAGAACAGGCCCAGAAAACCGCGGTGGGGCAGAGGCGCCCCTTGCGACGTCAAGGTTGGTGAACAGCAACCCACCGGCAGAACAGGCCCAGCGGCCTTCAGAGGGGCAGAGACGCCCCCCGCGCCTGCGAAGTAGGTGGACCTGCGAACATGGACAGACCAGGCCCAGGGGCCCGACAGGGTGGTAGACACATCACCAGGTTGGGGGAGGGTCCGAGCTGTCGCCTGTGCCTGCAAGGCAGGTGGACTTCTGACCCACCGGCACAAGAGGCCCTGTGACTTGCCAGCGTGTTAGACACATCACCCCGGTTTGGGAAGGAGTAGAGCCGCCACCCGCGGCTGCAAGGTAGACCGACCTTCAACCCACAGACAGAAGAGGCCCAGCGTCATGCGGAGGGGCAGAGCCGACAACCGCACCTGCAGGGTAGGTGGACCTGTGACCCACTGGCAGAACAGGCCCAGCGCCAGCAGAGGGGTAGAGCTGCTGCCCGCTCCTGCAAGGTAGGAAGACCTGCTACCGACCGGCAGAACAGGCCAAGCAGCCTGCTGGTGAGGTAGGCACATTGCCCGATTTGGAGGAGGGGCAGAGCCACGGCCTGCGCCTGTGAGGGAGACTTTGCAAATATAAAAGAGCAGTATAAATATTTAGGGGTAAAATTCAATAACACAACAATTTGAACAAACAGAAAGATACGCGAACAGTATGAAAAGACAAGGAAAGAAAGGACAACAAGCAATGAAGGTCAACTCAACATTAGAAGAGGTAATACCTGCAGCAGATGGAATGTCAGATAAAGAATTCAAAACATACATGCTTCAGATGATCTAGAGTCTCAAGGAAGTCATTAGAACGCAAAATCAGAAAATGAAAGATCACTTTGACAATGAATTACATAAACAAATCCAAGAAGCAAAAGATCAACTATACAGGGAGATAGAGGTTATAAAAAACAAACAAACAGAAATCATAGAAATGCAGGAAGCAATAAACCAACTTAAAAACTCAATTGAGAATACTACCAGCAGAGGAGATCACTTAGAAGATGAAACATCAGACAATGTATTTCAACTTGAAAAGAACCGAGACAGCTAGCAAGACTGTTAAGAAACCATGAGCAGAACATCCAAGAAATATGGGATAACATAAAGACACCAAACTTAAGAATCTTTGGGATACAGGAAGGTATAGAGGTCCAAACCAAAGGAATGAGAAATCAATTCAATGAAATAATATGGGAAAACTTCCCAGACTTGAAGAATGAGACAGAATCCCAAATCCTAGAAGCCTACAGGATGCCGAATGTGCAAAATCATACGAGATCCACATTTAGACATATTATAATGAAGATGCCAAACATACAGAATAAGGAGAGGATTTTAACAGCTACAAGAGAAAGGAAGCAGATTACATTTAGCGGTAAACCAATCATTATAACAGCTGATCTTTCAACACAGACTCTGAAAGCTAGAAGATCCTGGAATAACATTTTTCCAAAGCTGAAAGAAAATGGGTTTCAACCAATAATTGTGCATCCAGCGAAATTAAGATTCAGGATGGAAGATGAAATTAAAACCTTCCATGATAAACAAAATTTAAAAGAATTTGCAGCTAGAAAACCATCTCCTCAAAACATCCTCGGCAAAAGATGATCGGAAGAGGAAATGGAAAATAACAATGAAAACCAACAGTGGGAGGTAGTACAGTAAAGGGGGGAAAATAATCAAAGAAAAACAAACCATGCTTAGTAACATAAATAAACAAATATGGCTGGAAGAACAACCCATATCTCAATAATAACCATAAAAGTTAATGGCTTAAACTCACAAATTAAGAGACACAGGATAGTAGAATGAATCACAAAACAAGACCCAACAATATGCTGCCTACAGGAGACGCAATTGATTGGAAAAGACGTACATAGACTGAAGGTGAACAGTTGAGAAAAATCTTATCACACATATGGACTTCAGAAACAAGCAGGAGTGTCCATACTCATATAAAATAAAATAGATTTCAAGCCAAAGTTTATCAAAAGGGATAAAGAGGGACACTACATACTGCTCAAGGGAACCATACACCAACAAGACATAACAATCATAAATGTATATGCCCCAAACAATGGTGCAGCTATGTTCACTAAACAAACTCTTCTCAAGTTCAAGAGTCTAATAGACCACCATACAATAATCATGGGAGACTTAAACACACCTCTCTCACTACTGGACAGATCTTCCAAAAAAAGTTGAATAAGGAAACAATAGAAATCAATAACACAATTAATAAATTGGACTTAATTGACATATATAGAATATACCACCAAACAACAAGCAGTTACACTTTTTTCTCAGTAACACATAGATACCTCTCAAAAATACATCATATATTATGTCACAGGGCAACTCTTAGAAAATATAAAGGAGTACAGATAATACCAGGCATCTTACCTGATCATAATGGAATGAAACTGAAAATCAATGGTAAAAGAAGGAAGGAAAAATCATCCATCACTTGGAGAATGAACAATAGACTACTGAATGATCAATGGGTTATCGAAGACATCTAGGAGGAAAATAAAAAATATCTTAGAGATAAATGAAAAGACAGACTGAACATATCAGAATCTAGGGGACACATTGAAAGCAGTTCTAAGAGGAAAATTCATTGCCTGGAGTACTTTCCTAAAAAAGGAAAAAGACAACAAATAAAAGATCTCATGGTTCATCTCAAAATTCTAGAAAAACATGAGAAAACAACAGCAAAAGAAGTAGAAGGCAAGAAATTGTTAAAATCAGAGCTGAAATTAATAAAACTGAAACAAAAGAAACAATTGAAAAATTGAGAAAACTAAAAGTTGATTCTTTGAAAAAATAAATAAAATCGACAGACCCTTAGCCATGTTAAGGAAGAGAAGAAGAGAGAGAACTCAAATTACTAGCATACGGGATGAAAATGGCAACATCATAACAGACACTTCAGAAATACAGAAGATAATCAGAAATTATTTTGAATCCTTATACTCCAATAAATTAGAAGATAGTGAAGGCATCAATAAATTTCTTAAGTCATATGATCTGCCCAGATTGAGTCAGGGGGATATAGATAACCTAAACAGACCAATATCAATTGAGGAAACAGAAGAAATCATCCAAAGACTACCAAATAAGAAAAGCCTAGGATTGGATATATATACAGCAGAGTTTTACAAAACCTTTAAAGCGGAACTAATACCAATAGTTTTCAAGATATTTCAGGAAATAGAAAAAGAGGGACAACTTCCAATTTTATTCTAGGAGGCCAATATTACCCTGATTCCTAAACCAGACAAAGACACTTCAAAGAAACAAAACTACAGACCAATATCTCTAATGAACCTAGATGCAAAAATTCTCAATAAAATTCTGGCAAATCAGACACAAAATCATATTAAAAAAATGTGCAACATGATCAAGTAGGATTCATCCCTGGGATGCAAAGCTGGTTCAATATATGGAAATCAATAATTGTTATTCACCACTTCAATAGACTTAAAAATAAGAACCATATAATCATCCCGATATATGCAGAAAAAAACATTCGACAAAGTACAGCAACCCATTCTGTTCAAAACTCTAGAAAAACTAGGGATAATAGGAACATACCTCAATATTGTAAAAGCAATCTATGCTAAGCCTCAGGCCAGCATCATTCTAAATTGATAAAAACTGAAGGCATTCTCTCTAAAATCTGGAACAAGATAGGGATGCCCTCTCTCAACACTTCTGTTCAACATAGTTTTCGAAACACTGGCAAGAGCAATTAGAAAAATGAAAGAAATTAAAGGCGTAAAAAAAAGGAAAAGAAGAACTTAGATTATCACTATTTGTAGCTGACATGATTATGTACCTAGCAGACCCAAAAGGGTCTACAAAAACCTATTAGAGCTAATAAATGAATTCAGCAAAGTGGCAGGATATAAAATCAACAAGCATAAATCAAAGTAATTCCTGTATATCAGTGACAAATCCTCTGAAATGGAAATGAGGAAACCACTCCACTCAGAATATCCTCAAAAAAATAAAATACTTGGGAATCAACCTAACAAAAGAGGTGAAAGACTTACACAATGAAAACTACAGAACCCTAAAGAGAGAAATAGAAGAAGATCTTAGAAGATGAAAAAATGTACCCTGTTCATGGATACGCAGAACTAACATCATCAAAATGGCGATATTCCCAAAAGCTCTCTGTAGGTTTAATGCAATGCCAATCAAAATCACAACGGCATTTCTTGTAGAAATAGATAAAACAATAATGAAATTCATATGGAAAAATAAAAGACTTAGAATAGCAAAAACAATGCTAAGCAGGAAGTGTGCATCAGGCGGTAGAGCGATACCAGACCTCAAACTATACTACAGAGCAATACTAACAAAAAGAGCATAGTACTGGTACCAAAATAGGTGGTTGGACTAATGGTACATAATAGGGGACACAGAAACAAATCCACAAAACCACAACTATCTTATATTTGATAAAGGGGCTAAAAGCATGCAATGGAGGAAGGATAGCATCTTCAAAAACTAGTGCTGGGAAAACTGGAGTTCCATATGTAACAAAATGAAACTGAATCCCTTTCTCTCGCCATACACAAAAGTTAAGTCAAAATTAATCAAACAGCTTGATATCAAATCAGAGACACGGCTTCTGATAGAAGAAAACCTTGGCTACGATGTACATACTGTGGGGTCGGGCTCCAAATTCCTCAATAGGACACCCATAGCACAAGAGTTAATAACTAGAATGAACAAATGGGACTTACTCAAACTAAATAGATTTTTCTCAGTATCAAAAACAATAAGAGAGGTAATTAGAGAGCCTACATCCTGGGAACAAATCTTACTCCTCACACTTCAGAGAGAGCCCTAATTTCCAAAGTATACAAGGAACTCAAAAAATTAAACAATAAGAAAACGAATAATGCAATCAACAAATGGGCCAAGGACCTGAACAGACATTTCTCAGAGGAGGACATACAATCAATCAACAAGTCCATGAAAAAATGTTCACTATCTCTAGCAGTCAGAGAAATGCAAAACAAATCCACCCTAAGATACCATCTCGCTCCAGTATGAGTGGCAGCTAATATGAAGTCAAACAACAACAAGTGGTGGCGAGGATGTGGGGAAAAGGGTACACCTGTACATTGCTGGTGGGACTGCAAATTGGTGCAGCCAATTTGGAAAGAAGTATGGAGATTTCTTGGAAAGCTGGGAATGGAAACATCATTTGACCCAGCTATTTTTCTTCTCAGTCTATTCGCTAAAGACCTAAAAAGAGCATCGTACAGGGACACTAATAAATCGATGTTCCTAGCAGCACAATTCACAATAGGAAGACTGTGGAACCAAACTCGGTGCCCTTCAAAAGATGAATGGATAAAAAAAAAATTGTGGCATTTATACACAATGGTGTATTATTCTGCATTAAAAAATGACAAAATCATAAAATTTGCAGAGAAATGGATGGCATTAAACAGATTATGCTAAGTGAAGAGAGCAAAAGCCTAAAAAACAAATGCCAAATGTTTTCTTTGGTATAACGAGAGTAACTAAGAACAGAGTTGGGAGGAAGAGCATGAGAAGAAGATTAACATTAAACAGGGGTGACAGGTGGGAATGAAAGGAAAGAGAAGGGAAATTGCATGGAAATGGAAGGAGATCCTCATGGTTATACAAAATTAAATACAAGAGGAAATGAGAAGAAAGGGGAATAAAACAAGGGGAAGAAATAAATTACAGTAGGTGGTGTAGAGAGAGAAGATTGGAGGGAAGGGGATGGGAGATAGTAGATAGGAAAGACAGCAGAATACAACAGACACTATAGCAATATGTAAAACAGTGGATGTGTAACCAATGGGATGCTGCAATCTGTATACGGGGAAAAATGGAAGTTCATAACCCACTTGAATCAAAGTGTGAAGTATGATATGTCAAGAACTATGTAATGCTTTGAAGATCCAACAATAAAAATTAAAGGAAAAAAAAACTCATGGAGAACTATTTCAATAAAAATTGACTAGATTTATAACACCTACACTTTATCATGCAAAAGGAAGTCCAACTATACACCATGCCTCCTCTGAACTTCTTGTATTTCTATTCTGTTTGGGTTATTTTTCTCCATCATATTAGGAATAGTAGTCTGAGTCTAGTAGGGTATGCGTTAGTGTCAGAGATTCAGTATTTCGAATGGAAAATAGGAAAATGAATCCAATGTGTATGCAAACATGTGCTACACGAAAATCTTCCCACTCTCATCCACAACAATGCCTTCACGTCACCTTCGCCCCAAATAAGAAACAATTAGAGGAGAAGAGTTAGAAATTCTGTGAATATATATCTGGAATAAAAAATGCTCAGGAGTTCACAAACTTGGATGTAATAGAGGAGTCTTCCAACGTAAGGGACAGGGTAAACACTCCAGAAATATGGAGGTCTGCTGGCCTAAAAAAATTCTTGAGAAACTACCTCTGAGGATGGGCACTTGAAATATATGTTGTTATAAGGAGTTTTAGCTTCCTTTGTATAGAGACCATCAAAGCTGGGTCTGCATCTATGTTTCCTGGAGGACATTCTTTCTTATTTTCCAATGCACATGAGGCAGCAGTGCTGAATTCTCACGTTGTAGGTAAATTGTGGCCACTGGGGGCTAAGGGTCTCCCCGTGTGGACAGTGAAGCTTTTTGGTCATCCTCAACTTTTCGTGGTTTTTTCCTGCTGCTGCACTGGGAGTTTGGTATTTACTTTATGAAATACAAGGAGTTCAACTGGGACACAGTGCTGGAGGGAGTTCTGTCACGTGTGGTTTTTCAGGGTCTGCAAGAGAATGCAACAATCAGGCTTCATTCCCACATAGCTTGCCCCCTTGTCCATAGCAACCTGATTCTGCACATTGCCCTGAAAACTATCCATATAACAAGATGCCTTTACATTCAAGGGTCTCCTCACTGCACCGTGTCAGTGTCAATCCATTTGGAAATCAATGGCAAATCCACATGGCCCCACCACAGATGATTTATCACACACCTGCACACCACAGCTTTGGCCCCACTACTCAGGAGGGTCCAACTTACTGGCAACTCTGTTCTGCACAATTTTCCTTAAACCCATTTAATCAAGGCACTGTCTGGTACACCACAAACTCACACCCACACCCACAATGGCACCTCCTTCCCCCAAGTAGGACTGTGACTATCTGGAGTGTCCTCTGACTGGTGGGCCATAATATTTTCCCCCTGAAATGGCCTGTCATGTCTCAGATCTGGTCTCCTTTGCCAACTCTGTAAAACTGTGAGGAGTCAGCGGTTAGCCACTACCTGCAATCTCAGGAAAAGACCCTCTTCAGAGCTCTACTGGCAATTGGCCCTCCTCACATCAGTAGTTACCAAGAAGGTCTGACTCTGTACTTTGTAAATCCAAAAAAGTGGGCCCACTGGGACTGGTACTGCGACTGGCTCTGGGTACCTGGCTTCTTGGATCCCAAGTTCATAGAGTTCCGTCACCAAGGAAGTTAGGTAGGTCACTTCCTTCAGGAACTGAATGAGGTCGCTTCCTTGGCAACCACTTTGTCCTAACAGTTGCTTCCATGGGTCCCATGAGATGGAGGCTGCCCCTACTTCCTGTGAAAATTTGACTACTTAGAATGGAATATCAACAATAGGCACGTGGGAACAGCTGTACACGCAGGGCTGGTTTGGTCCATCTTCTCTATATTAAGAAGAGAGAGGCTGTTTCAGACACATCCCTTTTCCCTGTCCAGGTCGTTTGCCATGGAAAATGGCTTTTGCTCTCTCAGGTCCTTCATAGCTGCCTACATCTTCTCCAGGGATCATTTCTGCATGGAACTTTGAGGTTCTCAGTAGTTTGCAGATAACCTACATTCCTTTATTGTAAGGCGAACTCTGTCCCTGCTCTTTTGTAATGTTAGATTGAGGCAACAGTATAGAACTCAATAACACAATTAATAACATAGACTTAATTGACATATACAGAATAAATCACCCAACATCAAGCAGTTACACTTTTTTATCAGCAGCACATGGATCCTTCTCAAAATAGATCATATATTACATCACAGGGCAACTCTTAAAAAATATAAAGGAGTAAAGATAATGCCATGCATCTCATCTGATCATAATGGAATGAAACTGAAAATCAATGATAAAAGAAGTAAAGAAAAATCATGCATCACTTGGAGAATAAACAATAGGTTACTGAATGATCAATGGGTTTTAGAAGACTTCAAGGAGGAAATTAAAAAATTCTTAGAGATAAATGAAAACACAGACACAACATATCAAAATCTATGGGACACATTGAAAGCAGTTTTAAGACGAAATTTCATTGCTTGGAATTCATTCCTTAAAAAAAGAAAAAAACCAACAAATTAATGATCTCATACTTCATCTCAAAACCCTAGAAAAAGAAGAAGAAAACAACAGAAAAAGAAGTAGAGGCAAGAAATAATTAAAACCAGAGGTGAAATTAATGAAATTGAAACAAAAGAAACAATTGAAAAAATTGACAAAACTTAACGTTGGTTCTTTCAAAAAATAAATAAAATCGACAGAACCTTAGACATTTTAATGAAGAGAAGAAGAGAGAGAACTCAAATTACTAGCATACGGGATGAAAAAGACAATATCACAACAGACACTTCAGAAATACGGAAGATAATCAGAAAATATTTTGAATCCTTATACTCCAATAAAATAGAAGATAGTGAAGGCATCGATAAATTTCTTAAGTCATCTGATCTGCCCAGATTGAGTCAGGAGGATATAGACAACCTAAACAGACCAATATCAATGGAGGAAATAGAAGAAACCATCCAAAGACTATCAACTAAGTAAAGCCCAGGACCGGATGTGTATACAGCGGAGTTTTAAAAAACATTTAAATAGGAATTAATACCAATACTTTTCAAGCTATTTTAGGAAATAGAAAAAGAGGGAGAACTTCCAAATTCATTCTACGAGGCCAACATCACCCTGATTCCTAAACCAGAGAAACTCACTATAAAGTAGCAAAACTACAGACCAATATCTCTAATGAACCTAGGTGCAAAAATCCTCAATAAAATTCTGATGAATCGGATACGAAAACATATCAAAAAATTGTGCACCATGAGCATGTAGGATTCATCCATGGCATGCAAGGTTCGTTCAATATACAGAAATCAATAAATGTTATTTCCCACATCAATAGACTTAGAAATAAGAACTATATGATCATCTCGATAGATGCAGAAAAAGCATTCAACAAAGTACAACATCCCTTTATGTTCAAAACTCTAGAAAAACTAGGGATAACAGGAACCTACCTCAATACTGTAAAAGCAATCTATGCTAAGCCTCAGGCTAGCATCATTCTGAATGGAGAAAAATTGAAGGCATTCCCTCTAAAATCTTGAACAAGACAGGGATGCCCTCTCTCACCATTTCTGTTCAACATAGTTCTAGAAACACTGGCCAGAGCAATTAGACAGACAAAAGAAATTAAAGGCATAAAAATAGGAAAAGAAAAACTTAAATTATCACTATTTGCAGATGACATGATTCTATACCTAGCAGACCCAAAAGGGTCTACAAAGAAACTATTAGAGATAATAAATGAATTCACCAAAGTGGCTGGATGTAAAATCAACATGCACAAATCAAAAGCATTCCTGTATATCAGCGAAAAATTGTCTGAAATGGAAATGAGGACAACCACTCCATTTACAATATCCTCAGAAAAAATAAAATACTTGGGAATCAACCTAACAAAAGAGGTGAAAAACTTATACAATGAAAACTACAGAACCCTAAAGAGAGAAATAGGAGAAGATTTTAGAAGATGGAAAAATATACCTTGTTCATGGATAGGCAGAACTAACATCATCAAAATGGCGATATTACCAAAGTTCTCTATAGGTTTAATGCAATGACAATCAAAATCCCAACGGCATTTCATGTAGAAATAGAGAAAGCAATCATGAAATTCATATCGAAAAATAAAAGACCCAGAATAGCAAAAACAATGCTAAGCAGAAAGTGTGAATCAGGCGGTATAGCGATACCACACATCAAACTATACTACAGAGCAATAGTAACACAAAGAGCATGGTACTGGTACCAAAACAGGCGGGTGGACCAATGGTACAGAATAGAGGTCACAGAAACCAATCCAAAAAACTACATACTATCTTATATTTGATAAAGGGGCTAAAAGCATGCAATGGAGGAAGGATAGCATCTTCAACAAATGGTGCTGGGAAAACTGGAAATTCATATGAAAAAAAATGAAACTGAATCCCTTCCTCTCGACATGCACAAAAGTTAACAAAAAATGGATCAAGGAGCTTGATATCAAATCAGAGACACGGCGTGTGATAGAAGAAAATGTTGGCTACGATCTACATACTGTGGGGTCGGGCTCTAAATTCCACAATAGGACACCCATAGCACAAGAGTTAATAACAAGAATAAAGAAATGGGACTTAATCAAACTTAATTTTTTTTTTCTCAGCAAAAGAAAGAATAAGAGAGGTAAATAGGGAGCCTACATCCTGGGAACAAATCATTACTCTTCACCCTTCAGATAGAGCCCTAATATCCAGAGTATACAAAGAACTCAAAAATTAGACAATAAGATAAAAAATAACCCAATCAACAAATGGCCCAAGGACCTGAACAGACACTTCATAGAGGAGGAATACAATCAATCAACAAGTACATGAAAAAATGCTCACCATCTCTAGCAGTCAGAGAAATGCAAATCAAAACCACCATAAGATACCATCTCACTCCAGTAAGATTGGCAGCCATTATGAAGTCAAACATCAACAAGTTTTAGCGAGGATGTGTGTAAATGGGTACACTTGTACATTTCTGGTGGGGCTGCAAATTGGTGCAGCCAATTTTGAAAGCGGTATGGAGATTTCATGGAAAGCTTGAAATGGAACCCACCACTTGACCCAGCTACTACTCTTCTCGGTCTATTTCATAAAGACCTAAAAAGAGCATGGTACATGGACACTGCTACATTGATGTTCATAGCAGCACGATTCACAATAGCAAGAGTGTGGAACCAACCTAGATGCCCTTCAATAGACGAATGGTTAAAAAATGTGGCATTAATTCACAATGGAGTTTTACTCAGCATTAAAAAATGACAAAATCATAGAATTTGCAGGGAAATGAATGGCATTAGAGCAGATTATGCTAAGTGAAGGAAGCCAATCCCTAAAAAACAAATGCCAAATGTCTTCTTTGATATAAGGAGAGTAACTAAGAACAGAGTATGGATAAAGAGCATGAGAAGAAGATTAACATTAAACTGGGATGAGAGGTAGGAGGGAAAGGGAGAGAGAAGGGAAATTACATGGAAATGGAAGAAAACCCTCAGGGTTATACAAAATTACGGACAAGAGGAAGTGAGGGGAAAGGGAAAAATACAAGGGGGAAAAATAAATTACAGTATAGGGGGTAGAGAGAGAAGATGGGAGGGGAGGGGAGGGGAGGGGGGATAGTAGAGGATAGGAAAGGCAGCAAAATACAACAGACACTAGTATGGCAATATGTAAATCAATGGATGCGTAACTGATATGATTTTGCAAACTATATACGGGATAAAAATGGGAGTTCATAACTCACTTGAATCAAAGTGTGAAATATGATATATCAAGAACTATATAATGTTTTGAACAACAAACAACAAAAGTTAAAAAAACACATGGAGAACTATTTCAACAAAAAATTGACTAGATTTATAACTCCAATTCTACATAATGCAAAAGGCAAGTATAATTATACACCATGCCTCCTCTGAAATGCTTGTATATCTATTCATTTTGGGTTATTTTTCTCCATTATATTTGGATTAGGAGTCAGAATATAGAGTCTAGTAGGGTATGGGTTAGTGTGAGTGATTCAGTATTTCGAATGAAAATTAGGAAAATGAATCCAATGTTTATGCAAATATGTGCTAAAAATAATCATCCCACTCTCATCAAGAACAATGCCTTGACATTACCTTCGCCCCAAGTTAGACACAATTAGAGGAGAAGAGTTAGAAAATCTATGAATACTTATCTGGAATGGAATATGCTCAGGAGTTCACAACTTTGGGGGTGGTAGAAGACTTTCCAAAAGTAAGGGACAGGGTAAACACTTCACAAACATGGTGCTCTGCTGACCGGAAGACTTATGAGAAACTGCCTCTGAGTTTGGGCACTGGAAATATATGTTGTAGTCAGGAGCTTTAGCTTCCTTTGCAGTGAGACCATCAAAGCTGAGTCTGCATCTATGTAACCTGGAGCACATGTTTTCTTTTTCTTTAATGAACATGAGGCAGTAGTGCAGAATTCTCTCTTTGTATGTAAACTGTGGCCAATGGGGGCTAAGTGTCTTCCTGGTGGACTCTGAAGCCATGTGGTAATCCTCCATTTTTCATGGTCTTTCTAGCTGCTGCAATGGGAGTTTGGTGTTTGCTTCACGAAATACAAGTAGTTCAACTGGGACACAGTGCTGGAGGGAGTTCTGTCATGTGTGGTGGGTCAGGGTTTGCCAGGAGAATGCACCAACCAGTCTTATATCCAACATAGACTTCCCCCTTGTCCCTAGCAACTTGATTCTGAACATTGCCCTGAAACCTCTCCATATAATAAGATGCCTTTTCATGCAAGGGTCTGCTGGCTGCACCATGTCAGTCAAAAGCCATTTGGAAGCCAATGGCCAATCCACATGACACCAACACAGATGTTTAATCACACACCTGCCCACCACTGTTCTAGGCCCACTACTCAGCAAATTCCAACATACTGGCATCTCTGTTCTACACCATTTTCATGAAACCCAGTGATTCAAGGCACTGTCTGGTACACTCATGATCAGCAACAGGACATCCAAAGGTTCTCCAGTGCCACCTGGTCATGGGAATTTCAAAAATTTCATGGTATTTATCTATCCATTTTTCAAGTATCAAGTTGGATGCACTGGTTTTTCAATTCACTCAGTAACCATTAAATGGTGAGGATGAAAGCTCTGGAGAACTCTAAAAGGCAACGCTTCCCAACGAGTGCCCAAAATGTCACATGAAGCCTGACCCATTGATGTATACTCAATGTGAGTTCAACATGTGTTTTGACTCTTTACTATGGTTGCCAAGTCTTTCAGAATAAAATCGTCTTATATCCTTGTGGAGATTCCCAGTGCACTGTGGAAAGACACCCTGAGACTAGATCTCAGTTTCCAAGGGCGACTCTCATGTGTGGAATCCTAAAATCCCACCAAAATTAATGGCAATACTTCCCTGAAGTCAGTTCCAGAACTCAGTCTCTAAGGGGAATCACACCAGAGTTCAGGTCCAGGTGTACCCAGTCATCTCTTCCAACCAGCACACAAATGACCACAATTAAAACCAAAACACTGCCACATAGCCCTCATCATCTTCCATATAGACACTCATCGTAACCTCTGGATGGAATTTTCCATGAGGGGCGAAGCCCAAGACAGTTTCAAAAATAAACTCCCTTGCCCCTCATTTGCCTAAAGTCAGGGTGACCTAGACACCCTTCCTGTGAACCAGGAGTGATCAAATAGGCCTGCCGTTAATACTGTTCTGATTCTCCAATTTAATCCTACTGATTGTAGGTATAAATCCTTTATGTGAGTTGGAGGCAATAGAAAACCCAAGCACACATGGGATCTTTCTTTAGATCTATCACCTTCTGAGAATCAAAGCCCCAACCTCACACAGGGCCAAGAGGCTGATTCAGACACATCTCTTTCCAAAGCAATTAAGCAAAGATCCACAGGTGATGCCCATTCATTTCCATTTGAAAAATGTTTTCTTCAGGCTTCAGAAAGGGGTGGCCTGAGGCAAATACCTTCCTGACATTCAGGGCAACATAACCATAGGTAAGAAAATGGGCCAAAGCAAGGTTTTTAAACTGAGACTTTACTGGTTACACTGATATCTGAGTTTTCTGAGATGTTCCCATTCCCTTCAGCTATCCATTACATGGCCATGTAACAGATTTTGGAGGTGGTACATATCTTGGCCACAAAACCATGAGCCTATTCTGAAGAGAGGCCAGAAATCAAGATGTGTAGAGGACCTTAGGAAGATAGTAGGTGTTGCCCATCCATAAGGCAAGCCACAGTCCATTTATAAAGTGGGCAGGATGAATGCTGGGAAGCTTCCAACTAGACAGGAAACCTCCATTGATGCATTCTCTTTTCTAAAGACTAAAACCACGAACACAGTGGATACGCAGACATAGAAACACTCGCCTTGCCAAACGACTTCCTAGAAACAGTCAACTCCAAAGCATACAAACCACCATTCCTACCTATTTTCAGAACATGAGACAAAACCACAAACTCACATCCACATCCACAAAAGCACCTCCTTCCCCCAAGTAGGTCTGTGACTATCTGGAGTGTCCTCTGACTGGTGGGCCATACTATGTTGCCCCAAAATGGCCTGGCCTGTCTCAGATCTGTTCTTCTTGGCCCACTCTACGAAGTTGTCAGCAGGCAGCATTGAGCCAATACCTGCTATCTAGGGAAAGGCCCCTTTTCTGAGCTCTACTGGCATTTGGCCATCCCTCATATCATTAGGTACCAAGAAAGACTGACTCTGTCCTTGGTAAATCCAAACAAGTTCGACCACTGGGACTGGGACTGGGACTGGCTCTGGGTGCCTGGCTTCTTGGATCCCAATTTCAGAGAGTTCCATCACCAACGAAGTTAGGTAGGTCACCTCCTTCAGGAACTGAATGAGATCACTGCCTTGGCAACCACTTTGTCCTAACAGTTGCTTTCATGGGTCTCATGAGATGGAGGCTGCCCCTACTTCCTGTGACACTTTGACAAGTTTGAATGGTATATCAACAATGGCCACCCGGGAACACCTCTCCACGCAGGTCTGGTTTGGTCCATCTTCTCTACATTAAGAAAAGAGAGGCTGATTCATACACATCCCTTCGTTATCACAAGGTGTTTGCCATGGAAGATGGCTTTTGCTCTCTCAGGTCCTTCATAGCTGCCTTCATCTTCTCCAGGGATCATTTCTGCATAGAAATTTGAGGTTCTCAGCAGGTGTAAGATCCCCTACATTCCTGTATTGTAAGATGAACTCTGTCCCTGCTCTTTTGTAATGTTAGATTGAGGCAACAGTGTATGGTTAGGGATAATAACAGGATCGATTTGGTTTAGGAATCATTCTGTGGGATGAATAATGGTATTGGGAACCTGCAATATTTATAGGAATACAGAGGTGAAATATAAGTATGTAAACAGAAATCTAGGTGAGATTTGAAGCTCAGAAGTGCATTCGGCAATTTATTGCGATACATAGCTTTAAATTACGTTCTGCACGCATGTCTCAGATAAGTCGATATACAATGCCATAGGACTTGTACCTTGGATGATTGAATGTAGAGGAGAACATCCACTCAAACAGGGATAATCAATCGGATCAGGAAGATAGTCGGTAGATTTTGGAACAAGGGTGAATTTAGTATTTGTATCAAAAGTTCTTTAGCAATTGGGTTTTGGTTAGAGAGTGAATATCAATGTCAGCACATGTGAAGGGTCAGTCACAATGATGAACTGGGGAAAATATGTAGGAAAGCCGATATCAATAGAGACATTAGGAAAACAGGCAAAGTACAGGGTGAGTGATAGTATTAGACATTTTCAACAGTTTTGAGGTTGAATATATTAGGAAGAAACAAATATGTAGTCACCGATAGGATTGACATTTGAGAGCGTTATGCAAGCTGGACATGGATGTTTTTAGTAATCCATGTTCAGTGTCCATTTAGGCTTTGGTACAATCACACGTGTGAATTTTGCATTTTGCGTCCAGAATATTACTGTGATAACATGCATATTTAGATCAGGTTACATGAGTATTTCTTCCTCTATTACTGGGAGCAATATTTTGAAAACGTATAAATTAGTATTGGGGGTACAAAGAGGTGTACCCTGTGTCTATGAATATAGATAATGCATGAATAGACCATACTGTGAATAAATAATATAACTGGTTCCACTTTAAATCATGGATTGAATTGATATCAGAAAATATATAAGAAATCTTATATTGATATACAATCATTCATTCCAAACAGTTATACATCTAATTGTGAAATGATAGTTATGGTTTATCATGAAGGGTGTGTGAGTTTTGCTTAAACAATTATAAAGAAAATCGGAAATAATATGTTTGGAAAGAAGTCTCACGAATAGACCAGTTAAGAAACCTGGAGTAATGCATGTGTTCTGAAGCAGGAAGTGATTGAAAGTGAAACAAATGCCTATAAATTTGCCAACTTGTGCAAGAAATATATACCCTCTGATGTGCATAAACTGAAGAAATAGTAATGTACCAGTGTTGAATAAAAATGAACATCAAAATACAAATCATGTCCCATAAGAGTCTACTTGCATTGCTGTTAAACTGGGGCAGTTACTGTAGAAATATTAGGATAATGCCGCAGTCTTGCTGGGCACAATCAGGAGCCACTTGTCAAAAGAAACTAACTTTATTTTTAAAACCACACACGCCAAACAAAACAGCCTCTCAGGAAAAACCCTCAGAGCCCCAACTGCCACCACTGGCTTCCCAAAAGCCTCTTCCTCCCACACAAGCCTCTCTCCACCTCCCACAATCCTCCTGCTCTTGAGGCCGATTGGCTAGGTCATGTGGGCAAAGCCAAATAAGTCCCCTAATGAGCAACTCCGTGGTCTGAAAGGGCAGGGAAACAGCCCAATGAGCATCACCGCAGAGGAGCCAATCAGCTAGATATTGCTGTGAGCCAATCATCAGCCAGCAGCTGGAAGTTTGCTGGCTTCTGGAATTTTGCTGGGGCCACTTCGGATGTGGCTCTCAACATCTCCCCCTCTCTGTTTAAACAACACACATGTGGCTTAGGGACAGTGCCTGAGTTAGGTTGTCCAATAGTACATATGGTCCTTACCCGTTAAGTTGGTACCATTGCAATTGGATCTTACCCATCACTGACTACCGGTCCAGTTTACAGCAACACCTGTGGAGAGGTCTTTGTACCACCGGGGGGTGGTGAGGTTCTTTGCCTCACCTCTAATGGCCCCCAAACATTAGCTGGACGATAATGACACACAGAAGAGAGGAAGATACACCAAGCCAATTGACGGCTCCTTTTGGAAAAATTGTACCACCGATGACATCATCAGCAAATATACCCGAACACTACCACAAGTCGCTGCACAAACAGGTAGTTTACAATGCATACAGGAGAGTTTTCAATGTGTCTAGGCAAGTTCTGCAAGCATTTCAGTGATGGCTATTGCAGAAGCTGTAGATTGGTTTTATCTTTGATTTCACCAGCACTGGGATGAAGATAGGAATTCTGGCAATAATGGCTAAAGAAAAATTATGTAACATTCCAGAAGGCACTGAAAGAAAACAATTTTCTTAACTATTTACATTGTCTTGAAGATAATTATTAAATATAATGAAAAGGAAAGGTGAAAGAAAGGAAACAGATCTGTTAACCTCCTTTTTTCAAATTTTAAAACAAACCTCAACAGCTCTTTACCCAATTTAAATTAAACCATTTAAATAATGTGAATAAAAAAATATTTGGATCCATTTTTTTTATGAGCGCTCATCATATATCATATATGGACATACGAACATTCAAACATATAACACAATACACAAGTGTGCACACATAATATAATACATACAACACATAACCTAATAGTAAAGGCCTAATAACTTTTTACACGTGAAATCTCCATTGCAATGTTCAAAAACTCTTTTGTCAAAAAATAGAACTGATCAGCAAAACATTAAACTAGGTCTGTATGAGCTCAAAAAACAAAATAGAATGTGGGAAAGGGCAATAATAAAATAGATAATGAAAAAAGCATCCTGGTTCTATCTCAGATGTAAGGATAGTCAAACTGGAATTTTGGATATCAGCTGATAAGGCCTTGAGTCAAATCATCTTCTTTTTGGATGTGCCCTGATATGTCTTATAAAGAATAGATCTTTTCTGTCCCAGATTAGACTTTTTATATTGGAAAGTAAAGAGAAAACAGTAGAGAAAGGAGAAATCTTACCAGCAACTTCAAGGGATACTATAGCATTAACTATATACTGACTATCGGAAAATAAATTAAATACAGAATATTTAAATATCTCAAAAGCTTGTAATACTGCATTAAGCTCTACCTTTTGAGCTGATTGTTTGGGTACTAAAAATTTATAAGTTTTATCAGGTATAACTATTGCTGCTGTACCATTATTTGATACATCAGTGAATATATTTGAAGCATTCATGATAAGTGTTTTTCTTCTCAATTTTGGAAAAATTACAGGATGCGATGACCAAAAAGACAATAAAGGGTTAGATGGTAAGTGGTTATCAAATGAAACATTAGATTGGACCATGATTATTGCCCAAGTATTTAACTCATTAGCTAACTCATCAATTTGATTCAGACTATATGGAGTAAAAATTTTATTGGAAGAAATTCCAAACACTCCCTTTGCTGCTTTAATTCCTTTGAGTATTAATTATCCTAAAGCCTCAGGATACCTAGTAAGAATAGTGTAAGGAGAATATGATAAATGTATCCATAATAATGGACCTTCTTGCCAAAATACTCCTGTAGGAATATTTTTTGTTGGTAGTACAATAAATAATAAAGGCAAACTTATATCAATTCTATCCAAATGCATATTTTCCATATATGTTTCATTGATTTTTAATGCCTTTCTTGCTTCAGGTGTTAACATGCGGGGTGAATTTTTATCTTATAGACCTTTTAGGATATCAAATAAAGGTCCCAACTCTCCTGTTGGTATACCTAGATAAGGCCTTATCCAATTTATGTCTCCTAATAACTTTTGAAAGTCGTTATGTGATTTGAGTTGATCTACTCGTATTTGAATTTTTGGTGGACTGACCATGGTTGAGGATAACAGAACTCCTAAATAATTGATTGGAAAATTTAATTGTACATTATCTATTGCTATCTCTACATTATAATTTTTAATAAGTTTGTAAGTGTGGCATAACTTTCTAGCAATGTGTTTTTAGCTTTGTGTGCTAATAATACATCATCCATATAGTGAAATATTTGTGTTCAGAATTTTGATTTCTAAGTGGCTGGATTACTTTGTTAACATAAATATGACACATAGTTGGGCTGTTAGCCATCCCTTGAGGGTGTACTTTCCATTCATATCTCTGATCAGGACCTTCATGATTCAGTGCAGGGATAGTAAAAGCAAAACCTGGACTATCCTTAGGATGAATTACAATTGAAAAAAAAAACAATATTTAATATCTATACCTAAAACATACCAGGTTATTTGCAAAGCAGACAATTGAGGAATCCCTGATTGAGCAGGTCCCATAATAACCATCTCATTATTAATGGCTCTTAAATCTTGCAATAGTCTCCATTTACCAGATTTCTTTTTGATGACATAAATGGGAGTATTTTGGGGATATACAGTCGGTTGTATATGTCCTTCTGCTAATTGTTGTTTTACCAGGTCATGGACTGCTTGTATCTTTTCTTTAGTCAGGGGCCACTGAGGAACCCATACTGTCTTTCTGATTTTCAGGTAATTTTTATTGTCTCAGTGGCCCTTTCTGAAAATCCAACCCATGTCTCTCTGTTCCTTGATCTATTTGTATTGGTGCTGCTATGACTTATTCTTGTTTTTCTAATCTTTTTTCTTTCCTAAAACCTTGTCTAGTCATAATAGTGGCTGCATTTTGGTTGATGTTATTTGTTAATGTCAAACCTAATTGATCTAGGACATCTCGTCCCCATAAATTTATGGGAAGATGATCCAATACATATGGCTGTATAGTTTCTTCACATCCTTTAGGATCCTTCCTATCTAATACCATTTTACTTCTATGGGGATTAGTCGCCACTTATAGGCCTCGAAGCGTTTGAGTGGCTTGTTGTAATGGCCAATGTTTTTGCCATTCTTGACGAGAGATGATGCTAATGTCTGCACCTGTATCCAGTAGCCCATTCAATTCATGCCCTTGAATATTTAGTTTTAGCATGGGGCGAGAATCTAAATTTAAAGAAAGCATAGCCAAATCTACACCTGTGGAGCCTAATCCCTTGGAACATCTTTCTACAGTACGACTGGAAAATTTATCATACAGGATGGGTATTATTAGTAACTGTGCTATTCTATCTCCTTGTGAAATTACTGATATGTCCTTTGGAGAACTGGCTATAATTTTTATTTCACCTTCATAATTGGGATCAATCACCCCAGGACTTATCATAAGTTCTTTTAGAGTAGAAGAGCTGCATCCCAATAATAAGCCCATGGTTCCTTTGGGAAGAGGTCCTTTTACCCCTGTGGGAATGATTTGAACTCCCATCTCTGGAGTTAGTACTGATCTGGCAGAGGCGCAGATGTCCAACACTGTGCTCCCTCTGGTTTGTCTGATGAGGGATCTGATGGACAATGTGTCCTGGGCACTACCCTGATGGGGTTGCTGGGTTCCTCCAGTGCTCTGTATATTTGTGGTTTGGGGCCCCGGAGCATTGGAACCCCCTGTCCATTTATTTGGCAATTGAGCCCAATGCCTTTCTCCATGATATCGTGGATAACCACCTGGTCCTTGTTCATTTTTTGATAATTGAGTACCCTCTATGGTGGTTTGAGAACAGCACTCATTAGCCCAATGTCTCCCTCTATGGCATTGTGGCCAAATACCTGGTATTCTACTCCTTTGATACCTAATATTGTTAAACCCTCCTTCTATGGGCCAATTCCTTTTAAAATGTCCTGTTTCTTCACATTGGTAGCATGTTCTTGGTCTGGCATCTAAAGCCTGTTTTACTGTAGCTGCCACAATTTGCCCTTGTTCATTAATGTATCTGGCAACTAAAGCCTGTTTTACTGCAGCTGCCATGACTTGCTCTTGTTCATTAATGTCTCTACATAATTAAATCAATGTGTTTAAATCTTCATTTTTCCATGGTCTAATTATATCTCTGCAACAACAATTCGCTTGCTCATAAGCCAGTTGTTTTAGTAATGGCATTGCTTGTTCTGTATTCCCAAAAACTCTGGTAGCTCTTTGAATAAGCCTATCTACAAATTCAGCATAAGGTTCATTAGCTCCTTGTATTACCTTAGATAATTGACCTTGTAAACCTCCATGTTCTTGTAAAGTCTTCCATGCCTTAATTGCATCTACACCAATTTGTGCACATACACCATGATCATATGCAATTTGCTGCTGCTGATCTTCATAAGGTCCCTTTCCTAACAACATATCTAGATTTCTCTGAGGATAACCAGCTCCTGCATTTCGCCTAGCTGTCTCCTTTCAACATTCCTCATTGGCAATCTTCCATAACATGCATTGTCCTCCATTTAGCACAACATTACACATATTAGCCCAATCCACTGGCTTCATGTTCAAGTTGTTAATGGATTCAACCATGATTACATTGAAGGGTGCTTGAGGACGATAGGTTGTTACAGCCTCTTTTAGCTGCTTCACTGTTTTGAAATTTAAAGCATGGTAAACACGCTGCCCTCCTCCCTCAAATACAGGGCATGTTAATATTTGAGATCTTGTCTCAGGATCCTAACTATCAACTGCGGGAGTTGGGGGCCTCCCAGCATAAGAAACTGGCCTTGTTAGTTGGACACTTATGTCATCTGGTGATAGAAAGGTGTTAGTAGCAGTCTCCTGTTGTAAATTTCCCCTGATGTTTTTTACTGTTTTACACTTTCTTTCTCTGTCTAACTAACTTTAGAGGCCTTCTCTTTTACTTGAATAGTTTCCTCTATCTGACTAGCTCGAGAGACCTTCTCTTTTACTTGAATTTTTTCTTCTGTCTGACTAACTTGAGACACCTTCTGTTTTACTTGAATCAATATGTCTTCTTCTTCCTCTACCATTGACTGAACTGAAGGCTTTGAACTAAGCAAACAAGATATGAATGTCCACAATGGCAATGTGC
Organism: Callospermophilus lateralis; assembly: GCF_048772815.1. Taxonomy (NCBI): domain Eukaryota; kingdom Metazoa; phylum Chordata; class Mammalia; order Rodentia; family Sciuridae; genus Callospermophilus; species Callospermophilus lateralis. The sequence continues at coordinate 246,206 of NW_027512848.1, read as the reverse complement.
CAACTGGCAGAATCCCTGCGCTTTTCTTTTCTATTCTTTTTAAATCTGCACCATGATGGTTCCATTGTGATATATTTAACAACTCCTCCTTAAAAAGCCATGGTCTACATTTTTGTATTGTATCAACAATTGCCATGACTGCTCTTGATTTTACTGGGATGCCTCCTTCCTCTAACAATTTACTTAACACTTTTTTGGTTTGTTTTTTACTAATTTTTGATCCCATATTTCTACTATAATACAAACCAACAAGACAACACCAAACAAAAAAAGAGATAGAACGAAATAAAAATGAAACAACAAAAAATTATTATAGCCTTTCTCCCTATCTGTTCCTCAGACACAAATAGTTTTTCCTCAGATGTGAGCAGTTTTTCTTCCATCTCACTCATCTCCAGGGACAGGCAACTTAAAACAAAAGAGGAATCATAAAAGGGCTACCCATCCTCTCGCCCTGCCCTCAAGAGCGAGCAGTTTACCTTATCAGTTACCCTCAGTCGCTCCCCATATGAGCCACCAAATGCCGCTGTCTGGCTGGGCACAATCAGAATCCACTTGTCAAAAGAAACTAACTTTATTTTTAGAACCACACACGCCAAGCAAAACAGCCTCTCAGGAAAAATCCTCAGAACCCCAACTCCCAACACCAGCTTCCCAAAAGCCTCTCCCTCCCACACAAGCCTCTATCCACTTCTCACAATCCTCCTGCTCTTGAGGCAGATTGGCTGGGTCACGTGGGCAGAGCCAAAAAAGTCCCCCAATGAGCAGCTCCATGGTCTGAATGGGCAGGGAAACAGCCCAATAAGCATCACCGCAGAGGAGCCAATCAGCTAGATGTTGCTGGGGCTGCTGTGAGCCAATCATAAGCTGGAAGTCTGAAAGGCGGGGAAACATCTCAATGAGCATCTCCAATGAGCATCACCACAGAGGAGACAATGAGCTAGAAGTTGCTAAGGCCGCTGTGAGCCAATCATCAGCCTGCAGCTGAAAGTTTGCTGGCACCTGGAAGTTTGCTGTGGCCCCTTCGGCTGTGACTATCAACAGGATACGTATGCACCATTCACTGAAGTTAGTTTTCAGTAATAGAAAACAAATATGAATTTCAGGTGGATGAATATTTCTGAAAATAATCTTGTGAAAAGTTGATTATAAATCCACATACTTGAACATGAATGAATTTAGGGAGTGTAAATAAGACACATATATTTCATATTTTGAAAAATCTGGAGAGTGTGTATGTGTGTATACACACACACACACACACAAATTTTAAAATGTAGCAACATATATGCCAATCGAAATTCACCATGAAATATACATCATTCACAGATCTAAAAATATTCAATTTACTTAACAGGGATTTATGTATAATGTTGTTCTCCTAGGAAGCTCACCCATAGGTTCAATTTTCAGTTCCAACAGCATCTAGGAGGAGTGATCTCTTCTCAAAATTTGTATCTGCCAAATCAGCTACCGCACAAAAATATACACGTGATAAAAGGTAGGATTCTTTATGTGCATATAAAATAGATGTGCTGAATAGGATACAGAGAAAGGGAGACAGGAATTCACATATTTGTTAACTTTAAAAACACATGGAGGACTATTTCAATTAAAAATTGACTAGAATTATAACACATACTTGCAAAAGGCAAGTCCAAATATATACCATGCCTTCTCTGAACAGCTTCTATTTCTTTTCTGTTAGGATTCTTTTTCTCCATCATATTAGGATTAGTAGTCAGATTCTAGTACAGTATGGGTTAGTGTCAGGGATTCAGTATTTCAAATGGAAAATAGGAAAATGAATCCAATGTGTATGCAAAGATATGCTAAACAAAAATCTTTCCACTCTCATCCAGAAAAATGCCTTGACATTACCTTCGCCCCAAGTAAGACACAATTAGAGGAGAAGAATTAGAAAATCTGTTAATACATATCTGGAATGGAAAATGCTCAGGAGTTCACAACCTTGAAGGTGGTAGAGGAGTTTCCAAAAGTAAGGGAAAGGGTAAACACTCCAGAAACATGGAGCTCTGCTTGCCTAAAGACTTCTTGAGAAACTGCCTCTGAGGTTGGGCACTTGAAATATACGTTGTTGTCAGAAGCTTTAGCTTTCTTTGTAGTGAGACCATCAAACTGGGTCTTCATCTATGTGACCTGGAGGATGTTGTTTCTTATTTTCCTAATGAACATGTGGCAGCAGTTCTGAATTCTCTCTTTGTAGGTAAACTGTGGCAACTTGGGGCTAAGTGTCTCCCTGTTTGGACTGTGAACCCAGTTGGTAATCCTCCAGTTTTCGTGGTGTTTCTTGCTGCTGCACTTGGAGTTTGGTATTTGCTTCTTGAAATACAAGGATTTCAACTGGGGTACAGTGCTGGAGGGATTTCTGTCACATGTGGTGTGTCAGGGTCTGCATATAAATGCACCAACCAGGCTTCTATCGCACATGCTTGCCCCCTTGACCATAGCAACTTGATTCTGAACATTGCCCTGAAAAATCTCCATATAACAAGATGCCTTTACATATAAGGGTCTGCTGGCTGCAGCATGTCAGTCACAAGCCATTTGGAAGCCAATGGCAGATCCACATGGCCCCAACACAGATGTTTTATCACACACCTGCACATCACTGCTCTAGGCCCCAACTCAGCAGTCTCCAAATTACTGGCATCTCTGTTCTACACCATTCTCATGAAACCAAGTCAATCAAGGCACTGTCTTGTACACTCATGATCAACAGCATAAGATCCAAAGTTACTCCAGTGCCATCTGGTCATGGGAATTTAAAAAATGTCATGGTACTTATCTAGCCATTTTTAAAGGATGAAGTTGGAGGCACTGTGGGTTTAAATTTATTCAGGAAGCATTAAATGTTGAGGAAGTTTATTTCAATGAAAGTTCTGGAGAACTCTCAGAGGAAAGTCTTCCCAAAGAGTGACCAAAAAGTCACATGAAGCCAGGCCCATTGAGGTCTACAATATGAGGTCCATGTGAGTTTTGACTCTCAAATATTGCTGCCAAGTCTTTCAGAATGAAATCATGTGATATAGTGGCTGAGATTCCCAGTGTTCTGTGGAAAGCTACCCTGGTCCAAGATCTCAGTTTCCAAGAGCGACTCTCATGCATGGCCTCCTAAAACCCCAACACAATTCATGGCAATACTTCTATGATGTCAGTTCTAGACCTCAGTCTCTAAGGGTATCACACCAGAGTTCAAGCCCAGGTGGACCCAGTCATCACTTCCAACCACCACACAAATAAACACAATTAAAACCAAAACACTCCCACAAGGCCCTCATCCTCTTCCATATAGACACTAATCATAACCTCTTGCTGGAGTTTTCCATGAGGGGCGCAGCCCAAGACAGTGTTCAAAAGAGCTCCCTTGCCACTTATTTTACTAAAGTCAGCGTGGTTTTTTACCATTTTTGTTTTGGATACACACATGAAATCTTTCTTTAGATCCATGAGGTGCTGAGAATCTAAGCCACAGCATCACACAGGGCCAAGAGGCTGAATCAGACACATCCTTATCCTAAGCAATTAAACAAAGAGCGACAGGTGATGCGCATGCATTTCCATTTGAAAACAGTTTTCATCAGTCTTCCCAAATGGGTGGACTGAGGCAAAGACCTCCTGACATTCAGGTCAACAGAACAATAGGTAAGCAAAAGGCCAAAAGAAGGGTTTTTCCACTGAGATATTACTGGTCACACTGATATCTGTGTTTTCTGAGATGCTCCCATTTCCTTCAGCTATCCAGTACATGGCCATGTCACAGAGCTTGGAGGGGTACATATCTTGGACACAAATCCATAAGACTATTTTGGAGAGTGGCCAGAATTTAGGAAGAAAACATGAACTTAGGAATTTAGTAGGTGTTGCACATCTATAAGACAAACCACAGTCCATTAATAAATCGGGCAGGATGAATGCTGGGAAGCTTCCTAATAGACAGGACACATCCTTGATGCATTCTCTTTTCTAATGTCTTCAACCATGGACACAGTGGAATACATAGATAAAGAAACACTCACCTTGTCAAACGACCTACTATAAAGAGTCCACACCAAACCAAAAAAACCCGCCTTTTCCACCTATTCTCAGAAGATGAGACAGAACCAAAAACTCACACCCACACCCACAAAGGCACCTCCTTTCCCCAAGTAGGTCTGTGACTATACAGTGTGTCCTCTGAATGGTGGGCCATACTATGTTACCCCAAAATGGCCTGTCTTGTCTCAGATCTGCTTTCTTTGGCCAACTCTGTGAAGTTGTGAGGATCCATTGGTGAGCCACTTTCTGCTTTCTCAGGAAGGGCCCCTCTTCAGAGCTTTTCTGGCATTTGGCCATCCTCACATCAGTAGGTACCAAGAAAGACTGACTCTGTCCTTGGTAAATCCAAACAAGTGAGACCACTGGGACTGGTACTGGGACTGGCTCTGTGTGCCTGGTTTCCTGGATCCCAAGTTCAGAGATTTCATCACCAAGAAAGTGAGGTAGGTCACTTCCTTCAGGAACTGAATGAGGTCACAGCCTTGGCAACCACTTTGTCCTAACAGATGCTTCCAAGGGTCCCATGAGATGGAGGCTGCACCTACTTCCTCTGACATTTTCATAAGTTAGAATGGTATATTAACCATAGGTACTGGGGAACAGCTCTCCACAGAGGCTTGGTTTGGTCCATCTTCTCTACATTAAGAAGACAGATTCTGATTAAGACACAACCCTTTATCCTGACCATGTTTTTTTGCCATGGAAGATGACTTTTGCCCTCTCAGGTCGTTCATAGCATCCTACACATTCTCCAGGGATTATTTCTACATGGACCTTTGAGGTTCTCAGCAGGTGGAAGATCCATACATTCCTGTATTGTAATACCAACTCTGTCTCTGCTCTTCTGTAAAGTTAGATTGAGGAACAGTGTATGGTTAGGATTAATAACATGTTCAATATGGGTTAGGAATCATTCTGCTTGATGAACAATGTTATTGGAAACCTGCGATATTTACATGAAAATATAGGTGAAATATAAGTATTGAAATATAAATCTAGGTAAGATTTGAATCTTAGAAGGGAATTTGGCCTTTGAGTGGGATACTTAGCTTTGAATTATGTTCTGCACATATGTCTCAGATAAATTGATATGCAATGGCATAGATCCTTGTACCTTCGATGATTGAATGTAGAAGAGAGCATCCAGTTAAAAAAGGGATTTTTGCTAGGATTAGGAATATAGTCGGTAGGATTACGAAGAAGATTGAGTATAGAATTTGGACCAAAAGTTCTTTAGCAATAGGGTTTCTGGTAGAGATTGAATATAAATGTCAGCACATGTGAAGAGTCAGTCACAATGATGAACTGGGGAAAAAAGTAGGAAAGCAGATGTGAATAGAGAGTAGGAAATCAGGCAAATTATAAAATGAGTGAGAGGTTTAGACAGTTTCAACAGGGTGAGATTGAAAATGTAGTCTTAGGAAGAAACACATATGTAATCACCAATAGGATTGACATTTGAGAGCATTAGGCAACCTGGACATGGATGTTTTTAGTAATCCATGTTCACTTTCCATTTAGGCTTTGGGACAGTCATAAGTGTGACCTTTGCATTTTGTGTCCAGAATATTACTGTGATAAAATGTATATGTAGATCAGTTGACATGCATATTTTTTCCACCATTTCTAGGAGCCATATTTTGAAGATATAGAAATTATTGTTGGGAGTACACAGAGGTGTACCATGTGTCTATCAATATATAGACAATGCATGAATAGACCATACTGTGAATAAATGATATAACTGGTTTCACTTTGAATAATGGATTGAATTGATATCTGAAAGTATACAAGAAATCTTATATTGATGTACAATCATTCATTTAAACCAGTTTTACATCTAATGGTAATATTAGTGTTATGTTTTATCATGACCGGTGTGTCAGTTTTGCTTCAAAAGTGATATTCGAAAATAATGTGTTTGGAAAGAAGTGTCACAAAAAGAGAAGTCAAGAAACATGGAGGAATACATGTGTTCTGAAGCAAAAGTGATTGAAAGCAAAACAAATGTGTCTATATTTGCTAAATTGTGGATGAAATATACATCCTATGATGTGCATTAACTGGAGAAATAGTAATGTACCAGTGTTGAATAAAAATGAACGTCAAAATACACATTATATCACATAGGAATCTTCTTGCATTGATGTTAAACTGGGTCAGTTACTGTATAAATATTAGAATTTTATTTTGGTATTATAATACAATTTATTTTAGCACTAGCATGCCACAGAATGTAGAAGAAAGAGCAATGGATTTTTAGTTATAACACTAATAATCTAGCATTTAATGATTATTTTGGGGAGTCTAGAATTTACATAAGGCTATGCAACATAATTTTTTGTATTTAACATTCATAAAATCTTGGAATTTTGGTAATAATTCTCCTTTTTTTATTTTTTCAGTTGTTGATAGACCTTCATTTTATTTATTCTTATGTGGTGCTGAGAATATAACCCACTGCCTCACACATGCTAGACAAGCATGTTAACACTGAGTCACAAACCCAGCACCTCCACTTTTATCTTTTCATCAAACACTCCTCTCCCTCTTCTTTACTCACTTTCTTCCTCATTTTCCCCCTTCTCTCTCTTCCTTTTTCATTTTCCCTCCATAAGTATTTTTCTCTCATAGCATTACAAACAGTACTATGCTATGAAATTTACATTTAAAACTGTTTTTTATAGTCATTCTTTTTTCTTGAGAAAATTTAAAAATTATAACACCTGATAAATATATTACAATACATTTATTATGCATATGTATCTATATTCATGCATATGTGTTTTATATATATATATATATATATATATATATATACATATATATTTAAAAGTACTTTGATTAGCCTGTTAGAAATAATATAGACCAAGTCTTTCTTAATTCTCAAGTCTTCCAGAATTAACATCTTACAGTGAAAATCAAATAAACATATGTAAGTAAACGGGTATCATTCTTATTTATCAATACTGATAATTTAAGGTTTTTATATCACATTTAGCTGTAATATGGCATATTAACTCTATTGAATTAGAGAATTTTTTTTTGAACAACCTATTATTTAAGGACCATATGCACTGACATTTTAAATGGCTTTCTTGTGATTTCACTTTCTATCAATTGCATATTAATTGCCAAATACTTATTTTAGTAATTTTCATATTCATAATTGATATAAAGTCAATTGATTAATTATTTTTGTAAGGAGTTACTAATTACAGTAGGGACAGTATTAATAATTCTAAATCTTTTTAAAAATGGTACAAAAATATTTTCATGCAAAATTATGTATAATTGCATGCTCTAAATGTTTGATTGTTGATACATATAATAAAGAGCTTTTGATGAGTCTCTTCCCCAGGAAAACAGAAAATGCAAAGATATAGTTGGGTATGTATGTCCAAACAAACATATGGAAAAATACACATTATCATCTAGAAACTATTAAATAAAAGATGAAAAGAACAATCCAACACATTGTACCAACTTGTCAGATGAGGTAGTATTCTGGAAGAATAGCCTAAGTCTAGACCTGGTCCATGTCAAAATATTCACAAAAAAATAAAATATGAAAAATATAGGAAATGCTATGAGTTTTTCTTGAAGGTAAGTGGATTATCCTTTAATCTCAATTATGTGCATTTTTAAGAGCCAGTTTTCTGGTAAAATAAATTTGTGATAGTTACAAGTACACAAAACAAAGTTTCTGCTTAGCAAAATGAATGCATCTCAACACTTTTTTAGCTGATTTCTTCCCACTCAACTTTAAACCTTTATTTATTTATTTTTTATTGGTTGTTCAAAACATTACAAAGCTCATCCTCTATCATCTTTCATACATTTGACTCAATTGGGTTATGAACTCCCAATTTTCCCCAAATACGAGTTGCAGAATCACATCGGTTACACATTCACATTTTTACATAATGTCATATTAGTGACTGTTGTATTCTGCTACATTTCCTATCCCCTACTATCCCCTACTATACCCCCTCCCATCCCCTCCCATCTTCTTTCTCTACCTCATCTGCTGTTGTTCACTTCTCTCCCTTGCCCCACCTTTCCCCAATTTTCCCTACCCCATTGTTTGAAGATGCTATCCTACTTCCATTGCATGCTTTTAGCCCCTTTTTCAAATATAAGAAAGTTGTAATTTTGAGGATTGGTTTCTGTGTCCTCTATTCTGTACCATTGTTCCACCTGCCTATTTTGTTACCAGTACCACGCTGTTTTTGTTACTATTGCTTTTAGTACAGTTTGAACTCTGGTATCACTATACCTCCAGATTCATATTTTCTGTTTAGAGTTGCTTTTGCTATTCTGGGTCTTTTGTTTTTCCATCTTCTAAGATCTTCTTCTCTCTCTCTCTTTAGGGTTCTGTAGTTTTCAGTATATAAAACTTTCACGTCTTTTGTTAGGTTGATTCCCAAGTATCTTATTTTATTTGAGGATATTGTGAATGGAGTGGTTTTCCTCATTTCCATTTCAGAAGTTGTGTTGCTGACATACAGGAATGCCTTTCATTTATGCGTGTTAATTTTATATTCTGCCACTTTGCTGAATTCATTTATTAACTCTAGCCATTTCATTGTAGACCCTTTGGGGTCTGTTAAATATATTTTCATGACATCTGCAAATAGCGATAATTTAAATACTTCTTTTCCTATTTTTATGCCTTTAATTTTTTTTGTCTGTCTAATTGTTCTGGCTAGTATTTCAAGAACTAAATTGAATAGAAGTGGTGATAGAGGGCATCCCTGTTTTGTTCCAGATTTTAGAGGGAATGCCTTCAGTTTTTCCACATTTAGGATGATGCTAGCCTGAGGTTTAGCATATATAGCTTTTACAATGTTGAGGTAAGTTCCTGTTATCCCTAGTTTTTCTAGTGTTTTGAACATAAAGTGATGCTGAACTTTGTCAAATGTTTTTTCTGCATCTATTGAGATGATCTTATGGTTCTTGTCTTTATGTCTATTGATGTGGTGAATGGCATTTATTGATTTCCGTATATTGAACAAGCCTTGCATCCCAGGGATGAATCTTACTTGATCATGGTGCACAATTTTTTTGATATGCTTTTGTATTCGATTCGCCAGGATTTTATTGACAAGTTTTGCATCGAAGTTCATTAGAGATATTGGTCTGTAGTTTTCTTTCTTTGAAGTGTCTTTGTCTGGTTTCGGGATCAGGGTGATTTATCCTCATAGAATAAATTTGGAAAAGCTCCTTCTTTTTGTTTTTCTTGAAATAGCTTGAAAAATATTGGTATTAATTCTTCTTTAAAGGTTTTGTAGAACTCCGCTGTATACCCATCCGGTCCATGGCTTCTTTTGGTTGGTAGTTTTTGATGGCTTCTTTCATTTCTTCCTTTGTTATTGGTCTGTTTAAATTGCGTTTGTCTTCCTGACTCAATCTGAGCAGATCATATGACTTAAAAAATTCATCGATATCTTCACTATCTTCTTTTTTATTGGAATATAGTGTTTCAAAATACTTTCTAATTATCTTCTGTATTTCTGTAGTGTCTGTTGTGATATTGCCTGTTTCATCCCGTATGTTAGTAAATTGAGTTCTCTCTCTTCTTCTCTTCATTAGCATGGCTGTGGGCCTGTCAATCTTATTTATTTTTTCAAAGAACCAACTTTTAGTTTTATCAAATTTTTTAATTTTTTTTGTTTCAATTTTGTTGATTTCTGCTCTAAATTTAATTATTTCTTGTCTTCTACTACATTTGCTGTTGTTTTGCTCTTCCTTTTCTAGGTTTTTGAGGTGTAGTGTGAGTTCATTTATTTGTTGATTTTTTTCTTTTTTTGGGGAAAGAACTCCAAGAAATGAACTTCCCTCTTAAACTGCTTTCATTGTGTCCCATCGATTCCGGTATGTTGTGTCTGTATTGTCATTTGTCTCTAAGAATTTTTTTTATCTCCTCCATTATGTCTTCTGTAACCCATTGATCATTCAGTAGCATGTTCTTCATTTTCCATGTGAGGTAGGATTTTTCCTTCCTTCTTTCATCATTGATTTCCAGCTTCATTCCATTATTATCAGATATAGTGCATGGTATAATCTCCATGCTTTTATATTTACTAAGAATTGCCCTATGGCATAATATATGGTCTATCTTTGAGTAGGATCCATGTGAAACTGAGAAGAACGTGTATCCACTTGATGATGGCTGATATATTCTATATATGTCGTTTAAGTCTAGGTTACAAATTGTGCTGTTGAGTTTGATAGTTTCTTTATTCAGTTCTTGTCTAGAGAATCTGTCTAATGCCGAGAGTGGTGTCTTGAAGTCACCCATAATTATTGTGTTGTAGTCTATTTGGCTATTGAACTTGAGGAGAGTTTGTTTTATGAACATTGCAGCTCCATTGCTTGGTGCATACAAATTCATAATTGTTATGTCTTGTTGGTGGATGGTTTCTTTTAACAGAATATAGTGTCCTTCTTTATCCCTTTTGATTAACTTAGGTTTGAAGTTGATTTTATTCCACATGAGTATGGCCACTCCTTCTTGCTTCTGAGGGCCATGTGAGTGGTATGATTTTTCCCAACCTTTTACCTTCACCCTGTGTATGTCTTTTCCTATCATATGAGTCTCCTTAAGGCAGCATATTGTTGGATTTATTTTTTTTGATCCAGGTTACTAGCCCATTCTCTTGATTGGTGAATTTAGGCCATTAACATTTAAGGTTACAATTGAAATATGATTTGTTCTTCCAATCATGTTTATTTATTTATTATGTTTTAGTTTGGCTAGTTTTTACTTTTTTGGTTATTTTCCTCCCCCTTTACTGAGATACCTCCTGCTGTTAGTTTTCGGCACTATTTATCAATTCCTCTTCTTGTAGTATTTTGCTCAAAATGCTTTGCAGTGCTGGTTTTCTGGCTGCGAATTCTTTTAGCTTTTGTTTATTGTGAAAGACTTTAATTTCATTTTCAAATCTGAACCTTAATTTTGCTGGATACAGTATTCTTGGTTGGAATCCATTATTTTTCAGCATTTGAAATACATTGTTCAAGGATCTTCTCGCTTTCAAAGTCTGTGATGAAAAATCAGTCATTAACCTAATTGGTTTTCCCCTGAATGTAATCTGCCTCCTTTCTCTTATAGTGTTTAATATTCTCTCCTTGTTCTGTATGTTGGCTATCTTCATAATTATATGTCTTGAAGTTTGTCTATTATGATTTTGAATGTTTGGGGTCCTGTAGGCTTCCAGGATTTGACAATCCGATCCATCTTTCATCTCTGGGATGTTTTCTAGAATTATTTTATTTAATATGTTCTCCATTCCTTTGGTTTGAATCTCTATGCCTTCTTCTATCCCAATGACTCTCATTTTTTATGACATCCAATATCTCTTGAATAGATTGCTAATGGGATTTAAGCCTCTTTTCTGTGTTGATTATATTCTTTTCAAGTTGATTAACTTTGTCTTCATTATCTGATATTCTGACTTCTGCTTGATCTAGTCTATTTGTAATATTCTCGTTTGAGTTTTTAATTTGGTTAATACTTTCCTGCATTTCTAGTATTACTGTTTGATTTCTTTTAAGATCTCTATCTCCTGGTAAAGCTCGTTGTTTGCCATTTGAGTTTGTTTGTTTAATTCATTTTCAAAATATACTTTTATTGCTTGGACTTGCTGCCTCATGTCTTCTCTAATATTCCTTTCCATCTGAGTTAGGTATGCCTTAAGTTCTTTCACTATCCCTGTTTCTGATGCTTCTAGGTCCTCCTGTAGAATTAAGTTGTCCTGCATTGTTTGTACTCCTTTCTTTCCCTTGTTTTTTCATGATGCTCATGTTACTTTCCAGCTCTATTTGATTGCTGTGTTTCTGTTTAATTCTATAGATTTGTTTCGGTGTTGTGTATCTCTGTTGTCTCTCCTTTGTGTTGGTAGACTATGCCTGCTAAAGTGGATTCCACTTGTAGGGAATTCCGAAGGCCGAGCTCCAGTGACGTCACCCCTCTGCTTTGGCGGGCCCAGGCTCCTTGCCGAAATGTTCGAATACGGGGATGGAACTGGACTGTCTCCAGTTGGTTTCAGCTCTAGGTCACTGGCGGGTGGGCAATCACTAGCCAACCAGTGGCGCAGTCGGTCTCCTGCGCGCCGGTGTTCTCCAGACGCCCAGTCACGCGGACAGCAGGTGGACTGTCACCTGCGCTTCTGTGTTCTCCAGCTTCCCAGTCACAAGAGCCTGGCCTCTAGTCCCCTGATTTCTCCTGCTAGTCCTGGTTTCTCCTGCTAGACTAGATTTCCCCTGAGTGATGCTTCTCTGCAGTTCAATCTGTATTCTGGGCCTGTCATTTGTTGGGTGTGGAGGGTGTCTATTGGAACCCAGACACTCTACTGTTTTGAGGATCAGTCAGACCGGATCTCCGGTTGCACATTTGGCTCGTTTTTCAGACCCAATTACCAGATCTCAGTGCTAAAAATCTTTCTTATAGGTTTTGGTGCACCCCCATTTTGCTGTAAGTTCTTAACAAGATAGTTTTTTGTGGTTCTATCTCGTTATTCACCTGTGCAGTGGCTCGTTACACTGGGTGTGATGCACTCTATTCGTGGCCATCAGGCAATGATGAAATATTATGCTTTGTATGCAGCATTTACTGAAGTTAGTTTTCAGTATTAGGAAACAAATATGTATTTCAGGTGAATGAATAATCTGAATTTCTGAGAATAATCTTGTGAAAAGTTGATTATAAATCCACATACGTGAATATGAATGATTTTAGGGAGTGTATAATAAGACACATATATTTCATATTTTGAAAAATCTGGAGAGTGATATATATATATATATATATAATATATATATATATATATATATACAGAAACACACTCACAGACATTAAAAAGTAGCAATATATATGCCAATCGAAATTCAAAATGAAATATATATTCTTCACATATCCAAAAAAATACATTTTACTGAAAATGGATTTATGTATAATGTTGTTCAACTAGGAGGCTCACCCATAGGTTGAAATTTCAGTTCCAAAAGGGTTTAGGAGGAGTGATCTCTTCTCACAATTTGTATCTGCCAAGTCAGCCACCTCAGAAGAAAGTCTGTGTGATACCAGGTAGTATTCTATATGAGCATATAAAAATACATGTGCTGAATAGGTGACAGAGAAAGGGGAGAGGAATTCACATATTTGTTAACGTTAAAAACACATGGAGAAATATTTCAATAACACTGACTATATTTATAACTCCAACCCCATATAATGCAAAAGGGAAGTCCAAGTATACACCATGCCTTCTCTGAACTGTTTGTATTTCCATTCTGTTAGGGTTACTATTCTCCATCATATTAGGATTAGTAGTCAGATTCTAGTAGGTTATGGATTAGTGTCAGAGATTCAGTATTTCAAATAGAAAATAGGAAAATAAACCCATTGTGTTTGCAAATATGTGTGATACAAAAATCTTCCCACTCCCTTTCAGAACAATGCCTTGACATTACCTTCTCCCCTAATAAGACACAATTAGAGGAGAAGAGTTAGAAAATCTGTGAATACATATCTGGAATGGAATATTCTCGGTGTTCACAAGCTTGGAGGTGGTAGAGGAGTTTCCAAAAGTAAGGGACAGGGTAAACACTCCACAAACATGGAGCTCTGCAGGCCTAAAGACATATTGAGAAACTGCCTCTGAGTTTGGGCACTTAAAATGTATGTTGTGGTCCGAAGCTTTAGCTTTCTCTATAGTGAGAGCATCAAAACTGGTCTGCATCTATGTGACCTGGGGGACATGGTATCTTATTTTCCAATGAACATGAGGCAGCAGTGCTGAATTCTCACTTTGTAGGTAAACTGTGGCAACTGGAGTCTAAGGGTCTCTCTGTGTGGACTGTGAAGCTAATTGATCATGCTCTACTTTTCTTAGTAGAGCACTGGGAGTTTGTTATTTGCTTCACAAATACAAGGAGTTCAACTTGGTCAGAGTGCTGGAGGGAGTTCTGTCACATGTGGTGCCTCAGGGTCTGCAGGAGAATGCACCAGTCAGGCTTCTATTTCACATAGTTTGCCCCCTTGACCATAGCATCCTGATTCTGAACATTGCCCTGAAACCTCTCCATATAACAAGATGCCTTTACATATAAGGGTCTGCTTGCTGCACCATGTCAGTTACAAGCCATTTGGAAGCCAATGGGAGATCTACATGGCCGCAACACAGATGTTTTATCACACACGTGCCCACCACTGTTCTAGGCCCACTACTCAGCAGGCTCCAACTTACTGGCATCTCTGTTCTACACCAATTTTAAGAAACGCAGTCAATCAAGGCACTGTCTGGTATACTCATGATCAGCAACTGGACATCAAAAAGTTCTCCAGTGCCACCTGGTCATGAAAATTTCAAAAATTCCATGGTATTTCTCTAGCCATTTTTCAAGGATGAAGTTGGAGGCACTATGATTTTCAATTCACTCAGGAACCATTAAATGTTGAGGAAGCTCATTTCAATGAAAGCTCCGGAGAACACTCACAGGCAAGGCTTCCCAAAGGGTGGCCAAAAGGTCACATGAAGCCAGGCCCATTGAGGTCTGCAATGTGAGATCATGTGTGTTTTGCCTCTCAACTATGGCTGCCAAGTCTTTCAGAATAAAATCATGTGATATTCTGGCTGAGATTCCTCGTGCCTTGTGGAAAGCCTTTCTGGGCACAGATCTCAGTTTCAAAGGGCGACTGTCATTCATGGCCTCCTAAAATCCCAACACAACTCATGGCAATAATTCTCTGAGGTCAGTTCCAGAACTCAGTCTCTAAGGGGAATCACACCAGAGTTCAAGACCAGGTGGAGCCAGTCATCTTTTTCAACCGCCACACAAACTTCCAAAATTAAAAGCCAAACACTCCCACAAGGCCCTCATCTTCTTCCATATAGATACTCATTATAAACTCTGGCTGGAGGTTTCCATGAGGGATGCAGAACAAGATAGTGTCCAAAGTTAGCTCCCTTGCTTCTCATTTGCCTAAAGTCGGGGTGGCCTGAACACCTTCCTGTGAACCTGGAGTGATCAAATAGTGTGCCGTTAATACTGCTCTGCTTCTCCAATTTGAGGACGACTGACTGTGGGGTTTAGAATCTTCATGTGAATTGGAAGCATGAGAAAATGCAAGCACCTTTGGGCTTGCCTCTCCTTGGCTTTGAAGAATGCATTTGACCCAAAGAATCCCTCTTCTCACTTGATGGAGGTCAGGAACCTTACAGAGGAAGGCAAGAGACTTCATCCGCAATGACTGATCTTTTGATCATTTTGGTTTTGGATGAACACATGGGATCCATCAGGTGCTGAGAATCTAACCACAGCCTCACACAGGGCCAAGAGGCTGTTTCAGACAAATCCATTTCCAAAGCAATTAAGCAAAGAGCTACAGGTGATGTCCATTCATTTCCATTTGAAAACTTTTTTCTTCAGGCTTCACAAAGAATTGGCCTGTGGTAAATACCTTCCTGATATTCAGGGCAACAGAACAATAGGTAAGCAAAAAGCCCAAATCAGGGTTTCTCCACTGAGACTTTCCTGGTCACACTAGCTACCCACTACATGGCCATATAACAGAGCTTTTAGGTGGTAAATATCTTGGACACAAAACCATGAAGCTATTCTGCAGAGTGTCCAGAATTCAGAAAGAAAACAGAAACTTATGAAGATATCAGGTGTTGCCCTTTGATAACAAAAGCCACAGTCCATTTATAAATTGGGCAAGATGAATGCTGGGAAGCTTTCTACTAGACAGTACACATCCTTTGATGCATTCTTATTTCTAATGTCTACAACCACGGACACAGTGGGATACACAGACATAGAAGCACTCGCATTGCAAAACGACTAACTAGAAACAGTCCACGCCAATCCAAAAAAACAGTCTTTCCTACCTATTCTCAGAACATGAGACAAGACCATGAACATACACCCACACCCACAAAGGCACCACCTTTGCTCCAAGTAGTTCTGTGATTACCCAGAGTGTCCTCTGAATTGTGGGCCATACTATATTCCCCCCAAATGGCCTGTCCTGTCTCAAATCTGGTCTCCTTGGCCAATTCTGTGAAGTTGTCATTAGCCATGGGTGAGCCACTACCTGCTTTCTCAGGAAAGGCCCCTCTTCAGAGCTTTTCTGGCATTTGAACATCCTCACATCTGTAGGCACTAAGAAAGACTGACTCTGTCCTTGGTAAATTGAAGCAAGTGAGACCACTGGGCCTGGGACTGCGACTGGCTCTGGGTGCCATTCTTCCTGGATCCCAAGTTCAGAGAGTTCCATCACAAAGGAAGTGAGGTGAGGTCACTTCCTTCAGAAACTGAATGAGGTCACTGCTTTGGCAACAAATTTGTCCAAATAGTTACTTCTAAGGGCCCATGAGATGGAGGCTGTTCCTACTTCCTGTAACACTTTCAAAAGTTAGAATGGTATATCAACCATAGGCACCTGGGAACACCTCTTCACACAGGCCTGGTTTGGTCTATCTTCTCTACATTAAGTTGATAGAGGCTGATACAGACACATCCCTTCATCCTCACCAGGTTGTTTGCCATGGAAGATGACTTTTGCTCTCTCGGGAACTTCACAGCTGCCTACATCTTCTCCAGGGATTATTTCTACATGGACCTTTGATGTTCTCAGCAGGTGGAAGATTCCCTACATTCCGGTATTTAAAGAGAAACTCTGTCCCTCCTCTTCTGTAAAGTTAGATTGAGGTAACAGTGTATATTTAGGGTTAATAACATGTTCGATTTGGGTTAGGAATCCCTCTGCCAGATGAATAATGGTATTGGGAACCTGTGATATTTACAAGAATATATAGGTGAAATATAAGTATGAAAACAGAAATGTAGGTAAGATATGAAGCCAGAAGGGCATTGGGCCCTTGAGTGGGATACTTAGGTTTGAATTATGTTCTGCACATGTGTCTCAGATGAATTGATATAAAATGGCATAGGACCTTCTACCTTGAATGATTGATTGTTGAAGAGAACATCGAGTTAAAAAGTGATAGTCAGTAGGATTAGTAAGATAGTCAGTAGGTTTATAAAGAAGAGTGAGTATAGGATTTGGACCAAAAGTTCTTTAGCAATAGAGTTTCGGGTAGAGAGTGAATGTAAATGTCACCATATGTGAAGTATGAGTCACAATGATGAACTAGGGAAAATATGTAGGAAAGCAGATATCAATAGAGATATTAGGAAATCAGGCAAAGTGTAAAGTGAGTGATAGAATTAGACATTTCCAACAGGCTTGAGGTTGAATATATAATCTTAGGAAGAAACAAATATGTAGTCATCAATAGGATTGACATTTGAGAGCATTAGGTAACCAGGACATGGTTGTTTTTGGTAATCCATGCTCACTTTCCATTTAGGCTTTGATACAATCATGAGTTTGACCTTTGCTTTTTGTGTCCAGAATATTACTGTGATAAAATGTATATATAGATAAGGTGACATCAGTATTTCTTCCACCATTTCTGGGAGCAATATTTTGAAGAGGTACAAATTAGTAATGGGGGGACAAATAGGTGTACACTGTGTTTATGAATATAGAGATAATGCATTAATAGACCATACAGTGAATAAATAACATAACTGGTTCCAACTTTAAATAATGGATTGAATTGAAATGTGAAGATATACAGGAAATTTTATATTGATATGCATACATTCATTCCAACCAGTTTTACATCTAATGGTAATATTAATGTTATAGTTTATCATGAAGAGTGTGTGAGTTTGGCTTCAAAATTGATTATGGAAATCGAAAATAATGTGTTTGGAAAGAAGTCTCATGAAAAGACCAGTCAAGTAACATGGAAGAATTCATGTGTTCTGAAGCAGGAAGTGAAACAAATTCTTATTAATTTGCTAACTTGTGGATGAAATATATGTCCTATGATGTGCAAAAACTGAAGAAATACTAATGTACCAGTGTTGAATTAAAATAAAGGTCAAAATAGACATTAAGTCCCATAGGAATCTACTTGCATTGATGTTAAACTGGGTCTGTTACTGTAGAAATATTAGGATTTGTAAGCACCATTGATTGAAGTTAGTTCTCATACTGGGAAACAAATATGTATTTCAGGTAGATGAATATTTCTGAGAATAATCTTGTGAAAAGTTGATTATAAATCCACATACATGAACATGAATGAATTGATGGAGTGTATATAAGAGACATATATTTCATATTTTATAAAATCTGGAGAGTGTGTGTGTGTATATATATATATGTATGTATATATATATATATATATATATATATATATATATATATATATATATATATACAGAAAAACACAAAAATACATTAAAAAGTATCAATATATATGCCAAACGTAATTTATCAGTAATATATATCATCCACAGATGAAAATATATTTATTTTACTGAACATGGATTTATGTATAAATTGTTCTACTGGGAAGCTCACCCATAGTTTTAATTTTCAGTTCCACCAGCGTTTACGAGATCTCTTCTCACAACTTGTTTCTGCCCAGTCAGCCAACTCAAAAAAATGTACGTGTGAGACCACGTAGGATTCTATATTTGCATATAAAAATACATGTGCTGAGTAGGCTACATAGAAAGGAAGACAGGAATTTACATATGTGTTAACATTAAAAACACATGGAGGACTATTTCAATTAAAAATTGAGTAGATTTAGAATACCTACCCTCTATCATGCAAAAAGGAAGTCCAACAATACACCATGCCTGCTGTAAACTGCTTGTATTTTCATTCTGTTTGGGTATTTTTCTCCATCATATTAGGATTAGTAGTCAGAGTCTAGTAGGGTATGAGTTAGTGTCAAGAATTCAGTATTTCAAATGGAAAATTGTAAAATGAATCAATGTGTATGCAAATGTGTGCTACACAAAAATTTTCCCACTCTCATTCAGAACAATGCCTTGACATTACCTTCACCCCAAGTAAGACACATTTAGAGGAGAAGAGTTAGACAATCTTTGAATACATATCTGAAATGAAAAATGTTCAGGAGTTCACAACCTTGGAGTTGGTAGAGGAGTTTCCAAAAGTAAGGGACAGTGTAAAATCTCCACAAACATGGAGATTTACCAGCCTAAAGACTTCTGGAGAAACTGCCTCTAGGTTGGGCACTTGAAATATATGTTGTTGTCAGGAGCTTTAGCTTCCTTTCTAGTGAGACAATCAAAGCTTGGTCTGCACATCTGTGACCTGGAGGACATGGTTTATAATTCTCCAATGAACATGAAGCAGCAGTGTCGATTTCTCTCTTTGTAGGTAAACTATGGCCACTGGGTCTAAGTGTCTCCCGATGTAGACTGCTAAGCCATTAGGTCATCCTCCACTTTTCAAAACGTTTCTTGATACTGCACTCGGAGTTTGGTATTTGCTTCATGAAATACAAGGAGTTCAACTGGGACAAAGGGCTGGAGGAAGTTCTTTCACGTGTGGTGGGTCAGGGTCTGCAGGAGAATGCACCAACAGGGCTTGTATACCACATAGGTTGCTCCCTTGACCATAGAAACCTGATTTTGAACATTGCCCTGAAACCTCTCTATATAACCAGATGTCTTTACATACAGGATCTGCTGGCTGCACCATGTCAGTCTCAAGCCATTTGGAAGCCAATGGCAGATCCACATGACCCCACCACAGATGTTTTATCACACACTTGCTCACCACCGCTCTGGGCCCATTACTCAACAGGCTTCAAATGACTGGCATCTCTTTTCTACACCATTTTCATGAAAACCAGTCAATCAACACACTGTCTGGTACACTCATGATCAGCAACTGGACATCCAAATGTTCTCCAGTGCCACCTGGTCAAGGAAATTTCAAAAATTTCATGGTATTTATCTAGCCAATTTTCAAGGATGAAGTTGGAGACACTGTGGGTTTCAATTCATTCAGAAATTATTTAATGGTGAGGAAGCTCATTTCAATGAAAGCTTTGGAGAACTCTCACAGGCAAGGCTTCCCAAAGAGTGCCCAAAAGGTCACATGAAGCCAGGCCCATTGAGGTCTACAATGTGATGTCCATGTGTGTTTTGACTATCAAATATGTCTGACAAGTTTTTCAGAATAAAATTGTGTGATATCCTCTTGAGATTCCCAGTGCTCTGTGGAAAGCGACACTGGGCCTAGATCTCAGTTTCCAAGGGTGACTCTCATGCGTGGCCTCCTAAATCCCAACCCAATTCATGGCAATAGTTCTCTGAGGTAAGTTCCAGAACTCAGTCTCTAAGGGGAATGACACCATAGTTCAAGCCCAGTTGGATCCAGTCATCTCTTCCAACCGCCACACGAATGACCACAATTAAAACCAAAACACTCCCACATGGTCCTCATCTTGTTAAATATAGACACTCATCATAAACTCTGGCTGGAGGTTTCCATGCGGGACGCATCCCAAGACAGTGTCCAAAATATTCTCCCTTGCCCCTCATTTGCCTAAAGTCAGGGTGGCCTGGACACCTTTCCTGTGAACCAGAAGTGATCAAATAGGCCTGCCGTTAATACTGCTCTGCTTCTCCAATTTGAGCCCTATTGACTCTCAGGTATAGATTTTTTTATGTGATTTGGAGTCACGAGAAAACACAAGTACCTCTGCAGGACTTTGAAAAACTCATTTGACCAAACGGATCCCTGTCTCACTTGATAGAGGTCAGGTACCTAACAGAGGAAGGCAAGAGACTCATCCACAATTACTGAATTTTTGCCATTATGGTTTTGATTGCACACATGGTATCTATCTTTAGATCCATCATGTGCTGAAAATTTAAGCCACAACCTCATACAGGGCTAGGAGGCTGATTCAAACACATCCCTTTCCAAAGCAAAGAACCACAAGTTATTCCCATTTATTTCCATTTTAAAACTGTTTTATTCAGGCTTCACAAAGGGGTGGCCTGAGGCAAAGACCTTCCTGACATTCAGGGCAACAGAACAATAGGTAAGCAAATGAACCAAAATATGGTTTCTTCACTGAGCGTTTACTGGTCACAATGATGTCTGAGTTTTCTAAGATGTTCCCATTTCCTATAGCTATCAAGTACATGGCCATGTCACAGAGCTTGGGGGTGGTATGTATCTTAGACACAAAACTATGAGGCTATTCTGGAGAGTGGCCAGAATTCAGGAAGAAAACAGGAACTTAGGAAGTTAGTAGGTGTTGCCCATCCATAAGGAAAGCCACAGTCCATTCATCAACTAGGCCTGATGAATGCTGGAAAGTTTTCCACTAGACAGGACACATACATTGATACATTCTCTTTTCGAATGTCTACAACCATGGACAGAGTGGGATACACAGACATAGAAGCACTCGCCTAGTCAAACGACTTTCTAGAAACAGTCCACTCCAATCAAAACAACATCCTTTCCTACCTATTCTCAGAACATGAGACAAAACCACAAACTCACACCCACACCCACAAAGGCACCTCCTTAACTCAAGTAGGTCTGTGACTATCCGGAGTGTCCTCTGAATAGTGGGCCATACTATGTTCCCCTAAAATGGCCTGTACTGTCTCAGATCTTGTCTCCTTGGCCAACTCTGTGAAGTTGTCAACAGCCAGCGGTGAACCACTACCTGCTTTCTCAGTAAAGGCCCCTCTTCAGAGCTCTTCAGGCATTTGGCAATCCTCATATCAGTAGGTACCAAGGAAGACTGACTCTGTCCTTGGTAAATCCAAACAAGTGAGACCACTGGGATTGGGACTTGGACTGGCTCTCGGTGCCTGGCTTCCGGATCCCAAATTCAGAGATTTCCATCACCAGGAAAGTGAGGTGAGGTCACTTCCTTCAGGAACTGAATGAGGTCACTGCCTTGGCAACCACTTTGTCCTACCAGATTCATCCAAGGTTCCCATGAGATGGAGGCTGCCACTACTTCCTGTGACACTTTCACAAGTTAGAATGGTATATCAACCATAGACACCTGGGAACAGCTCTCCACACAGGCATGGTTTGATCAATCTTCTCTACATTAAGAAAGGAGAGGCTGATTCAGACACATCCCTTAATACTGACCAGGTTGTTTGTCATGGAAGATGACTTTTGCTCTATTAGGTCCTTCATAGCTGCCTGCAACTTCTCCAGGGTATCATTTCTGCTTGTACCTTTGATGTTCTCAGCAGGTGGAAGAGCCCCTACATTACTGTATTGTAAGACAAACTCTCTCCCGGCTCTTCTGTACAGTTAGTTTGAAGGTACAGTGTATGGTTAGAGTAATAACAGGTTTGATTTAGGTTAGAAATCATACTGAGGAATGAACAATGGTATTGGGAACTCGTGATATTTACGAGAATATATAGGTGAAATATAAGTATGAAAACAGAAATCTAGATAAGATTCGAATCCAAGAAGGGCATTGGGCTGTTGATTGGGATACTTAGCTTTGAATTATATTCTGCACAGATGTCTCAGATAAATTGATATACAATGGCATAGGACCTTGTACCTTGGATGATTGATTGTCAAAGAGAATTTCCAGTCAAAAAGGGATAGTCGGTAGGATTAGGAAGATAGTTGGTAGGTATAGAAAAAAGAGTGAGTATAGGATTTCGAACAAATTTCTGTAGCAATAGGGTTTCGGATAGAGAGTGAATGTAAATTTCAGCACATGTAAAGAGTCAGTCACAATGATGAACTCAGGAAAATATGTATGAAAGCAGATATCAATGGAGACATTAGGAAATCAGGAAAAGCATAAAGTGAGGGTTAGTATTAGTCATTTTCAACAGGGTTGAGGTTGAATATATAATCTTAGAAAGCAACAAATATGTAGTCACCAATAGGATTGATTTGCGAGCATTAAGCAACCTATACATGGATGTTTTTAGAAATCCATGCTCACTTTCCATTTAGGATTTGGTGAAAGGTTAATAAGATATGTACTTGTCACTTCCTGTTTTTCTGTATGCTTAACAAAACACTGTTGAAACCTTGAGGACTGTTTGCTAATTTTTTTCCCAGAATGTGCTGTCCCCGACTGCCAAACAGAGAATGTACACCCTCACCTGTTTGCACGCAAACCGCCCACTCGCCCTGACCCATCAATAAGCTTCCCTCCCTGCCCTCTTCAAGGAAAGTATATAAGCTCTGCTTAAGCTGTTCTCATTGCTCTCTGCTCTATTCAAGTGAGCACTGAGCCCCAGATTGCTAGACTCCCAATAAACCCAGGGTAACTTTTGATGTGGAGGGGACCCCAGTAAACTTTGAAGTGGATACAGGGGCAGTATACTTAGTCCTTAAGGCCCCACTGGGCCCTCTATCAAATAAAAGCTCTCTAGTTCAAAGTGCTAACACCAGTAAATATGGGAATTAGACAACTAAGAAAACCATGGACATGAGGAAAGGAAAAATCCATCACTCCTTCCTAATAATCCCAGAATGCCTGGCCCCATTGATGGGCAGAGATCTGCTCACCAAGCTCCGGGCCAAAATAACTTTTAACCATGAAGGCCCCAAAATGATATTTCTAAATCCTTTAGTATAAACTCCTATATTCACAGCTTTAAATATGTCAGTAGAAGATGAACAGCAACTCTTCACACCCCCCAAGACTGATCAAACAGGCAAGCTACCCCAGAAATGGATAACAGATTACCCAGATGCCTGGAAAAAAACTGCTGGGTTAGGACTAGCCATGAAACAACCTCCAAAAACAGTGGAGTTCAAAACCTCAGCCTCCCCAATCAATGTCAAAAAATATCCTCCGAGCAAAAAAGCTAAAGATGGGATAAGGCCCCATATTCAGAAATATCTGGCCTTAGGGTCCTAAGGCCTTTTCAATCATCCTAAAACACTCCCCCGCTACCAGTATAAAAAGCCAGGAGCCGGGGACTATCCCCCATTAAAGACATAAGGGAGACCTACAACAGAGTGTAGGACATTCACCCCAGTGTACCTAATCCGTACAATCTGCTTATCACTCTGAATCCTGAGAGGAAATGGTATACTGTTCTGGACTTAAAAGATGCTTTCTTTTGCTTGCCTCTGCATAAACATAGTCAGTTGCTGTTTGCTTGCTAGTGGGTAGACCCAGAAACTGGAACGTGTGGTCAACTAACTTGGACTAGACTCCCCAAAATGGTTGAAAAACTCCCCCACTCTCTTTGATGAAGCCCTCCAAAGAGATCTCAACAGCTTCAGAACTACGCACCCCGAAGTCACCCAGCTTCAATACGTGGATGACCTGCTACTGGCACCCAACACCAAGGATATCTGTGAATCTGGGACCCAAGCAGTATTATGTGAGCTTCCTCAACTCGGGTATAGAGCTTCTTGCTAAAAGGCCCAAATTTGCCAGCAAGAAGTAATCTTCCTGGGCTATTCCTTTAGGGGCAGTAAACGATGGCTCACTGAGCCCAGAAATCAAACTGTTGTGCAGAAACCACCCCCATCTAACAGCAGACAACACAGAGAGTTTCTTGGGACTGCTGGGTTTTGCAGGTTAAGGATTCCTGTGTTTGGGTCCTTAACTTCTCATTTACACCCGCTGTTAAAGGGAGATGCCCAATTCTAATGGACCCCTGAGATCCAGCAATCTTTTGATAACATCTAAGGACACTGACACTGTACTCCTCAACTTCACTGAGCAAAGCCTGAAATTTCAGAAAGCCCTACACTACGTTAAAAATGTACATCAGTTCACTCACCTTGGTTCAAAGAAATTGCAGGCATTCCTGAAGGATCAAGAACAGAGTTTTCCACTAACCGACTCACAGTGAAAGGAAATAACTGAACAGGTAAAAAAAAAGCCTGTCGGGTCTGTCAATAGGTTAATGCTTACACTTCCAAGCTTCCTGCAGGAAAGCACCTACGAGGAACCAGACCAGGACAATTCTGGAAAGTGGACTTTACTGAAATTAAGCAAGCATGGTATGGACTTAAATATCTCCTACTCTTTGTAGATATATTTCAGGATGGATTGAAGCCTCCCCCCCCCAAAAAAAAGGCGCAAATGGTGGTCAAGAAGATCCTGAAAGATATTTTTCCAAGGTACGGCCTGCCTAAGGTAATAGGGTCTGATAATGGGCCAGCGTTCATGGCCCAGGTAACTCAGGGGTTAGCCAGGACCCTGGGGATTAATTGGAAGTTACATTGTGCTTATAGACCCCAGAGTTCAGGACAGGTAAAAAAATTAAATAGAACCATTAAAGAGACCTAAACGAAATTAAGCTTAAAGAGTAGCATAAAAGATTGGACTATGCTCCTGCCTTATGCACTATTTCATGCAAGAAATACTCCCTCTGTTTCTTTGTGTAACCTCACCCCCTATGAAATTCTCTATGGGGCCCCATCTCCAGTAAGGGACCTAACCCTAACTCAAAGATCTAACGATCCCTTCCACACCACCTTGCTTGACAGACTTAAAGTTCTGGAAGGAACTCAGCAATACCTGTGGAAACAGCTGGCCACTGCCTACCAACCTGCTGAAGAGGGTACTCCACATCTGTATCAAGTAAGAGACTTTGTCTACATAAGACAACATCAGGTGTCATCCCTGGAACCCGGCTGGACAGGACCATACCAGGTGCTACTTATAACACCTACAGTGCTAAAGTTAGACGGAATCACTTCCTGGTTCCTAATTCTCATCTCAAGCCTGTGCCCTGTCCAGAATCTGGCTGAAAAATGGAAAAGACTGGTAACATTTTCAAATTGTATATTCACCATGTGAATAAGACTATAGACTCTCCAATTGGTCACCAGTAGTCCTAACCCTCATCAACCCGTTCAGCAGCGATGGCTGATCACAAATCCTACTAGACAAGAAGTATGGTCTATCGCACATACAGCCCACTTAGGGAACTGGTGGCCATCTCTCCACCAAGAAATTTGTCAGCTGGCTATACGTCTTTCCTATTTGGAAATCCCTGATGAAGAGGATCCCCAAAAATTCCATTAAATACTTTCCATACAATAGATAATGGAAACAAACATTATGGATGTAGGGACACGCGAGCCAGATGCAGGTTGGCTAGCCTAGATTACTTTGTTTGCCTGGCGGACTACCAAAGCCAAAAACAGCCACGACTGTGTGGGGGAAAAGCCAACTTCTTCTGTAAATAATGGGGATGTGAGGATACAGGGGCTACCTGGTGGAAGCAAAACTCCTCATCAAATTCAGTACACAGCATTGGCCATATTACCAGTTAGATAACAAAAACCGATGGCCACCAGAGGGGTCTCTAGATCCTCAAATTTTGCGTGACCTTTTCAACTTCGACAAGTGCTCAAAAGTGTGGAAGGAAATTCCCCTACGTGTAGGCCTTTTCCCTCCTATGCTCAAATCCTGAACTATGCTTCTCCAATAGATACTCACCCGCAGCCTTCTGCCCCAGACTCTCTGCTGTCACTCCCACATCAGCAACCTGATTTCTCAGCTCCAGTTACTAGATCAAAAACCCAAATTTCCGTCGGTTCTCAGACCATTGCCCCTTGCTGAGCTTGCAGGTACTGAGGTACCCTTCCACCCTCTCACTCCTCTCTCCTCCTGTCAGTGCCCACACCGGGTCCCACCAGGTACTCTTACCAGCTAACCCAAAGCTCAAACCAGCTAAGGAGTTCCCTCAGACGCCTATCAAAGATGTAATTAAAATGGCCTTTAAAGTTGCTTTGTCATCACTGAAAACAGGTTACTAAGAATTTAAAGTCCCTCACAGGCTTTTTGGGATACTCACTCCCGTCTTCCCCTCTGCTCTACCTGTTCTACTGCTCAAGTTTTGTTGCCAGGAAAATACCAAACCCCTTTCCCATAATTCTTTTATATCTCTTTTTCCTCATCCTCAGATCCACGGAGCTGCTCTCATCCCCTGCCTTCCCTGTCTTCCCCTCTGTACCAGGCCCACAGAAAAGTCTTAAATGACCTTCTCCAGAAGTCTTCACCATGGCTGACTTTAAGCCTTTCAGCAACACAGTTCCTATAAAAGAGTTCAATGTAGATAAACTTCCTCTATTCGTGTTGCTCTGTTCTACTTGGCCACTGGCTGGAAAAATCAGCACTCCTAAGCTAGACACCCCCTTAGTAGTTTTTAACAAAATATATGAAGAAGGCCTCTGGCCTAGAGCTGGGGCTTCATAGAGATGGCTACATTTCTAAGATATAGAAGTTACCAACTGGGCTCCATGGTAACAGCTGGCAGGGAGGAAAAGAAAAAAAAGAAGAAAAAAGCTCCCCCCCTCCCAGGTGTCCTTAAGAAGTTAACTTTCCCAGAACAGAGGAAAAAAAAAACAGAAACAAAAACTGCTTTTTGTGAACTTCTGCAGACTGTGAACTTCTGAGCCCCTTCCCTTACATGCTGGGTACAAAATTCTGAAACAACCTAAACTTTGGGTTCAGGGATTAATTGATTACAACAGAAGCAATGCCCTCTAAATCCGGATGCAACCAAATAAGACTGTTTCCCTGTCTTCTGTGCTATCTTAGGTACCTTGCCTTGTCCATCTCTACTGCAGTACAATTCTATACACTTAAACATTGTTTATGTTTTCATAAAATGGTCAACAGATGTGATTATTTATGTAATGGTGCAGATGTTTTCCAGAGTGCTCTATCATGACGCAGGTACATTTAAATATCAAATAGGGGGGGCAAACAACCCGGTTCTGCCAGGAACCTGTATCCCTCACTTTAGTCATCCTATTATGAATAGGAGTTGCTGCA
Organism: Callospermophilus lateralis; assembly: GCF_048772815.1. Lineage (NCBI taxonomy): Eukaryota > Metazoa > Chordata > Mammalia > Rodentia > Sciuridae > Callospermophilus > Callospermophilus lateralis. Next base: position 218,466 of record NW_027512848.1, on the reverse strand, counting down.
GGGGTGGGCACAGGAACCACTGCCCTGGTCCATGGGACACAACAAATGACCCAATTAGAAGCAGTAATAGACCAAAACTTAAAGATATTAAAAACCTCCTTCACAGCTTTACACGAATCTTTAACCTCTCTCTCTGAAGTTATTTTACAGAACAGTCGAGGGTTGGACCTCCTCTTCATGAGAGAAGGGGCCTTCGTCCTGCATTGAGGGAAGAATGTTGTTTTTATGCCGACCATACTGGAGTTGTAAAAGAATCTATGATTAAATTAAGAAGATGCCTTGAAGAGCATCAACAAGAGAGAGAGGCCCAAAAAAGGTGGTTTGAGTCTTGGTTCACAAAGCCCCCTCATTAACTACGTTTTCATCAGCCCTGGTCGGTCCATTAATAATCCTCATATTATTGGTAATTGTAGGACCCTGTTTGATCAACCGTGTAGTTTCCTTTCTCCATGCTCAAATTGGACAAGTTAAACTTATGGTAATCAGAAAACAATATACCACACTAGTAAACATAAAATGTGACACCCCCAATGATCATTTTTATGATTAAAAGTAACCAAAAGAAGAAGTGGGGAATGAAAGGTTAATAAAATAGGTACTTGTCACTTCCAGTTTTTCAGTATGCTTAACAAAACACTGTTGATGTCTTGAGAACTGTTTGCTAATCTAGTTCCCTGAAAGTGCTGTACCCAACTGCAAAACTGCAGAATGTACTTCCTCACCCATTTGGACGCAAACCGCCCACTCGCCCTGACCCATCAATAAACTTTTCTATCTGCCCTCTCCAAGGAAAGTATATAAGCTCTGCTTAAGCTGTTCTCAGGGCTCTGTGCTCTATTCAAGGGAGCTCTGACCCCAGCATGCTGTACCCCCATAAATCCTTGGCTGTTGCATGAGACAGTCTCTGGTAGTCTCTTCCTCTGACACTCGCCTGACCTTTACATTGGTAAAATAATAAGGGTCATCTTTGCTTTTTGTGTCCAGAATATTACTGTGATAAAATGTATAGGTAGATAAGGTGACGTGAGTATTTCTTCCACCATTTCTGGGAGCAATATTTTGAAGATGTATAAATTAGTATTGGGGGTACAAATAGGTATATCCTGTGACTCTGAATATAGAGATAATGCATGAATAGACCATAATGTGAATAAATAATATAATGGGTTCCAAATTTAAATAATGGATTCCATTCATATCTGAAAATATACAGGAAATCTTATATTGATATACATACATTCATTTCAACCACTAATACATCTAATGGTAATATTAGGATTATGGTTTATCATGAAGAGTGTGTGAGTTTTGCTTCAAAAGTGATCATGGAAATTAAAAATAATGTGTTTGGAAAGAAGTCTCATGAAAAGCCCAGTCAAGAAACCTAGAGGAATTTATGTGTTCTGAAGCAGGAAGTGATGAACGTGAAACAACTGCCTATAAGTTTGCTAACTTGTGGATGGAATATATATCCTATCATGTGCATAAATTGAAGAAATAGTATTGTACCAGTGCTGAATAAAAATGACCTTCAAAATACACATCATGTCCCACTGGAATCTACTTGCATTGATGTTAAACTGGGTCAGTTACTGTAGAAATAATAGTATTTGTATGCAAAATAAACTGAAGTTAGTTTTAAGTACTGGAAACAAATATGTATTTCCGGTGGATGAATATTTCTGTGAAAAATCTTGTGAAAAGTTTATTATAAATCCATATACATGAACATGAATGAATTTAGAGAGTGTATATAAGACACATATATTTCTGGAGAGTATATATATATATATATATATATATATATATATATATATATATATACACACACACACACACATACACACACACACACACACACACAAAATACACACACACACACACAGACATTAAATTAGCAATATATATGCCAATCGAAATTTATCATGATATATATATCATCCACAGATGCAAAAATATTTCTTTAATTGAACATGGATTTATGTATAATGTTGTTCAACTAGGAAGCTCACCTATAGGTTGAATTTTCAGTTCCAACAGCGTTTAAGAGGAGTGATCACTTCTCACAAATTGTATTCGCCAAATCAGCCACCTCACAAAAATGTACATGTGATACCAGGTATGATTCTATATGTGCATTTAAAAGTACATGTGCTAAATAGGATACAGAGAAAGGGAGACAGGAATTCACATATTTGTTAACCTTAAAAACACATGGAGAACTATTTAAATTAAATATTGACTAGATTGATAACACCTACCATTAATCATGCAAAATACAAGTACAACTATACACTATGATTTCTCCTAACTGCTTGTATTCCTATTCTGTTTGTGTTATTTTTCTCCATCATATTAGGAGTAGTAGTCAGAGTCTAGTAGGGTGTGGGTTCATGTCAGAGATTCAGTATTTTGAATGGAAAATTGTAAAATGAGTGCAATGTGTATGTAAATATGTGCTACAAAAAATGTTCACACTCTCATCCAGAACATTGCCTTGACATTGCCTTTGTTCCGAGTAAGACACAATTAGAGGAGAAAAGTTAGAAAATCTGTGAATATATATCAGGAATGAAAAATGCTCAGGATTTCACAACCTCCGAGGTGGTAGAGGAGTTTTCAAAAGTAAGGGACAGGGTAAACATTTCTCAAACATGGAGCTCTGCTGGTGTAAAGACTTCTTGAGAAACTTCCTCTGAGGTTGGGCACTTAAAAATATATGTTGTTGTTAGGAGCTTTAGCTTTCTTTGTTGGGAGACCATCAAATCTGGGTGTGCAACAATGTGACCTGGAGGATATTGTTTCTAATTTTCCAATGAACGTGAGGCAGCCATGCTGAATACTCTCTTTGTAGTTTAACTATGGTCACTGGGTTGTAAGTGTCTCCACGTGTGGACTGTGAAGCCATTTGATCATTCTCCAATTTTCGTGGTGTTTCTCACAGGTGCACTGGGAGTTTGGTATTTGCTTCATGAAATACAAGGAGCTAAACTGGGACACAGTGCTGGAGAGAGTTCTGTCCCGTGTGGAGGGTCACGGTCTGCATGAGAATGCACCAACCAGGATTCAATTCCACATTAGTTGCCCCCATTTCCATAGCAACCTGATTCTGAACATTGCCCTGAAACCTCTCTATATAAAAAACACCTTTGCATAGAAGGGTCTGCTGGCTGTACCATGTCAGTCACAAGCCTTTGGGAAGCCAATGGCAGATCCACATGTCACCACCACACATGTTTTATCACACACCTTCACACCACTGCTCTAGGCCCACTAATGAGCAGGATCCAACTTACTGGCATCACTGTTCTACACAAATTTCATGAAACCCAGTAAATCAAGGCACTGTCTGGTACACTCATCATCAGCAACAGGACATCCAAAAGTTCTCCAGTGCCACCTGGTCATGGGAATTTCAAAAATTTCATGGTATTTATCAAGCCATTTGTCAAGGATGAAGTTGGAGGCTCTGGGGGTTTCAATTCATTCAGGAACCATTAAATGTTGAGGAAGCTCATTTCAATGAAAGCTCTAGAGAACACTCACAGGCAAGGCTTCCCAAAGAGTAGCCAAAAGGTCACATGAAGCCAGGCCCATTGAGGTCTACAATGTGAGGTCCATGCGTGTTTTGACTCAACTGTGGCTGCAAAGTCTTTCAGAATAAAATCATGTGATATCCTGGCTGAGATTCCCAGTGCTCTGTGGAAAGCCACTCTGGGCCTAGATCTCAGGTTCCAAGGGCAACTCTCATGCATGACCTAGTAAAATTCAAACACAATTGATGACAATGCTTCTCTGAGGTCAGTTCCAGAACTCAGACTCTAAGGGGAATCACACCAGAGTTAAAGCCCAGGTAAACCCAGGCATCTCTTCCAACTGCCACACAACTTACCACAATTCAAAACAAAATTCTCCCACATGGCCCTTATCTTCTTCCATGTAGACCCTCATCATAACCTCTGGATGGAATTTTCCATGAGGGGCACAGACCAAGACAATGTCCAAAATAACCTACCTTTCCCCCGATTTGCCTAAAATCAGTGTGGCCTGGAAACCCTGACTGTGAACGAGGAGTGATCAAATAGGTCTGCCATTAATACTGCTTGGCTTCTCCAATTTGAGGCCTACTGACTGTGGGGTTTAGATTCTTTATGTGAATTGGAGTAATGAGAACACCCAAGCACGTATGGGCTAGCCTCTGCAGGGCTTTGAATAACTCACTTGACCCAAATGATCCCTATTCTCACTTGATAGATGTCAGGAACCTTTGAAAGGAAGGCGAGAGTCTTCATCCACAATGACAGCTCTTTTGGCTATTTTGGTTCTGTATGCATCCATGGGATCTTTCTTTAGATCCATCAGGTGCTGAGAATCTAAGCCACAGCCTCACACAGGGCCAAGAGGCTGATTCAGACACATCCCTTTCCAAAGCAATTAAGCAAAGAGCCCTAGGTGATGCCCATTCATTTCCATTTGAAAACTGCTTTCTTCAGGCTTCACAATTTGGTGGCCTGAGGCAAAGAACTTCGTGACATTCATAGCAACAGAATAATAGGTAAGCAAAAGGCCCAAAGCAGGGTTTCTCCACTGAGATTTAGTGGTCACACATATATCTGATTTTTCTGAGATGCTCACAATTCACTTGAGCTATCCAGTACATGGCCATGTCACAGAGCTTGGAGGTGGTACATACCTTAGAGACAAAACCATGAGACTATTCTGGAGAGGGGCCAGAATTCTGGAAGAAAACTGTAACTTAGGAAGATTGCAGGTGTTACCCATTGATAAGGCAATCTGAACTCCATTCATAAACTGGGCAGGATGAATTCTGGGAAGCTTTCTACTAGACAGGACACATCCATTGATGCATTCTTTTTTTCTAATGAGTACAACCACGGACACAGTGAGGTAAACAGACATAGAAACACTCACCTTGTCAAATGACTTACAATAAACAGTTCATTCCACAGCACATAAAGCGCCTTGCCTACCTATTCTCAGAAAATGAGACAAAACCACAAACCAACACCCACAAAGGCAGCTCCTTCCCCCAAGAAGGTCTGTTACTATCCGGAGTGTCCTCTGACTGGTGGGCCATATTATTTTCCCCCTAAATGGCCTGAAATGTCTCAGATCTGGTCTCCTTGGCCAACTCTGTGAAGGTGTCAGGACCCAGAGGTGAGCCACTACCTGCTTTCTCAGGAAAGGCCCCTCTTCAGAGCTTTACTGGCATTTTGCAATCCTCACATCAATACGTACCAAGAAAGACTTACTCTGTCCTTGGTAAATCCAAACAAGTGAGACCACTGGGACTGGGACTGGGACTGACTCTGGGTGCCTGGCTTCATGAATCTCAAGTTCTGAGATTTCCTTCACTAAGGAAGTGATGTGAGGTCACTTCCTTCAGGAACTGAATGAGGTCACTGCCTTGGCAACCACTTTGTCCAACCAGTGGCTTCCAAGTCTCACATGAAAAGGAGGCTGTCCCTAATTCCTGTGACACTTTCACAAGTTAGAATCTTATATCAACCATAGGCACCCGGGAACAGCTACCCACACAGGCCTGGTTTGGTCCATCTTCTCTACATTAAGAATAGAGAGGCTGATTCAGACAGAAACCTTCATCCTGACCAGGTTGTTTGCCATTGAACATGACTTTTGCTCTCTCAGGTCCTTCATAGCTGCGTATATATTCTCCAGTGATCATTTCAGCATGGAACTTTGAGGGTCTCAGTAGGTGGAAGACCCCCTACATTTCTTTACTGTAAGACCAACTCTGTCCCTTCCCTCTGTAAATTTAGATTGAGGGAACAGTGTATGGTTAGGGTTAACAACATGTTTTATTTGTGTTAGGAATCATTCTGCTGGATGAATAATGGTATTGGGAACCTGAAATATTTATAAGAATATGTATTTGAAATATAAGTATGAAAAGAGAAATCTAGGTAAGATTTGAAGCCAGGAAGGGCATTGGGCCCTTGATTATGATATTTAGCTTTGAATTACATTCTGCAATGTGGTCGCAGGTAAATCTACATACAATGGAATAAAACCTAGTACCTCAGATGCCTGAATGTGGAAGAGAACATCCAGTCAAAAAGGGATAGTCAGTAGGATTAGGAAAATAGTAGGTTTAGGTTGAAGAGTGAGTCTTTGAGTTGGAAATATAGTTCTTTAGCAATAGGGTTTCGTTTAGAGAGTGAATGAAAATATCAGCACATATGAAGAGTCAGTCACAATGATGAACTGGGGAAAATATGTAGGAAAGCAGAAATAAAATAGAGACATTAGGAAATCAGGCAAAGTATAAAGTGAGTAACAGGATTAGACATTTTCAACAGGGTTGAGGTTGAATATATGATATTAGAAGAAACAAATATGTAGTCACCAATAGGATTGAAATTTGAGAGCATTAGGCGACCTGGACATGATGGTTTTAGTAATATATGTTCACGTTCAATTTAGGTTTTGGTACAATCATAAGTGTTACCTTTACATTTGTGTCCAGAATATTACTGTGATAAAAATGTATATGTAGATCAGGTGATATGAGTATTTCTTCCACCATTATGGGAAGCAATATTTTTACAACCTATAAATTAGTATTGGGGAAAAAATAGGTGTACCCTGTTTTGATGAATATAGAGATGATGAATGAATAGACCAAACTGTGAATAAATAATATAACTGGACCCAACATTAGAAATTGGAATTGGAATAAATTGATATCTGAAAATATACAGGAAATCTTATATTGATATTGGCATACATACATTCATTACAACCAGTTGTACATCTAATGGTAATATTAGTGTTACGGTTGATCATGAAGAGTGTGTGAGTTTTGCTTCAAAATTGATTATGCAAATCGAAAATAATGTGTTTGCAAAGAAGTCTCATGAAAGACCAGTCAAGAAACATGGAGGAATACATGTGTTCTGAAGCAGGAAGTGATTGAAAGTGAATCAAAACTTTTAAATTTTGAAATTTTGGATGAAACATTTATCCTATGATGTGCATAAACTGAAGAAATAGTACTGTACCAGTGTTGAATAAAAATGAATGTCAAAATACACATCATGTCCCATAGGAATCTACTTGCATTGATATTAACCTGGGTAAGTTACTGCAGAAATATTAGGATTTGTATGCACCTTTCATTGAAGTTAGTTTTCAGTACTAGTAAACAAATATGTTTTTCAGAGGGATGAATATTTCTGAGAATAATCTTGTAAAAATTTGATTATAAATCCACATACATGAATATGAATGTATTTAGGGAGTGTATAATAAGACACATATATTTTATATTTTAAAAAATCTGGAGATTGTATATATATATATATATATATATATATATATATATATATATATATATATATATATACACACACACACAAACACAAAACACACACAGACATTAAAGAGTAGCAGTATATATGCCAATCGAAATTCATGGTGAAATATATATTGTCCACTGATCCAAAAATATTAATTTTACTTAACATGGATTTATGAATAATGTTGTTCAACTAGGAAGATCACCCATAGGTTTAATTTTAAGACCCAACAGCATTTACGAGGCGTTATCTCTTCTCATAATTTTTATCTGCCACGTCAGCCTCCAAACAAGTATGTACATGTGATACCAGCTAGGATTCTATATGTGCATATAAAAATACATTTGCTGAATAGGCTACAGAGAAAGGGAGATAGAAATTCACATATTTGTTAACTTTAAAAACACATGGAGAACTATTTCAATTAAAAATTATCTAGATTTATAACACCTACCCTACATAATGCAAAAGGCAAGTCCAACTATACACCATGCCTTCTCTGTACTGCTTGTATTTCTATTCTGTTTGGGTTATTTTTCTCCATCATATTAGGATTAGTAGTCAGAGTCTAGTAGGGTATGGGTTCGTGTCAGGGATTCAGTATTTTTAATGGGAAATTGGAAAATGAATCCAATGTGTATGCAAATATGTGCTACACAAAAATCTTCCCACTCTCATCCACAACAATGCCTTGACATTACCTTCACCCCAGGTAAGACACAATTAGAGGAGAAGAGTTAGAAAATCTGTGAATAGTTATCTGGAATGGAATATGCTCAGGAGTTCACAACCTTGGAGGTGGTAGAGCAGTTTCCAAAAGTAAGGGACATGGTAAACACTCCACAAACATTGAGCTCTGCTGGCCTAAAGACTTCTTGAGAAACTGCCTCTGAAGCTGGGCACTTGAAATATATGTTGTATTAAGGAGTTTTAGCTCCTTTTGTAGTGAGACCATCAAAGCTGGGTCTGCATCTATATGACCTGGAGAACATGGATTCTTATTTTCAAATGAACCTGAGGCAGCAGTGCTGAATTCTCTCTTTGTATGTAAAGTGTGGCCACTGGAGGCTAAGTTTCACCCCGTGTGGACTGTGAAGCCATTTGGTCCTCCTCAAATTTTTGTGGTGGTTCTTGCTGCTGCACTGGGGCTTTTGGTTCTTGCTGCTGCACTGGGCTTTTTGAACAACAAGTTCAACTGGGACACAGTGCTAGAGGGAGTTCTGTCACGTGTGGTGGGTTAGGGTCTGCAGGAGAATGAAACAACCAGGCTTCTTTCTCACATAGCTTGCACCCTTGACCATATCAACCTGATTCTGATCATTACCTTGAAAGCTCTCCAAATAAAAAGATGCCTTTACAAATAAGGGTCTGCTGGCTGCACCATGTCAGTCACAAGCCATTTGGAAGCAAATGGGCTAATCACATGGACCCACCACAGATGTTTTATCACACACGTGGCTACCACTGCTCTAGGCCCACTACTCAGCAGGCTCCAACTTACTACCATCTCTGTTCTACATTATTTTTATAAATTCCAGTCAATCAAGGCACTCTCTGGTACACTCATGTTCAGCAGCAGGACATCCAAAGATACTCCAGTGGCACCTGGTCATGGGAATTTCAAAAATTTCAAAGTATTTATCTAGCCATTTTTCAAGGATGTAGTTGGGAGGCACTGTGGCTTTCAAGAACCATTAAATGTTGAGGAAGCTCATTTCAGTGAAACTCTGGAGAACTTTCATAGGCAATGCTTCCCATAGAGTGGCCAAAAGGTTACATGAAGCCAGGCCTATTGAGGTCTACAATGTGAGTTCCATGTGTGTTTTGACTCTCAAGTATGGCTGCCAAGTCTTTAAGAATAAAATCATGGGATAATTTGGCTGAGATTCCCAGTGCTCTGTGGAAAGCCACCCTGGACCTTGATCTAAGTTTATAAGGGCGACTCTCATGCATGGCTTCCTAAAATCCCAACTCGATTCATGGCAATACTTCTCTGAGGTCACTTCCAGAACTCAGTCTCTAAGGGGATTCACACCAGAGTTCAAACCCAGGTGGACCCAGTCATCTCTTCCAACTGCCACACAAATGACCACAATTAAAACCAAAATAGTCCCACATGGCTCTCATCTTCTTCCATATAGACACTCATCATAACCTCTAGCTGGAGGTTTCTATGAGGAGCGCAGGACAAGACAGTGTCCAAAATACGCACTCTTGCTCGTCATTTCCATAAAGTCAGAGTGGCCTGGACACCCCTTCTGTGAACCAGAAGTGATCAAAAAGGCCTACCATTAATACTGCTCAGCTTCTCCAATTTGAGGCCTACTGACTGTGAGGTTTAGATTCTTTATGTGCATTGGGGTCATGAGAAAACCCAAGCACCTATTGGCTAGCCTCCGCAGGGCTTTGAAGAAGTCATTTGACCCAAAGGATTCCTATTCTCACTTGATAGAGGTCAGGAACCTTACAGAGGAAGGCAAGAGATTTTATCCACAATGACTGCTCTTTTGGCCATTTTGGTTTTGGATGCACACATGGCATCTTTCTTTAGATCCATCAGGTGCTGAGAATGCAAGCCACAGCCTCACACACAGCCAACAGACTGGCTCAGACACATCCCTTTCAAAAGCAATTACTCAAAGTGAGACAGGTGATGCTCATTCATTTCCATTAGAAAACTGTTTTATTCAGGTTTCACAAAGTGGTGCCTTAGGCAAAGACCTTCCTGACATTCAGTGCTACAGAACAATAGGTAAGCAAAGGCCCAAAGCAGGGATTCTCCACTGAGACTTTCATGATCACACAGATATCTGAGTTTCCTGAGATTCTCGCCATTCCCTTCAGCTATCCAGTACATGGCCATGTCACAGAGCTTTGAGGTGCTACATATCTTGGTCACAAAACCATGAGTCTATTCTGGAGAGTGGCCAGAATTCAAGAAGAAAACAGAAACTTAGGAAGACAGCAGGTCTTGCCCATCAATAAGGCAAGCCTCCGTCCTTTCATAAATTGAGCAGGATGAATGTGGGGAAGATTTCTCCTAGACAGGACACATCCATTGATGCATTTTCTTTTGTAATGTCTACAACCATGGACACAGTTGGATACACAGACATAGAAACACTTGCTTTGTCAAATGACTTACTAGAAACAGTCCATTCTAAACCAAAGAAACCGCCTTTCCTACCTATTCTCAGAGCATGAGACAAAACCACATACACACACTCATTCCCACAAAGGCACCTTTTTCCCCCAAGAGCGTCTGTGACTATCAAGAGTGTCCTCTGCCTTGTGGGCCATACTATGTTCCCCCGAAATGGCTGCTCTATTCTCAAATCTGGACTCCTTGGCCCACTATGTGAAGTTGTCAGGAGCCAGCGGTGAGCCAATACCTGCTTTCTCAGGAAAGACCCCAATTCAGATCTTTCCTGGCATTTGGCCATCCTCACAACTGTAGATACCAAGAAAGATTGACTCTCTCCTTGGTAAATCCAAAAAGTGAGACTTCTGTGACTGATATTGGGCCTGACTCTGCCTGCCTGTTTTCAGGGATCCCAAGTTCAGAGAGTTCCATCACCAAGAAAGTGAGGTAGGTCACTTCCTTCATGAAGTTAATGAGCTCACAGCCTTGGCAACCACTTTGTCCTAACAGTTGCTTCCAAGGGTCCCATGAGATGGAGGCTGCCCCTACTTCCTGTGACACTTTCACAAGTTAGAATGGTATATCAACCATTGGTACCGGGGAAAAGATCTCCACACAGGCCTGGTTTGATCCATTTGCTCTATATTAAAAAGAGAGAGGCTTATTCAGACACATCCCTTCATAGTGACCAGGTTGTTTGCCATGGAAGCTAACTTTTGCTCTCTCAGGTCCTTCATAGCAGTCTACATCTTCTTCGGGGATCATTTCTGCATGGATCTTTGATATTCTCAGCAGGTGGAAGATCCCCAACATTCCTCTTTTGTAAGACCAACTCTGTCCCTGCACTGCTCTAAAGTTAGATTGAGGGAACAGTGTATGGTTAGGGTTAATAATATGTTCACTTTTGGTTAGAAATCATTCTGCTGGATGAATAATGGTATTGGAAACCTGTGATATTTACAAGAATATATAGGTAAAATATAACAGAAATCTATTGAAGATTTGAAGCCAAGTAGGGCATTGGGCACTTGAGTGGGATACTTAGCTTTGAATTATATTCTGCACAGATGTCTCAGATAAGTCAATATACAATGAAATTGGATCTTGTACCTCGGATGATTGAATAACAAACAGAACATCTAGTCATAAAGGAATAGTCCGTAGGATTACCAAGGTAGTCAGCAGGTTTATAAAGAAGAGTGAGTATAGAATTTGGACCAAAAGTTCTTTACAAATAGGGTTTCGGGTAGAGAGTGAATGTAAATGTCAGCACATGTGAAGAGTCAGTCACAATGATGAACAGGGGAAAATATGTAGGAAAGCAGACATAAATAGAGACATTAGGAAATCAGCAAAAGTATAAAGTGTGTAATTGGTTTAGACATTTTCAACAGGGTTGAGTTTCAATATATAATCTTAGGAAGAAACAAATATGTTGTCACAAATAGGATTGAATTCGAGAGCATTAGGTAACCAGGACTTGGATGTTTTTTTGTAATCCATGTTCACTTTCCATTTAGGCTTTTTTTAAATCATAAGTGTGACCATTGCATTTTGTGTCCAGAATATTATTGTGATAAAATGTATGTGTAGATCAGGTGACATGAATATTTCTTCCACCGTTTCTGGAGCAATGTTTTGTAGACGTATAATTTAGTATTTGGGGTACAAATAGGTGTACCCTGTGTCTATGAATATGCAGATTATGCATGAATAGACCATACTGTGTATAAATAATATAACTGGTTCCACTTTAATTAATGGATTGAATTGATATCTGAAAATATAAAAGAAATCTCATATTGATATGCAATCATTCATTCCAACCACTTATACATCTAATGGTAATATTAGGGTTATATTTTATCCTGAAAAGTGTGTGAGTTTTGCTTCAGACGTGATTATGGAAATCAAAAATAATGTGTTTGGAAAGAAGTATCATGAAAAGAATAGTCAAGAAACCTGGAGGAATTCATGTGTTCTGAAGCAGGAAGTGTTTGAACGTGAAACACATGCATATAAATTTGCGAACTTTTGAATGAAATATATACAGTATGATGTGCATAAGCTGCAGAAATAGTAATGTAGCAGTGTTGAATAAAAATGAACATCAAAATACACATCATGTCCCCTAGGAATCTACTTGCATTGATATTAATCTGGGTCAGTTACTGTAGAAATATTAGGATTTTTATGCACCATTTACTGAAGTTAGTTTTCAGTACTAGGAAACAAATATGTATTTCAGGTGGATGAATATTTCTGAGAATAATCTTGTGGAAACTTGATTTTAAATCCATATAAATCGCAAAACATTATAAACAAAAAACACACACAGACATTAAAATGTAGCATAGTATATGCCAATTGAAATTCATCTTGAAATATATATCATCCACTGATCCAAAACTATTTGTTTAATGAACTTGGATTCATGAATAATGTTGTTCAACTAAGAAGCTCCCCCATAGTTTGAATTTTCTGTTCCAACAGTGTTTAGGAGGAGTGATCTCCTAAATGTGTATGCAAATATGTGCTACACAAAAATATTTCCACTCTCATCCAGAACAATGACTTGATATTACCTTCGCCCCAAGAAAGACACAATTGGAATAGAAGAGTTAGAAATTCTGTGAATACATATCTGGAATTAAAATTCTCGGGAGTTCACAACATTGGAGTTTGCAGAGGAGTTTCCAAAAGTAAGGGAGAGGCTTGATAGACCCAACCTGATTTTTTATTAAAATTGGGAACCATCTTGCCACAAAGCCGTGAAAAGATAATTTTGGCTTTACTCTAAATTACTGCAAATTCTGAACCTGCTTGGAACGCCTGCCCGTGCCTTGAACTCATCCACACCTGGCTCTCTGACCAGATAACAGTACTTTCTGAAACTTTAGTGACACCTCATAAATATTGGCCTTCCCTGGCCAGACAACAACTCTCTCTGAGGCTCTAATGGTCCTCATTATTTCTGATATTGGGGCCAGCAAAAAAAAAAAAAAATGTAAACTACCATTAGTGTGATGCTTTCAAAGTTTTGTTATCTGTAACCACCCGTTTGTGTAACTTTCTGGGCTATATAGCTGGGCTGTAGGAAAGGTGGGGTTGCTGTCTTGTTCCTGCCATTTTGGGAAGGAGAGGAAGCCCAGCCTGTTGAAATAATAAGCTTGCCTTAATTTCAATTTAATTGGAGTCAGTGGTCTTTTCTTGCATCCTAGTCCAAAATTTTGGAGTTCCCCAGTGAGATGACCCTGCCCGAGCAGATCACAAAACCAGACTGCTGAAAATTCTGAAGCTGGCATTCCCTCCAGGGCACTGGGCTGGAGAACCACTCTAGGGGGTGCACAACTTGAGATGTTCCAAGGCCTTGGAGTGAGCCGTCAGTCTGGGGAGCACTGCAGTGAACCACCACACTAAAACTATTATCAAGCCCCTGGTGGAGGAGGCCTCCATAGGTAAGTGGCGCCTTTATAACATCTGATATCTGGTTAAGGGAGATCTCTTCTGATGACAGAGAGGTGGCCTGGGGAGGCTCACATACACTCCTGTCCAGGACAGTAATGAGAATCATGCTGTCCTCTGTTCTGTTCTGTAGGGAATTCCTCTGGAAGGGTAGAGAGGTGCCGATGGGCACACACACGCTCCTACCCTGGAGCTTTAGCAAGATGTTGCATTGCTCCGCTGTTTTTTCTGTTTCGGCACCAGGATTCTGTTTTTCTGTGTTTTGTTCTGTGGTCTATATGTTTTTTGTTGTTTGTTTTTGTGCGTTTTTTTGTTTGATTTCTGTGGTAAAATTTTAAGGATATTGGACGTGAAAAAGGGTAACAAATCAAGTAAGCCTGACACCCTTTCGACTGTGTTTTAAGGAACTGTGATGAACTTTACCCACCTTTGTTAAGCAGGAAGAAAGAAGCCCCTAGCTGGCTGCCTGGAGCACACCCACTGCACAGGGCAATGCCTGCTGGGGAACGAAGAACTGAGTATATCCCAGGTTAACAAGTGAAACTCTTTAAAATCCCTTGTCCCTCCAGATCATGAGAGTCACAACCTTTTGGCAGAGTCCCCTTGTTTTTCCTTTGTTAGCAAAGCAATAAACCTCCATTTTCTTTTTCTCAAAATCCTGTCCTCATTATTAAATTAGCATTAATTTGCTTCAGGGTCAGAAACCGAACTTTAAGTTACAAATTTTGATACCCGGCCCCATCCCAGAACTTTTTGAGAGCTGACGACTGAAATGTTAGGAGATGGAGCATGCTTGGAATGGAAAAAGAAGAGCTAATCCTGTAAGTAAAAGGAGGGACTGAGGGACCCCAGCAACTGCCAAAGCCCTGTTGCTTCAGGGAATTCCCTCCTTCCTTCCCTGCACTGTAAGCATTATGACACCTCTGTCTTCTTTTAAAAGAGAAAAATAAAAAGGGGACACTAAATGCAGTAAAGTCACCATGGAGACCCTTGATTTTACATTTCAGGTAGCTTCTCTGTGAAAACATCTGGTCCCCTTGTGGGGACATCTGTGGTGCCACTGGTGCAGGAGATTTTTCTCTTATCTGCTCTGTTTTCAAGGCTTCTGTCTGTCAGCCATATTCTGGAGTTCCTTTCTGTCTGTCTTGTGCCTTTGTTTTTGGCCCTTTAAGACATGTGCAATAATGTGTTTATATTATAAATTGTTTCTTGAGAATGATCTTAGCTGAATGTGTGTCTAAATGATGATGTTTTATTGTAAAAATCTGGTATCTGAATGCGTTTTTTGAAGCATTGCACAATATTGCAGTTAAAAGTCGGGTTTAGGTAATTGTTTAGTTTTTGATTTCAGATAATTCATGCCAGAGAACTTAAATACTTAGGATGGAAAACTAAAGAACTCTACTTCCAAGTTGGCAAGTAACTTCCCAATCATGCAGTCTTTTTTTATCCAATTTTGAATTGGGAAGCCTGGGAAAATGTCACTGTCTTTACCAGTGCATTAATTTGGACAAGGATAGTAAATCATAGTATGATATCTGTTGACAAAACAAGATGTAAAGATATAAAATTTTGTGAATTGTATCTTAAACTTGTAGCATAATTTTCAACATCCTAACCAGAAAATTATGGTTAAAATGCCTTAGGCCTGAGGTGTCTGCTCAGAATAGCAGTTTTTTCCTGCTACTTCCAGACCTCAGCCAGGACTTCTGTTGAAATGCAAATGAAAGTCTCCTGTAAGCTCAGTAGGAGACTGATCTGAGGCCTAAGGGAAAAAAATGGTAAATTGTATGGTATTTACTAATTACCGGCCAGTCATTTTTTCTAGGACTCATAATTTTTTCTTAGATTCTTTTTTTTTTTGAGTTTATGATTTTGATCCTACAGACCTAGGTTAATGTTTTTCTGATCAGTTTTATCTTTGACCAACTGTGGAGTTTTAAAAACATTGCAATGGTGATTTCACCTGTGAAAAGCTACAAGGCCTTCACTATTATTAGGTGTGCACACTTTTGTTATGTGTTGTATGTCTATATATATATATATATATATATATATATATATATATATATATATATACACACACATATGTCCGTATATCATTCAAATGATACACAAATTAACATATATAAGGAGCACTCATATAAAAAAGCGCTCATAAAAACAAATTTTAAAAAGTGGACAACAGATCTTTAATTCACATGGTTTAAATGTTTCAATTTAGATTGGATAAACAGATAAATATAAATGTCTTCAAATTTATGCCTATAAGTTTTTCTAGGTGTTCAAAAATCTAATAAAATATTATTGTCTACCAAAGGTCTATATGACTTTGTTCTAGGACTTTTCCTTCAACCAAAAAATGGTTTACACTGTTCAATACATTTGTCTAATATTTTGATTAAAAAGTAAAGTAAATTTGATTTGGATTTACTCATTCATGAGTGTTTTTGTTTGTTATCTGATTGATATACTAAGGTCTATCAATTTTTAGTACAAAATCTGTATAAAATGTTTACAATCTTATACAGACTTTCTACTAAAGTCTGTGTAAGATTGTAAAAATTAGTCATGTGTTAAAGAGACAAAAATTTCTTAAAACATAAGATTACTCATAACATTGTGTTTATTAAGTTTTATTTTTTCCAGAGCAAGCAACCATAAAAATTAAACAACTGTTTAAAACAGAACTGTTATTTTAGAGCACTGTACTGCCATTTCTTTAAAAGATAAACTTGGTTAATGTAGAAACATCAATGTAACTGTGATGCTGTTAATGTGCTCATATCTTCCAGTTATACAACTCGATAAGGTAGAAACTTTAAAAGAGCATTATATCAAGCTGGTGTTCTGAAGTTGTATGGTAAATAAAATATATATTGGGGATTTATTTACCTGTTATCAATAAGATATGTAAAGTTTTATGTTACACTTTACATTGTGCAACAATTTAAATGTATTTTTAAATTAATGAGAGCCCAATCTATTTGAATGTTAAAAACATTCAGCCATTCTTTAATTCATGTTTCAAAAGTGATATTATATGGTGTTAGCTAATGTTCATGTGACCTCAAACAATTTATGTAAACTTTGTAAAAGGATATTAAAAAACGAAGATCAGCTTTAGAACTAAAACACTTAAGATTTATAAAGAGCCCTGTCTTACCTGAGATAAGGCTCTGTGTCCCATCTTACTACATGTGAGAATGACTACGAAAGCAGTAGGTCAGATTTTATTTCATTTAAAGTTATGTTCAAAAGTTTTGTTTTTTTCTTTTTTTTTTTTTTCTCTCAAGTTTACTAGGATCTCAAACAGGGAATATAAAGTATAACTCACCCAAAAAATTCAGGGTAGCATTACATTAACTAAGTATTTTTACTCTTGTTAAAAAATTTTGTTTTTTAATTTGCTTATAAGTGATCTAAAGATTCCCTGTTGGTGTTTTAACTATGGCTGGAATCTTTCAGAATAAAATCTTGTGATATCCTGGCTTAGATTCCCAGTGCTCTGTGTAAAGTCACCCTGGGCCAAGATCTCAGATTCCAATGGTGAATCTCATGTGTGGCCTCCTGAAATCCCAACACAATTCATGGCAATACTTCTCTGAGATCAGTTACACAACTCAGTCTCTAAGGGGAATCACAACAGAGTTCAAGCCCAGGTGGACCCAGGCATCTCTTCAAATTGCCACACAAATGATGACAATTAAAACCAAAACACTCTCACATGGCCCTCTTCATCTTTTTATATAGACACTAATCATAACCTCTAGCTGGAGGTTTCCATGAGGGGCACAGCCCAAGACAGTGTCAAAAATAATCTCCCTTGTCCCTCATTTGCCTAAAGTCAGGGTGGCCTGGACAACTTAGTGTGAACCAGAATTGATCAAATAGGCCTGCCGTTAATACTACTCCACTTCTCAAATTTGAGGCCTACTGACTGTGGGGTATAGATTTTTAGTGTGAATTGGAGTTATAAGAAAACCCAAGCACCTATTGTCTCCCCTCTGCAGCCCTTTGAAGAACTTATTTGACACAAATGATCCCTATTCTCACTTGATGGAGGTCAGGAATCTTACAGAGGAAGGCGAGAGGCTTCATCCACAATGACTGATCTTTTTTCCATTTAGGTTTTGGATGCCCACATGGGATCTTTCTTTAGATTCATCAGGTGCTGAAAATCTAAACCACAGGCTCACACAGGGCCAAGAGGCTGATTCATACACATCCATTTCCAAAGCAATGAAGCAAAGAGCCACAGGTGATGCCCATTCATTTCCATTTGAAAACTGTTTTCTTCAGGCTTCACAAAGGGGTGGCCTGAGGCAAAGACCTTTCTGACATTCAGAGCAACAGAACAATAGGTAATCAAAAGGCCCCAAGCAGGGTTTCTCCACGGAGACTTTCCTTGTTACTCTAATATGTGAGTTTTCTGAGTTCCTCGCCATTCCCTTCAGCTATCCAGTACATGGCCATGTCACAGAGCTTGGAGGTGGTACATATCTTGTACAAAAATACATGATACTAATCTTGAGAGTGGCCAGAATTCATGAAAAAATGGAAAATTAGGTAGATAGCCGGTGTTGCCCATGGATAAGGCAAGCCTCAGTCCATTCATTAATTGGAAAGGATGCATGCTGGGAAGCTTTCTACTAGACAGGACACACCCAATGAGCTATTTTTTTCTAATATCCACAAAGAAAAACACAGTGGGATACACAGACATAGAAACAGTCTCCTTGTCAAATGACTTACTGAAAACAGTCCACTCCAATCCAAACAAACCTCCTTTTTTACCTATTCTCAGAACATGGAAAAAAACCACAAACACAAACCAACACCCACAAATGCAACTCCTTCCCCCAAGTAGGTCTGTCACTATCTGGAGTGTCCTCTGACTGGTAGGCCATACGATGTTCCCCACAAATGGCCTTTCTGTCTCAGATCTGGTCTCCTAGGTCAACTCTGTGAAGTTGTCAGGAGGCAGTGGTGAGCCAATTCCTGTCCTCTCAGGAAAGACCCCTCTTCAGAGCTTTCTTAGTATTTGGCAACCCTTACATCAGTAGGTACCAAGAAAGACTGACTCTGTCCTTAGTAAATCCAAACAAGTGAGCCCACTGCAACTGGGACTTGGACTGGCTCTGGTGCCTGGCTTCCTGGATCACAAAATTCAGAGAGTTCCATCGCCAAGGAAATGAGGTGAGGTCACTACCTTCAGGAAATAAATGAGTTCCCTGTCTTGGCCACTACTTTGTCCTAACAGTTGCATCCTAGTGTCTCCTGACATGGAGGCTGCCCTACTTCCTGTGATACTTTCACATATTAGAATGGTATAGAAACCATAGTCACCTGGGAACAGCTCTCCACACAGGCCTGCTTTGGTCCATCTTCCCTGCATTAAGAATAGAGAGGCTGACTCAGACACATCCTTTCATCCTGACCATGTTGTTTGCCATGGAATATGACTTTTGTTCTCTCAGGTCTTTCATAGCTGCCTACATCTTGTCCAGGGATTATTTCTGCATGGATTTTGAGGTACTCAGCAGGTGGAAGATCTCCTAACTTCCTGTATTGTAATATCAACTTTATCCCTGCTCTTCTGTAAAGTGAGATTGAGGGAACATTGTATGGTTAGGGTTAATAGCATGTTCCATTTGGCTTAGGAATCATTCTTCTGGATGAATAATGGTATTGGGAACCAGCAATATTTATAAGAATATAGAGGTAAAATATAAGTATGAAAACAGAAATCTAGGTAATATTTGAAGCCCAGAAGGATTTGGGCTCTTGATTGGGATCCTTAGCTTGAGTAATGTTTTGCACCGAGGTCGATGCAAATCGATATACAATGGCATAAGACCCTGTACCTCAGATGATTGAATGTAGAAGAGAACATCCAGTGAAAAAGGGATAGTGTGTAGGATTAGAAAGATAGTCAGTAGGTTTAGGAGGAAGAGTGAGTCTAGGATTTGGACCAAAAGTTCTTTAGCAATAGGTTTCGGTTAGAGAGTGAATATAAATGGCACCATATGTGAAAAGTTGGGCACAATGATGAACTGGGAAAAATATGTAGGAAGGCAGACATCAATAGAGACATTAGGAAATCAGGCAAAGTATAACGTGAGTGATAAGATTAGACATTTTCAACAGGGTTGAGGTTGAATACATAATCTTAAAAAGAAACAAAAATGTAGTCACCAATTGGATTGACATTTGAGAGCATTAGGCAAACTGGACATGGATGTTTTTAGTAATCCATGTTCACATTCCATTGAGGCTTTATTGCAATCATAATGGTGACCTTTGCATTTTGTGTCCAGAATATTACTGTGATAATATGTATATGTAGATCAGGTGACATGAGTATTTCTTCCACCTTTTCTGGGAGCAATATTTTGAAAACATATAAATTAGTACTGGGGATACTAAGAGGTTTACCCTGTGTTGATGAATATAGAGATGATGCATTAATAGACCATGCTGTGAAAAAATTATGTGACTGGTTCCAATTTTACATAATGGATTGTTTTAATATCTGAAAATATAGACGAAATCATATATTGATATATGTACATTCATTCCAACAAGTTATATATCTAATGGTATTATTAGGGTTACCGTTTATCATGAATAGTGTGTGAGTTTTGCTTCAAAAATGATAATGGAATCGAAAATAATGTGTTTAGAAAGAAGTCTAGTGAAAAGACCAGTCAAGAAACATAGAGGAATATATGTGTTCCGAAGGAGGAAGTGATTGAAAGTAAACCAAATATTTATAAATTTGTGAACTTGTGAATGAAAGGATATATTTTATGATGTCCATAAACTGAATAAATAATAACGTACCAAGTTTGAATAAAAATGAACTTTAAAAAACACATCATATCCAATAGGAATGTATTTGCATTGATGTTAAACTTGGTCAGTTAGTCTAGAAATATTAGGATTTGTAAGAACCCTTCCCTGAATTTAGTTTTCAGTACTAGGAAACAAATATGTATTTCAGTGGATGTATATTTCTGAGAATAAACTTGTTAAAAGTTGATTATAAATCCACATATATGAATATGAATGAATTCAGGTGGTGTATAAGAAGACATATATTTCATATTTTGGAAAATCTGGAGACTATATATATATATATATATATATAGAGAGAGAGAGAGAGAGAGAGAGAGAGAGACAAACACACACACATTATAATGTCGCAATATATATGTCAATCGAAATTCATCATGAAAAATAACTCATCCGCATATCCCAAAATATTCATTTTACTGAACATGGATGTATGTATAATGTTGTTCATCTAGGAAGCTCACCCATGGGTTGAATTTTCTGTACCAACAGCGTTTAGGAGGAGTGATCTCTTCTCACAAATAGTATCTGCCAAGTCAGCCACCTTACAAGAATGTACGTGTGAAACCAGGTAGGATTCTATTTGTGCATATAAAAATACATGTGCTTAATAGGCTACAGAGAAAGGGAGACAGGAATTCATATATTTCTTAACTTTAAAAACACATGGAATAGTGTGTACTGTCCCTCTTTATCCCTTTTGATTAACTTTGGCTTAAAAAAAAGAATTTTATTGAGAATTTTTGTATATATCTTTGTCAGGAATATTGCTCTGAAGATTTCTTTCCTTGATGTGTCTTTGTCTGATTTTGGTATGTGAGTGATAATAGCCTCATGGAATGAGTTTGGAGGAGTTCCATCCTTTTCTATTTTATGGAATAATTTGAGGAGTATTGTGATGAATGCTTCTTTGAAGGTCTTGTAGAACATGGCTGAGAATCTGTCTGTTCCTGGGCTTTGCTTGATTGGTAGGCTGTTGACAGCAACTTCTATTTCATTGCTTGAAATTGATTTGTTTAAATTGTTCACGTCCTACTAATTAAGTTTGGGTATATCTCTAAAATTTTATTGATGTCATCATGGTATTTTAATTTATTAGACTATAAATTTTCAAATTAGTTTTCAATTATTCTCTGTATTTTAGTTGTGTACTCTGTAAAAGTTCCTTTATGATCCTTAATTTTAGTAATTTGAGGTTTTTTTTTTCTTCATTAGCTTGGTTAAGGAAGTGTCAATTTTATTTATTTTTCAAAGATTAAATTTTGTGTTGTGTCAAAAAAAATAACACATGGAAAATTATTTCAATAAATTGAATAGATTTATAACTCCTACCTTATATTATGCAAAAGGCAAGTCCAACTACACACCATGTCTCTTCTGAAATGCTTGTATCTATTCTGTTTGGGTTGTTTTTCTCCATTATATTAGTATTAGTGGTAAGAGTCTCGTAGGGTATATGAATGTTTCTGAGAATAATCTTGTGAAAAGATAATTATAAATCCACATTCATGAATATGAAAAATTTAGGAAGTGCAAAATAAGACACATATATTTCATATTTTGAAAAATTTGGAGAGTATATCTCTATTTATATCTATATATCTATATCTATATCTATATCTATATCTATATCTATATATATATATATATATATATATACACACACACACACACACACACACAACACTCACAGACATTAAAAAGTACCAATATAAATGCCAATCGAAATTCATCAGTAAATATATATCATCCACAAATGCAAAAAATATTTATTTTACTGAACATGAGTTTATATATAATGTTTTTGTAATAGGACGCTCTCCTATAGGTTGAATTTTCATTTCCAAAAGCATTTAGGAGGAGTGAACTCTTCTCACAATTTGTATCTGCCAAGACAGCCACCTCATAAAAATGTACGTGTGATACCTGGTAGGATTCTATATATGCATATAAATATACATGTGTGAATAGGCTACAGAAAAGGGAAACAAGAATTCACATATTTGTTAAGTTTAAAAACACATGGACAATATTTCAATTAAAAATTGACTAGATTTATAACTCCAACCTTATATAAGGCAAATGTCAATTCCAACTATACAACATGTCTCCTCTGAAGTGCTTGTATTTCTATTGTGTTGGGTTAATTTTCCCGATTATATTAGGATGAATAGTCTGAGTCTACTAGGTATGGGTTAGTGTCAGGGATTCAGTACTTCGAATGAAAAATTGGAAAATGAATCCAATGTGTATGTAAAGATACGCTGCACAAATATCCTCCCGCTCTCATCAGAACAATGCCTTGACATTACCTTCACCACAAGTAAGACACAACTAGAGGAGAAGAGTTACAAAATCAGTGAATACATATCTGGAATGGAAAATGCTAAGGAGTTCACATTCTGGAGGTGGTAGAGGAGTTTCAAAAAGTAAGGGACAGGGTAAACACTCCACAAACATGGAGCTCTGCTGGCCTAAAAACTTTTTGAGAAACTGCCTCTGAGCTTCCGCACTTGAAATATATGTTGTTTTCAGGAGATTTGGCTTCCTTTGTAGTGATACCATCAAAGCTGGGTCTGCATCTATGTGACCTGGAGGACATGGTTTCTTATTTTCCAATGAACAAGATGAAGCAGTGCTGAATCCTCTCTTTGTAGGTAAACTGAGGCCACTGGGGACTAAGTGTCTCCCCGTGTGGACTGTGAAGCCATTTGGTCCTCCTCCATTTTTTGTGGAGTTTTTGCTGCTGCACTGTGAGTTTGGTATTTGTTTCACGAAATACTAGCAGCTAAACTGGGACACAGTGCTGGAGGGAGTTCTGTCAGGTGTGGTGGGTCAGGGTCTGCAAGAGAATGCACCAACTAGGCTTCTATCTCTCACAGCTTTCCCCATTGCCCCCTTTTCCATATCAACCTGATTCTTAATTTTCCTCTGAAAACTCTCCATATAACAAGATGCCTTTACATATAAGGGTCTGCTGGCTGCACCATGTCAGTTACAACCATTTGGAATCCAATGGTATATCCACAAGGCCCTTCCACGAATGTTTTATCAAACACCTCCCCACCACTGCTCTAGACCCACTACTCAGCAGGCTACAAACTACTGGCATCTCTGTTCTACACCATTTTCATGAAACTCAGTAAATCAAGGCACTGTCTGGTATAATCATGATCAGCAAAAGGACATCCAATGTTTCTCCAGTGCCACCTGGTCATAGGTATTTCAAAAATTTCATGGTATTTATCTAGCCATTTTTCAAGCATGAAGTTGGAGGCACTGTGGGTTTCAATTCATTCAGCAAAGATTAAATGGTGAGGAAGCTCATTTCAATAAAATCTCTGGAGAACTCTCACAGGCAAGGCTTCCCAAAGAGTGGACAAAAGGTCACATTAGGCGAGGCCCATTGAGGTCTATAATGTGAGGTCCATGGGTGTTTTGACTCTCAACTATGGCTGCCATTTCTTTAAGGAAAAAATCATGTGATATCCTTCCTGAGATTCCCAGGCCTCTGTGGAAATCCACCCGGGGCCTAGGTCTCAGTTTCCAAGAGCGACTTGCATGCATGGCCTCTTAAAATCCCAACAAAATTCATGGCAATGCTTCTCTGAGTTCAGTTTCAAAACCCAGTCTCTAAGGGGAATCACACCAGAGTTCAAGCCCACGTGGACACAGTCATTTATTCCAATGCCACACAAATGAGCAACATTAAAACCAAAACACTCCCACATAGCCCTCATCTTATTCCATATAGTCAATCATCTTAACATCTGGCTGGAGATTTCCATGAGGGGCGCAGCCCACGACACTGTCCAAAATCAGCTCGTTTGCCCCTCATTTGCCTAAAGTCAGGGTAGGCTGGACACCATTTCTGTGAACCAGGAGTGAACAAATAAACCTGCCGTTAATACTTCTGTATTTCTCCAATTTGAGGTCTACTGATTTTAGGTATCAATTCTTTAGGTGATTTAGAGTCAAGCAAAAACACAAGCACCTCTGCAGGGCTTTGAAGAACTCATTTGACCCAAATAATCCCTATTCTCATTTGATGGAGTGCAGCAACCTAACAGAGGAAGGCAAGAGACTTCATCCAAAATGAATGATATTTTTTGCCATTTTGGTTTTGGAAGCTCACATGGGATCATTCTTAAGATCCATCAGGTGCTGAGAATCTAAGCCACAGCCACACACAGGTCCAAGAGGCTGATAAAGACACATCCCTTTCCAAAGCAATTAAGCAAAGAACCACAGGTGAGGCCCATTCATTTCCATTTGAAAACTGTTTTCTTCAGGCTTCACAAAGGGGTGGCCTGAGGCAAAGACCTTCCTGACATTCAGTGCAACACGACAATAAGTAAGCAAAAAGCCCAAAGCAGTGTTTCTGCACTGAGACTTTCCTGGTCACACTGATATCTGAGTTTTCTGAGATGCTCGCCATTCTCTTCAACTATCCAGTACATGGCCATGTCACAGAGCTTGGAGGTGGTACATATTTTGGACACAAATCCATGAGGCTATTCTGGAGAGTGGCCAGAATTCAGGAAGAAAACAACAACTTAGAAAGAAAGCAGGTGTTGCACATCGATAAGACAAGCTGCAGTCCATTCATATATTGGGCAGGATGAATTATGGGAAGATTTATACTTGACAGGACACATCCATTAATGCATTCTCTTTTCTAATGTCTACAAAAACGGACACAGTGGGATACACATAAACAGAAACACTCGCCTTGTCAAATGACTTACTAGAAACTGTCCACTCCAAACCAAACAAACCTACTTTCCTATCTATTCTCATAACATGAGACAAAACAACAAACCCACACCCACTCCCACAAAGGCACCTCCTGCCCCCAAGTAGGTCTTTGACTATTCGAAGTATCCTCTGACTGGTGGGCCATACTATGTTCCCCCGACATGGCCTGTCTTCTCTCAGATCATGTTTCTTTGAACAACTCTGTGAAGATGTCAGGAAAAAGTGGTTAGCCACTACCTGTTTTCTCAGGAAAGGTCCATCTTCAGAGCTCTCCTGGCATTTTTCCATCCTCACATCATTAGGTACCAAGAAAACTGACTCTGTCCTTGGTAAATCCAAACAAGTGAGCCCACTGGGCCTGGGACTGGGACTGCCTCTGGGTGCCTGGCTTCTTGGATACCAAGTTCAGAGAGTTCCATCACCAAGGAAATGAGGTATGTCACATTCTTTGGAACTGAATGAGGTCACTGCCTTGGCAACCACTTTGTCCTAACAGTTGCTTCCAAGGGTTACATAAGATGGAGGTTTCCCCTACTTCCTGTGACACTTTCATAAGGTAGAATGTATAACCATTGGCACCCGGGAACAGCTCTCCACTCAGGCCTGGATTGTTCCACCTTGTCTACAATAAGAAGAGAGAGGCAGATTCAGACACATCCCTTCATCCTGACCAGGATGTTTGCCATGGAAGATGACTTTTGCTCTCTCAGGTGCTTCATACCTGCCTACAACTTCTCCAGGTATCATTTGTGCATGGACATTTGAGGTTCTCATCTGGTGGAAGATCCCCAACTTTCCTGTATTGTAAGAACCCCTCTGTCCCTGCTCTTCTGTAAAATGATTGAGGGAACAGTGTATACTTGGGGTTAAAAACAGGTTTGATTTGGTGACGAATGATTCTGTGCGATGAATAATGGCATTGGGAACCTGCAATATTTACAAGAATATAGAGGTGAAATATAAGTATGAAAACAGAAATCTAGGTATGATTTGAAGCCCAGAAGGGTTTTGCCCTTGATTGGGATACTTAGCTTTGAATTATTTTCTGCAAAGATTTCTCAGATAATTCGAATTACAATGGCATAGGACGTTGTACATTGGATGATAGAATTTAGAAGAGAACATCAGGTCAAAAAGGGATATTCAGTAGGATTAGGAAGATAGTCGGTAGGTTTAGGAAGAAGAGTGAGTATAGGATTTGGACCAAAAGTTCTTTAGCAATAGACTTTTGGTTATAGAGTGAATGTAAATGTCAGCACATATGAAGAGTCAGTCACTATGTTGAACTGGGGAAAATATGTAGAAAAGCAGATATCAATAGAAACATTACGAAATCAGGCAAAGTATAAAGTGAGGGATAGAATTAGACATTTTCAACAGTGTTGAGTTTGAATATATAAATTATGAAAAAACAAATATGTAGTCACCAATAGGATTGACAATTGACAGCATTAGGCAACCTGGACATGGATGTTTTTAGAAATCCATGTTCACTTTCCATTTAGGCTTTGGTACAATCATAAGTGTGACCTTTCCATTTTTTGTCCAGAATATTACTGTGATAATGAGGTGACATGAGTATTTCTTTCACCATTTCTGGGAGCAATATATTGAAGATGTAATATTAGAATCGGGGTACAAAGAGGTGTACCCTGTTTCTATGAACATAGAAAAAAAGCATGAATAGACCATACTGTGAATAAATAATATAATTTTTTCAACTTTAAATAATGAATTGAACTGATATCTGAAAAATTAAAGGAAATCGTATATTGATATAAAATCATTCATTCCAACCAGTTATATATCTATTGGAAATATTAGTGTTTTGGTTTATCATGAAGAGTGTGTGAGTTTTGCTTCAAAATGATTATGGAAATTCAAAATTATTTGTTTGGAAAGAAGTCTGATGAAAAGACCAGTCAAGAAACCCTGACAATACATGTGTTCTGAAGCAAGAAGTGATTAATGTTGAAACAAATGCCTATTAATTTGTGAACTTGTGGATGCAATGTATATCCTATGATGTGCAAAAACTGAAGAAACAATAATGTACCAGTGTCGAATACAAATGAATGACAAATTACATATCATGTCCCATAGGAGTCTTCTTGCATTGATGTTAGACTGGGTCAGTTACTGTAGAGTAATTAGGATTTGTATGCACCATTCACTGAAGTTAGGTTTCAGTACTATGAAACAAATATGTATTTCAGGTGGATGAATATTTCTGATTATAATCTTGTGAAAAGTTGATTATAAATCCACATACATGTACATGAATGAATTTAGAGAGTATATATTAGACACATTTTTTCATATTTTGAAAAATTTGGAGAGTATATATATATCTATGTCTATACACACACACAGACACACAAACACACACAGACACACACACACACACACACAGACACACACACACACACAACATTCACAGACATTTAAAAGTACCAATATAAATGCCAATCGAAATTCATCAGTAAATATATATCATCCACAGATGCAAAAATATTTATTTTACTGAACATGAGTTTATGCATAATTTTGTTCTACTAGGACGTTCTCCTATAGGTTGAATTTTCATTTCCAACAGCATTTAGGAGGAGTGAACACTTCTCACAATTTGTATCTGCCAACACATCCACCTTACAAAAATGTACTTGTGATACCTGGTAGGATTCTATATATGCATATAAATATACATGTGTGAATAGGCTACAGAAATTGGAAACAAGTATTCACATATTTCTTAAGTTTAAAAAGAGATGCAGAATATTTCAATTAAAATTTGACGAGATTTATAACTCCTACCTTATATAATGGAAATGTCAAGTCCAACTATACAACATGTCTCCTCTGAAGTGCTTGTATTTCTATTGTGTTGGGTTAATTTTCCCCATTATATTAGGATGAATAGTCTGAGTCTACTAGGTAAGTTTTAGTGTCCGGGATTCAGTACTTCAAATGGAAAATTGGAAAATGAATCCAATGTGTATGTAAATATATGCTGCACAAATATCCTCGCGCTCTCATCCAGAACAATGCCTTGACATTACCTTCACCCCAAGTAAGACACAATTAGAGGAGAAGAGTTACAAAATCAGTGAATACATATCTGGAATGGAAAATGCTCAGGAGTTCACAACCTTGCAGGTGGTAGAGGAGTTTCCAAAAGTAAGGGACACTGTAAACACTCCACAAACATGGAGCTCTGCTGGCCTAAAAACTTTTTGAGAAACTGCCTCTGAGCTTCCGCACTTGAAATATATGTTGTTTTCATGAGATTTGGCTTCCTTTGTAGTGAGACCATCAAAGCTGGGTCTGCATCTATGTGACCTGGAGGACATGGTTTCTTATTTTCCAATGAACAAGATGAAGCAGTGCTGAATCCTCTATTTTTAGGTAAATTGAGGCCACTAGGGACTAAGTGTCTCCCCGTCTCCCGGTGTGGACTGTGAAGCCATTTGGTCCTCCTCCACTTTTTGTGGTTTTTAGGCTGCTGCACTGTGAGTTTGGTATTTGTTTCACGAAATACTATCAGCTAAACTGGGACACAGTGCTGGAGGGAGTTCTGTCACGTGTGGTGGGTCAGGGTCTGCAAGAGAATGCACCAACTAGGCTTCTATCTCTCACAGCTTTCCCCATTGCCCCCTTTTCCATATCAACCTGATTCTTAATTTTCCTCTGAAAACTCTCCATATAACAAGATGCCTTTACATATAAGGGTCTGCTGGCTGCACCATGTCAGTTACAAGCCATTTGGAATCCAATGGTAGATCCACATGGCCCTACCACGCATGTTTTATCAAACACCTCCCCAGCACTGCTCTAGACCCACTACTCAGCAGGCTCCAACTTACTGGAATCTCTGTTCTACACCATTTTCATGAAACTCAGTAAATCAAGGCACTGTCTGGTATACTCATGATCAGCAATAGGACATCCAATGTTTCTCCAGTGCCACCTGGTCATAGGAATTTCAAAAATTTCATGGTATTTATCTAGCCATTTTTCAAGCATGAAGTTGGAGGCACTGTGGGTTTCAATTCATTCAGCAAACATTAAATGGTGAGGAAGCTCATTTCAATGAAATCTCTGGAGAAATCTCACAGGCAAGGCTTCCCAAAGAATGGACAAAAGGTCACATTAGGCCAGGCCCATTGAGGTCTACAATGTGACCTGCATGTGTGTTTTGACTCTCAACTATGGATGCCATTTCTTTAAGAATAAAATCATGTGATATCCTTGCTGAGATTCCCAGGCCTCTGTGGAAATCTACCCGGGGCCTAGGTCTCAGTTTCCAAGAGCGACTTTCATGATTGGCCTCTTAAAATCCCAACAAAATTCATGGCAATGCTTCTCTGAGTTCAGTTCCAAAACCCAGTGTTTAAGGGGAATCACACCAGAGTTCAAGCCCACGTGGAACCAGTCATTTTTTCCAATGCCACACAAATGACCAACATTAAAACCAAAACACTCCCACATGGCCCTCACCTTATTCCATATAGTCAATCATCTTAACCTCTGGCTGGAGGTTTCCATGAGGGACGCAGCCCAAGACAGTGTCCAAAATCAGCTCGTTTGCCCCTCATTTGCCTAAAGTCAGGGTAGCCTGGACACCGTTGCTGTGAACCAGGAGTGAACAAATAAGCCTGCCGTTAAACTTCTATGTTTCTCCAATTTGAGGGCTACTGATTTTAGGTATCGATTCTTTAGGTGATTTAGAGTCATGCGAAAACACAAGCACCTCTGCAGGGCTTTGAAGAACTCATTTGACTCACAGAATCCCTATTCTCATTTGTTGGAGTGCAGGAACCTAACAGAGGAAGGCAAGAGTCTTCATCCAGAATGAATGATATTTTTTGCCATTTTGGTTTTGGAAGCTCACATAGGATCATTCTTAAGATCCATCAGGTGATGAGAATCTAAGTCACAGCCACACACAGGACCAAGAGGCTGATAAAGACACATCCCTTTCCAAAGCAATTAAGCAAAGAACCACAGGTGAGGCCCATTCATTTCCATTTGAAAACTGTTTTCTTCAGGCTTCACAAAGGGGTGGCCTGAGGCAAAGACCTTCCTGACATTCAGTGCAACACAACAATAAGTAAGCAAAAGGCCCAAAGCAGGGTTTCTGCACTGAGACTTTCCTGGTCACACTGATATCTGAGTTTTCTGAGATGCTCGCCATTCTCTTCAACTATCCTTTTCATGAGCATGTCACAGAGCTTGGAGGTGGTACATATTTTGGACACAAATCCCTGAGCCCATTCTGGAGAGTGGCCAGAATTCAGGAAGAAAACAACAACTTAGAAAGATAGCAGGTGTTGCACATCGATAAGACAAGCTGCTTTCCATTCATATGTTGGGCAGGATGAATTATGGGAAGATTTATACTAGACAGGACACATCCATTAATGCATTCGCTTCTCTAATGTCTACAACAACGGACACAGTGGGATACACATAAACAGAAACACTCGCCTTGTCAAATGACTTACTAGAAACTGTCTGCTCCAAACCAAACAAACCGCCTTTTCGATCTATTCTCAGAACATGAGACAAAACAACAAACGCACACCCACTCCCACAAAGGCACCTCCTTCCCCCAAGTAGGTCTGTGACTCTCCGGAGTGTCCTCTGAATGGTGGGCCATACTATGTTTCCCAGAAATGGCCTGTCTTCTCTCAGATCTTGTTTCCTTGACCAACTCTGTGAACATGTCAGGAAAAAGTGGTTAGCCATTACCTGTTTTCTCAGGAAAGGTCCATCTTCAGAGCTCTCCTGGCATTTGGCCATCCTCACATCATTAGGTACCAAGAAAACTGACTCTGTCCTTGGTAAATCCAAATAAGTGAGCCCACTGGGCCTGGAACTGGGACTGCCTCTGGGTGCCTGGCTTCTTGGATACCAAGTTCAGAGAGTTCCATCACCAAGGAAATGAGGTATGTCACATTCTTTGGAACTGAATGAGGTCACTGCCTTGGCAACCACTTTGTCCTAACAGTTGCTTCCAAGGGTTACATAAGATGGAGGTTTCCCCTACTTCCTGTGACACTTTCATAAGGTAGAATGTATATCAACCATTGGTACCCGGGAACAGCTCTCCACTCAGGCCTGGATTGTTCCACCTTGTCTACAATAAGAAGAGAGAGGCAGATTCAGACACATCCCTTCATCCTGACCAGGATGTTTGCCATGGAAGATGACTTTTGCTCTCTCAGGTGCTTCATACCTGCCTACAACTTCTCCAGGTATCATTTGTGCATGGACATTTGAGGTTCTCATCTGGTGGAAGATCCCCAACTTTCCTGTATTGTAAGAACCCCTCTGTCCCTGCTCTTCTGTAAAATGATTGAGGGAACAGTGTATACTTGGGGTTAAAAACAGGTTTGATTTGGTGACGAATGATTCTGTGCGATGAATAATGGGATTTGGAACCTGCAATATTTACAAGAATATAGAGGTGAAATATAAGTATGAAAAAAGAAATCTAGGTATGCTTTGAAGCCCAGAAGGGTTTTGCCCTTGATTGGGATACTTAGCTTTGAATTATGTTCTGCAAAGATGTCTCAGATAATTTGATATACAATGGCATAGGACCTTGTACATTGGATGATTGAATTTAGAAGAGAACATCCAGTCAAAAAGGGATATTCAGTAGGATTAGGAAGATAGTCGGTAGGTTTAGGAAGAGGAGTGAGTATAGGTTTTGGACCAAAAGTTATTTAGCAATAGACTTTTGGTTATAGAGTGAATGTAAATGTCAGCACATATGAAGAGTCAGACACTATGTTGAACTGGGGAAAATATGTAGAAAAGCAGATATCAATGGAAACATTACGAAATCAGGCAAAGTATAAAGTGAGGGATAGAATTAGACATTTTCAACAGGGTTGAGTTTCAATATATAAGTTAGGAAAAAACAAATATGTAGTCACCAATAGGAGTGACAATTGACAGCATTAGGCAACCTGGACATGGATGTTTTTAGAAATCCATGTTCACTTTCCATTTAGGTTTTGGTACAATCATAAGTGTGACCTTTCCATTTTTTGTCCAGAATATTACTGTGATAATGAGGTGACATGAGTATTTCTTTCACCATTTCTGGGAGCAATATATTGAAGATGTAAAATTAGAATCGGGGGTACAAATAGGTGTACCCTGTTTCTATGAACAAAGAGAAAAACCACGAATAGACCATACTGTGAATAAATAATATAACTTTTTTGAACTTTAAATAATGAATTGAACTGATATCTGAAAAATAAAAGGAAATTGTATATTGATATACAATCATTCATTCCAACCAGTTATATATCTAATGGAAATATTAGTGTTTTGGTTTATCATGAAGAGTGTGTGAGTTTTGCTTCAAAATGATTATGGAAATTCAAAATAATGTGTTTGGAAAGAAGTCTCATGAAAAGACCAGTCAAGAAACCCTGACAATACATGTGTTCTGAAGCAAGAAGTGATTAATGTTGAAACAAATGCCTATTAATTTGTGAACTTGTGGATGAAATGTATATACTATGATGTGCAAAAACTGAAGAAACAATAATGTACCAGTGTCGAATACAATTGAATGACAAATTACATATAATGTCCCATAGGAGTCTACTTGCATTGATGTTAGACTGGGTCAGATACTGTAGAATAATTAGGATTTGTATGCACCCTTCACTGAAGTTAGTAGTCAGTACTATGAAACAAATATGTATTTCAGGTGGATGAATATTTCTGATTATAATCTTGTGAAAAGTTGATTATAAATCAACATACATGAACGTGAATGAATTTAGAGAGTGTATACTAGACACATATATTTCATATTTGGAAAACTTTGGAGAGTATATCTATATCTATATCTATACACACACACACACACACACACACACACACACACAAACACTCACAGACATTAAAAAGTACCAATATAAATGCCAATCGAAATTCATCAGTAAATATATATCATCCACAGATGCAAAAATATTTATGTTTCTGAACATGAGTTTATGTATAATGTTGTTCTTCTAGGACGCTCTCTTATAGGTTGAATTTTCATTTCCAACAGCATTTTGGAGGAGTGAACACTTCTCACAATTTGTATCTGCCAAGACATCCACCTTACAAAATGTACGTGTGATACCTGGTATGATTCTATATATGCATATAAATATACATGTGTGAATAGGCTACAGAAATTGGAAACATGTATTCACATATTTGTTAAGTTTAAAAACACATGGAGAATATTTCAATTAAAATTTGACTAGATGTATAACTCCTACCTTATATAATGCAAATGTCAAGTCCAACTATACAACATGTCTCCTCTGAAGTGCTTGTATTTGTATTGTGTTGGGTTAATTTTCCCCATTATATTTGGATGAATAGTCTGAGTCTACTAGGTATGGGTTAGTGTCAGGGATTCAGTACTTCGAATGAAAAATTGGAAAATGAATCCAATGTGTATGTAAATATATGCTGCACAAATATCCTCCCGCTCTCATCCAAAACAATGCCTTGACATTACCTTCACCCCAAGTAAGACACAATTAGAGGAGAAGAGTTACACAATCAGTGAATACATATCTGGAATGGAAAATGCTCAGGAGTTCACAACCTTGGAGGTGGTTTAGGAGTTTCCAAAAGTAAGGGACATGGTAAACACTCCACAAACATGTAACTCTGCTGGCCTAAAAACTTTTTGAGAAACTGCCTCTGAGCTTCCGCACTTGAAATATATGTTGTTTTCATGAGATTTGGCTTCCTTTGTAGTGAGACCATCAAAGCTGGGTCTGCATCTATGTGACCTGGAGGACATGGTTTCTTATTTTCCAATGAACAAGATGAAGCAGTGCTGGATCCTCTCTTTATAGGTAAACTGAGGCCACTGGGGACTAAGTGTCTCCCCGTCTCCCCGTGTGGACTGTGAAGCCATTTGGTCCTCCTCCACTTTTTGTGGTGTTTAGGCTGCTGCACTGTGAGTTTGGTATTTGTTTCACGAAATACTAGCAGCTAAACTTTGACACAGTGCTGGAGGGAGTTCTGTCACGTGTGGTGGGTCAGGGTCTGCAAGAGAATGCACCAACTAGGCTTCTATCTCTCACAGCTTGCCCCATTGCCCCCTTGTCCATATCAACCTGATTCTTAATTTTCCTCTTAAAACTCTCCATATAACAAGATGCCTTTACATATAAGGGTCTGCTGGCAGCACCATGTCAGTTACAAGCAATTCGGAATCCAATGGTAGATGCACATGGTCCTACCACGGATGTTTTATCAAACGCCTCCCCACCACTGCTCTAGACCCACTACTCAGCAGGCTCCAAATTACTGGCATCTCTGTTCTACACCATTTTCATGAAACTCAGTAAATCAAGGCACTGTCTGGTATACTCATGATCAGCAATAGGACATTCAATGTTTCTCCAGTGCCACCTGGTCATAGGAATTTCAAAAATTTCATGGTATTTATCTAGCCATTTTTCAAGCATGAAGTTGGAGGCACTGTGGGTTTCAATTCATTCAGCAAAGATTAAATGGTGAGGAAGCTCATTTCAATGAAATCTCTGGAGAAATCTCACAGGCAAGGCTTCCCAAAGAATGGACAAAAGGTCACATTAGGCCAGGCCCATTGAGGTCTACAATGTGAGGTGCATGTGTGTTTTGACTCTCAACTATGGGTGCCATTTCTTTAAGAATAAAATCATGTGATATCCTTGCTGAGATTCCCAGGCCTCTGTGGAAATCTACCCGGGGCCTAGGTCTCAGTTTCCAAGAGCGACTTTCATGATTGGCCTCTTAAAATCCCAACAAAATTCATGGCAATGCTTCTCTGAGTTCAGTTGCAAAACCCAGTGTTTAAGGGGAATCACACCAGAGTTCAAGCCCACGTGGAACCAGTCATTTTTTCTAATGCCACACAAATGACCAACATTAAAACCAAAACACTCCCACATGGCCCTCACCTTATTCCATATAGTCAATCATCTTAACCTCTGGCTGGAGGTCTCCATGAGGGACGCAGCCCAAGACAGTGTCCAAAATCAGCTCCTTTGCCCCTCATTTGCCTAAAGTCAGGGTAGCCTGGACACCATTGCTGTGAACCAGGAGTGAACAAATAAGCCTGCCGTTAATACTTCTGTGTTTCTCCAATTTGAGGGCTACTGATTTTAGGTATCGATTCTTTAGGTGATTTAGAGTCATGCGAAAACACAAGCACCTCTGCAGTGCTTTGAAGAACTCATTTGACTCACAGAATCCCTATTCTCATTTGTTGGAGTGCAGGAACCTAACAGAGGAAGGCAAGAGTCTTCATCCAGAATGAATGATATTTTTTGCCATTTTGGTTTTGGAAGCTCACATGGGATCATTCTTAAGATCCATCAGGTGCTGAGAATCTAAGTCACAACCACACACAGGACCAAGAGGCTGATAAAGACACATCCCTTTCCAAAGCAATTAAGCAAAGAACCACAGGTGAGGCCCATTCATTTCCATTTGAAAACTGTTTTCTTCAGGCTTCACAAAGGGGTGGCCTGAGGCAAAGACCTTCCTGACATTCAGTGCAACACAACAATAAGTAAGCAAAAGGCCCAAAGCAGGGATTCTGCACTGAGACTTTCCTGGTCACACTGATATCTGAGTTTTCTGAGATGCTCGCCATTCTCTTCAACTATCCTTTACATGGCCATGTCACAGAGCTTGGAGGTGGTACATATTTTGGACACAAATCCCTGAGCCTATTCTGGAGAGTGGCCAGAATTCAGGAAGAAAACAACAACTTAGAAAGATACCAGGTGTTGCACATTGATAAGACAAGCTGCAGTCCATTCATATGTTGGGCCGGATGAATTATGGGAAGATTTATACTTGACAGGACACATCCATTAATGCATTCTCTTTTCTAATGTCTACAACAACGGACACAGTGGGATACACATAAACAGAAACACTCGCCTTGTCAAATGACTTACTAGAAACTGTCCGCTCCAAACCAAACAAACCGCCATTTCTATCTATTCTCAGAACCTGAGACAAAACAACAAACCCAAACCCACTCCCACAAAGGCACCTCCTTCCCCCAAGTAGGTCTGTGACTATCTGGAGTGTCCTCTGACTGGTGGGCCATACTATGTTCCCCCGAAATCGCCTGTCTTCTCTCAGATCTTGTTTCCTTGACCAACTCTGTGAACATGTCAGGAAAAAGTGGTTAGCCACTACCTGTTTTCTCAGGAAAGGTCCATCTTCAGAGCTCTCCTGGCATTTGGCCATCCTCACATCATTAGGTACCAAGAAAACTGACTCTGTCCTTGGTAAATCCAAACAAGTGAGCCCACTGGGCCTGGGACTGGGACTGCCTCTGGGTGCCTGGCTTCTTGGATACCAAGTTCAGAGAGTTCCATCACCAAGGAAATGAGGTATGTCACATTCTTTGGAACTGAATGAGGTCACTGCCTTGGCAACCACTTTGTCCTAACAGTTGCTTCCAAGGGTTACATAAGATGGAGGTTGCCCCTACTTCCTGTGACACTTTCATAAGGTAGAATGTATATCAACCATTGGCACCCGGGAACAGCTCTCCACTCAGGCCTGGATTGGTCCACCTTCTCTACAATAAGAAGAGAGAGGCAGATTCAGACACATCCCTTCATCCTGACCAGGTTGTTTGCCATAAAAGATGACTTTTTCTCTCTCATGTGCTTCATACCTGCCTACAACTTCTCCAGGTATCATTTTTGCATGGACATTTGAGGTTCTCATCAGGTGGAAGGTCCCAAACTTTCCTGTATTGTCAGAACCACTCTGTCCCTGCTCTTCTGTAAAATGATTGAGGGAACAGTGTATACTTGGGGTTAAAAACAGGTTTGATTTGGTGACGAATGATTCTGTGTGATGAATAATGGTATTTGGAACCTGCAATATTTACAAGAATATAGAGGTGAAATATAAGTATGAAAACAGAAATCTACGTATGATTTGGAGCCCAGAAGGGTTTTGCCCTTGATTGGGATACTTAGCTTTGAATTATGTTCTGCAAAGATATCTCAGATAATTCGATATACAATGGTATAGGACCTTGTACATTGGATGATTGAATTTAGAAGAGAACATCCAGTCAACGAGATATTCAGTAGGATTAGGAAGATAGTCGGTAGGTTTAGGAAGAAGAGTGAGTATAGGATTTGGACCAAAAGTTCTTTAGCAATAGACTTTCGGTTATAGAGTGAATGTAAATGTCAGCACATATGAAGAGTCACTCACTATGTTGAACTGGGGAAAATATGTAGAAAAGCAGATATCAATAGAAACATTACGAAATCAGGCAAAGTATAAAGTGAGTGATAGAAGTAGACATTTTCAACAGGGTTGAGTTTGAAAAAATAAATTAGGAAAAAACAAATATGTAGTCACCAATAGGATTAACATTTGACAGCATTAGGCAACCTGGACATGGATGTTTTTAGAAATCCATGTTCACTTTCCATTTAGGCTTTGGTACAATCATAAGTGTGACCTTTCCATTTTTTGTCCAGAATATTACTGTGATAATGAGGTGACATGAGTATTTCCTTCACCATTCCTTGAGCAATATATTGAAGATGTAAAATTAGAATCGTGGTTACAAAGAGGTGTACCCTGTTACTATGAAAATAGAGAAAAAGCATGAATAGACCATACCGTGAACAAATAATATAACTTTATTGAACTTTAAATAATGAATAGAACTGATATCTGAAAAATTAAAGAAAATCGTATATTGATATACAATCATTCATTCCAACCAGTTATATATCTAATGGAAATATTAGTGTTTTGGTTTATCATGAAGAGTGTGTGAGTTTTGCTTCAAAATGATTATGGAAATTCAAAATAATGTGTTTGGAAAGAAGTCTCATGAAAAGACCAGTCAAGAAACCCTGACAATACATGTGTTCTGAAGCAAGAAGTGATTAAAGTTGAAACAAATGCCTATTAATTTGTGAACTTGTGGATGAAATGTATATCCTATGATGTGCAAAAACTGAAGAAACAATAATGTACCAGTGTCGAATACAAATGAATGACAAATTACATATCATGTCCCATAGGAGTCTACTTGCATTGATGTTAGACTGGGTCAGTTACTGTTGTTAATTAGGATTTGTATGCACCTTTCACTGAAGTTAGTTTTCAGTACTACAAAACAAATATGTATTTCAGGTGGATGAATATTTCTGATTATAATCTTGTGAAAAGTTGATTACAAATCCACATACATGAACATGAATGATATAGAGAGTGTACATTAGACAAATATATTTTATATTTTGAAAAATTTGGAGAGTATATCTATATCTATATCTATACCTATATCTATCTATCTATCTATCTATAACTATCTATATATATGTATATATATATACACACACACACACACACACACAAACACATACACACACACAACACTCACAGACATTAAAAAGTACCAATATAAATGCCAATCTGAATTCATCAGTAAATATATATCATCCACAGAGGCAAAAATATTTATTTTACTGAACATGAGTTTATGTATAAAGTTGTTCTACTAGGACGCTCTTTTATAGGTTGAATTTTCATTTCCAATAGCATTTAGGAAGAGTGAACACTTCTCACAATTTGTATCTGCCAAGACTGCCACCTCACAAAAATGTACGTGTGATACCTGGTAGGATTCTATATATGCATATAAATATACACGTGTGAAGAGGCTACAGAAGAGGGAAACAAGAATTCACATATTTGTTAAGTTTAAAAACACATGGAGAATATTTCAATTAAAATTTGACTAGATTTATAACCCCTACCTTATATAATGCAAATGTCGAGTCCAACTATACAACATGTCTCCTCTGAAGTGCATGTATTTCTATTGTGTTGTGTTAATTTCCCCCATTATATTAGGATGAATAGTCTGAGTCTACTAGGTATGGGTTAGTGTCAGGGATTCAGTACTTCGAATGGAAAATTGGAAAATGAATCCAATGTGTATGTAAATATATGCTGCACAAATATCCTCCCACTCTCATCCAGAACAATTCCTTGACATTACCTTCACCCCAAGTAAGACAAAATTAGAGGAGAAGAGTTACAAAATCAGTGAATACATATCTGGAATGGAAAATGCTCAGGAGTTCACAACCTTGGAGGTGGTAGAGGAGTTTCCAAAACTAGGGGACAGGGTCAACACTCCACAAACATGGAGCTCTGCTGGCCTAAAAACTTTTTGAGAAACTGCCTCTGAGCTTCCGCACTTGAAATATATGTTGTTTTCAGGAGATTTGGCTTCCTTTGTAGTGAGACCATCAAAGCTGGGTCTGCATCTATGTGACCTGGAGGACATGGTTTCTTATTTTCCAATGAACAAGATGAAGCAGTGCTGAATCCTCTTTTTGTAGGTAAACTGAGGCCACTGGGGACTAAGTGTCTCCCCGTGTGGACTGTGAAGCCATTTGTTCCTTCTCCTCTTTTTGTGGTGTTTTTGCTGCTGCACTATGAGTTTGGTATTTGTTTCACGAAATACTAGGAGATAAACTAGGACACAGTGCTGGAGGGAGTTCTGTCACGTGTGGTGGGTCAGGGTCTGCAAGAGAATGCACCAACTATGCTTCTATCTCTCATAGCTTGCCCCATTGTCCCCTTGTCCATATCAACCTGATTCTTAATTTTCCTCTGCTAACTCTCCATATAACAAGATGCCTTTGAATATAAGGGTCTGCTGGCTGCACCATGTCAGTTACAAGCCATTTGGAATCCAATGGTAGATCCACATGGCCCTACCACGGATGTTTTATCAAACACCTCCCCACCACTGCTCTAGACCCACTACTCAGCAGGCTCCAACATACTGGCATCTCTGTTCTACACCATTTTCATGAAACACAGTAAATCAAGGCACTGACCGGTATACTAATGATCAGCAACAGGACATCCAATGTTTCTCCAGTGCCACCTGGTCATAGGAATTTCAAAAATTTCATGGTATTTATCTAGCCATTTTTCAAGCATGAAGTTGGAGGCACTGTGGGTTTCAATTCATTCAGCAAACATTTAATGTTGAGGAAGCTCATTTCAATTAAATCTCTGGAGAACTCTCACAGGCAAGGCTTCCCAAATAGTGGACAAAAGGTCACATTAGGCCAGGCCCATTGAGGTCTACAATGTGATGTCCATGTGTGTTTTGACTCTCAACTATGGCTGCCATTTCTTTAAGAATAAAATAATGTAATATCCTTGCTGAAATTCCCAGACCTCTGTGGAAATCCACCCGAGGTCTAGGTCTCAGTTTCCAAGAGTGACTTTCATGCTTGGCCTCTTAAAATCCCAACAAAATTCATGGCAATGCTTCCCTGAGTTCACTTCCAAAACCCAGTGTTTAAGGGGAATCACACCAGAGTTCAAGCCCACGTGGACCCAATCATTTATTCCAATGCCACACAAATGAGCAACATTAAAACCAAAACACTCCCACATGGCCCTCATCTTATTGCATATAGTCAATCATCTTAACTTCTGGCTGGAGGTTTCCATGAGGGGCGCAGCCCAAGACAGTGTCCAAAATCAGCTCCTTTGCCCCTCATTTGCCTAAAGTCTGGGTAGCCTGGACACCGTTTCTGTGAACCAGGAGTGAACAAATAAGCCTGCCTTTAATACTTCTGTGTTTCTCCAATTTGAGGCATACTGATTTTAGGTATCGATTCTTTAGGTGATTTAGAGTCATGCGAAAACACAAGCACCTCTGCAGGGCTTTGAAGAACTCATTTGACCCAAAGAATTCCTATTCTCATTTGATGGAGTGCAGGAACCTAACAGAGGAAGGCAAGAGACTTCATCCACAATGAATGATATTTTATGCTATTTTGGTTTTGGAAGCTCACATGAGATCATTCTTAAGATCCATCAGGTGCTGAGAACCTAAGTCACAGCCCCACACAGGTCCAAGAGGCTGATAAAGACACATCCCTTTCCAAAGCAATTAAGCAAAGAGCCACAGGTGATGCCCATTCATTTCCATTTGAAAACTGTTTTCTTCAGGCTTCACAAAGAGGTGGCCTGAGGCAAAGACCTTCCTGACATTCAGTGCAACACAACAATAAGTAAGCAAAAGGCCCAAAGCGGGGTTTCTGCACTGAGACTTTCCTGGTCACACTGATATCTGAGTTTTCTGAGATGCTCGCCATTCTCTTCAGCTATCCTGTACATGGCCATGTCACAGAGCTTGGAGGTGGTACATATTTTGGACACAAATCCATGAGCCTATTCTGGAGAGTGGCCAGAATTCAGGAAGAAAACAACAACTTAGAAAGATAGCAGGTGTTGCACATCGATAAGACAAGCTGCAGTCCATTCATATATTGGGCAGGATGAATTATGGGAAGTTTTATACTAAACAGGACACATCCATTAATGCATTCTCTTTTCTAATGTCTACAACAACGGACACAGTGGGATACACAGAAACAGAAACACTCGCCGTGTCAAATGACTTACTAGAAACTGTCCAATTCAAACCAAACAAACCGCCTTTCCTATCTATTCTCAGAACATGAGATAAAACAACAAACCCACACCCACTCCCACAAAGGCACCTCCTTCCCCCAAGTAGGTCTGTGACTATCCGGAGTGTCCTCTGACTGGTGGGCCATACTATGTTCCCCCGAAATCGCCTGTCTTCTCTCAGATCTTGTTTCCTTGACCAACTCTGTGAAGATGTTAGGAAAAAGTGGTTAGCCACTACCTGTTTTCTCAGGAAAGGTCCATCTTCAGAGCTCTCCTGGCATTTGGCCATCCTCACATCATTAGGTACCAAGAAAACTGACTCTGTCCTTGGTAAATCCAAACAAGTGACCCCACTGGGACTGGGACTGGGACTGCCTCTGGGTGCCTGCCTTCTTGGATACCAAGTTCAGAGATTTCCATCACCAAGGAAATGAGGGATGTCACATTCTTTGAAACTGAATGAGGTCACTGCCTTGGCAACCACTTTGTCCTAAAAGTTGCTTCCAAGGGTAACATAAGATGGAGGTTGCCCCTACTTCCTTTGACACTTTTATTAGGTTGAATGTATATCAACCATTGGCACCCGGGAACAGCTCTCCACTCAGGCCTGGTTTGGTCCACCTTCTCTACAATAAGAATAGAGAGGCAGATTCAGACACATCCCTTCATCCTGACCAGGTTGTTTGCCATGGAAGATGACTTTTTCTCTCTTAGGTGCTTCATACCTGCCTACAACTTCTCCAGGTATCATTTGTGCATGGATATTTGAGGTTCTCATCAGGAGGAAGGTCTCCAACTTTCCTGTATTGTAAGAACCACTCTGTCCCTGCTCTTCTGTAAAATGATTGAGGGAACAGTGTATACTTGGGGTTAAAAACAGGTTTGATTTGGGTTACGAATGATTCTGTGTGATTAATAATGGTATTGGGAACCTGCAATATTTACAAGAATATAGAGGTGAAATATAATTATGAAAA
This sequence comes from Callospermophilus lateralis, assembly GCF_048772815.1. Lineage (NCBI taxonomy): Eukaryota > Metazoa > Chordata > Mammalia > Rodentia > Sciuridae > Callospermophilus > Callospermophilus lateralis. Next base: position 175,390 of record NW_027512848.1, on the reverse strand, counting down.
GAGAAACCTAGTTATGATTTGAAGCCCAGAAGGGCTTTGCCCTTGATTGGGATACTTAGCTTTGAATTATGTTCTGCAAAGATGTCTCAGATAATTCGATATACAATGGCATAGGACCTTGTACATTGGATGATTGAATTTAGAAGAGAACATCCAGTCAAAAAGGGATATTCAGTAGGATTAGGAAGATAGTCAGTAGGTTTAGGAAGAAGAGTGAGTATAGGATTTGGACCAAAAGTTCTTTAGCAATAGACTTTCGGTTATAGAGTGAATGTAAATATCAGCACATATGAAGAGTCAGTCACTATGATGAACTGGGGAAAATGTGTAGAAAAGCAGATATCAATGGAAACATTACGAAATCAGGCAAAGTATAAAGTGAGCGATAGAATTAGACATTTTCAACAGGGTTGAGTTTGAATATATAAATTAGGAAAAAACAAATATGTAGTCACCAATAGGATTGACAATTGACAGCATTAGACAACCTGGACATGGATGTTTTTAGTAATCCATGTTCACTTTCCATTTAGGCTTTGGTACAATCATAAGTGTGACCTTTCCATTTTTTGTCCAGAATATTACTGTGATAATGAGGTGACATGAGTATTTCCTTCACCATTTCTGGGAGCAATATATTGAAGATTTAAAATTAGAATTGGGGGTACAAATAGGTGTACCCTGTGTCTTTTAAGATAGAGATAAAGCATGAATAGACCATACTGTGAATAAATAATATAACTTTTTTGAACTTTATATAATGAATTGAATTGATATCTGAAAAATTACAGGAAATCGTATATTGATATACAATCATTCATTCCAACCAGTTATATATCTAATGGAAATATTATTGTTTGGTTTATCATGAAGAGTGTGTGAGTTTTGCTTCAAAAGTGATTATGGAAATCAAAAATAATGTGTTTGGAAAGAAGTCTCATGAAAAGACCAGTCAAGAAACCCTGACAATACATGTGTTCTGAAGCAAGAAGTGATTAATGTTGAAACAAATGCCTGTAAATTTGTGAACTTGTGGATGAAGTGTATAACTTAAAATGTGCAAAAACTGAAGAAATAATAATGTACCAGTGTTGAGTACATATGAACGTCAAATTACATATCATGTCCCATAGGAATCTACTTGCATTGATGTTAGACTGCGTCAGTTATTGTAGAATAATTAAGATTTGTATGCACCATTCACTGAAGTTAGTTTTCAGTACTAGGAAATAAATATGTATTTCAGGTGGATGAATATTTCTGATTATAATCTTGTGAAAAGTTGATTATAAATCCACATACATGAACATGAATGAATTTAGAGAGTTTACATTAGACACATATATTTCATATTTTGAAAAATCTGCAGAGTGTACAGATATATTACACACACACACACACACACACACACACACAAACACACAAAACACTGACAGACATTTAAAAGAAGCAATATAAATGGCAATAGAAATTCATCAGTAAATATATATCACCCACAGATGCAAAAATATTTATTATACTGAACATGAATTTATGTATAATGTTCTTCTACTAGGAAGCTCCCCTATAGGTTGAATTTTCAGTTCCAACAGCGTTTAGGAGGTGTGAACTCTTCTCACAGTTTGTATATGCCAAGTCAGCCACCTCAAAATGTACGTGTGATACCTGGTAGGATTCTATATATGCATATAAATGTACAAGTGTGAATAGGCTAAAGAGAAAGGGAAACAAGAATTCTCGTATTTCTTAAGTTTAAAAACTTATGGAGTACTTCTTCGATTAAAAATTGACTAAATTTATAACTTTTACCTTATATAATGCAAAAGGCAAGTCCAACTATACAACATGCCTCCAATGAACTGCTTGTATTTCTATAGGTTTGGGTTATTTTTCTCTATCATATTAGGATGAGTTGTTTGAGTCTAGTAGGTATGGGTTAGTGTCAGGGATTCAGTATTTCAAAATGAAAATTGGAAAATGAATCCAATTTGTATGCATATATATGCTGCACAAATATCCTCCCACTCTCATCCAGAATAATGCCTTGACATTACCTTCACCCCAAGTAAGACACAATTAGAGGAGAAGAGTTAGAAAATCAGTGAACACATATCTGGAATGGAAAATGCTCAGGAGTTCACAACCTTGGAGGTGTTAGAGGAGTTTCCAAAAGCAAGGGATAGGGTAAACACTCCACAAACATGGAGCTCTGCTGGCCTAAAAACTTTTTGAGAAACTGCCTTGAGATAGGGCACTTAAATATATGTTGTTGTCAGGAGATTTGGCTTCCTTTGTAGTGAGACCATCAAAGCTGGGTCTGCATCTATGAGACCTGGAGGACATTGTTTCTGATGTTTCAATGAACACGAGGCAGCAGTGCTGATATTTTTCTTTTTAGGTAAACTGTGGCCTCTGGGGTCTAAGTGTCTCCCCGTTGAACTGTGAAGCCATTTGGCCCTCCTACACTTTTTGTGGGGTTTTTGCTGCTGCACTGGTAGTTTGGTATTTGCTTCATAAAATAGAAGGAGTTCAACTGGGACACAGTGCTGGAGGAAGTTCTGTCACGTGTGGTGGGTCAGGGTCTGCAGGAAAATGCACCAACCAATCTTCTATCCCTCAAAGCTTGCCCCATTGCATCCTTGTCCATAGCAACCTGATTCTGAACATTGCCCTGAATCCTCTCCATATAACAAGATGCCTTTACTTATAAGGGTCTGCTGGCTGCACCATGTAAGCCACAAGCCACTTTTAAGCCAATGGAAGATCCAAATTGCTCCAACACAGAAGTTTTATCACACTCCTGCCCACCACAACTCTAGGCCCACTTCTTAGGAGCCTGAAACTTACTGGGACCTCTGTTGTACACCATTTTCATAAAACCCAGTCAAGCAAGGCACTGTCAGGTACATCCATGATCAGCAGCAGGACATCCAAAGGTTCTCTAGTGCAACCTAGTCATGGGAATTTCAAAAATTTCATGGTATTTATCTAGACATTTTACAAGGATGAAGTTGGAAGCACTGTGGGTTTCAATTTTTTCAGGAACCATTAAATGGTGAGGAAAATTATTTCTATGAAAACTCTGAAGAACCCTCACAGGCAAGGCTTCACAAAGAGTGGACAAAAGGTCACATTAAGCCAGGCCCATTGAGGTCTACAATGTGAGTTCCATGTGTGTTTTGACTCTCAAATATGGCTGCCAAGTCTTTCGAATGAAATCATGTGATACCTTGGCTGAGATTCCCAGTGCTCTGTGCAAAGCCACTCTGGGGCTAGATCTCAGTTTCCAAGGGTGACTCTCATACATGGCCTCTTTCATCCCAACACAATACATGGCAATACTTTTCTGAGGTCAGTTTCTGAACTCAGTCTCTAAGGGGAATCACACCAAAGTTCAAGCCCAGGTAGACCCAGTTATGTCTTCCAACTGCCACACAAATATCCACAATTAAATCCAAAACACTCCCACATGTCACTCATCTTTTCTATATACCCACTCATCATAACCTCTGGCTGGAGGTTTCCATGAGGGGTGCTGCCCAAGACAGTGTCCAAAATAACCACCCTTGCCCCTCATTTGCCTAAAATCAGGGTGGCCTGGACATCCTTCCAGTGAACCAGGAGTGATCAAATTGGCCGGCCATTAAGATGGCACTGCTTCTCCAATTTGAGGCCTACTGACTGTGGGGTTTAGAGTCTTTATGTGATTTGGAGTCATGAGAAAAATCAAGCACTTATGTGCTATCCTCTGCAGGGTTTTGAGGAACACATTTAAACCAAATGATCACTATTCTCACTTGATGAAGGTCAGGAACCTTACAGAGGAATGCGAGAGACTTCATCCAAAATGAATGCTCTTTTGTCCATTTTGGTTTTGGATGCACACATGGGATCTTTCTTTAGATCCATCAGGTGCTAAGAATCTAAGCCACAGCCTCACACAGGGCCAAAAAGCTGATTCAGACACATCCCTTTCTAAAGCAATTAAGCAAAGAGCCACAGGTGATGCCCATTCATTTCTATTTGAAAACTATTTCTTTTGACTCTACAAAGGTGTGGCCTGAGGCAAAGACGTTCTGACATTCAGGGCAACAGAACAATTGGTAAGCAAAAGGCCCAAAGCAGGATTTCTCCATTAGAATTTTCTGGTCACACTCATATCTGAGTTTTCTTAGATGCTCCCATTCCTTTCAGCAATCCAGTACATGGCCAAGTCTCAGAGCTTGGAGTTGGTACATATTTTGGACACAAAACGATGAGACTATTCTGGAAATTGGCCAGAATTCAGGAAGAAAACAGGACCTTAGCAAGATTGTAGGAGTTGCCCACCCATAAGTCAAGCCACAGTCCATTCATAAATTGGGCAAGATGAATCGTGGGAAGCTTTCTACTAGTCAGGACACATACAATGATTCATTCTCTTTTCTAATGTCTAAAACCACGGACACAGTGGGATACACAGACAAAGAGACACTGGCCTTGTCAAACGACTTACCAGAAACAGTTCACTCCAAAACAAACAAACCGCCTTTCCTACCTATTCTCAGAACATGAGACAAAACCTCAAACCCACACCCACACACACAAAGGCAGCTCCTTCCCCCAAGTAGGTCTGTGACTGTCAGGAGTGTCCTCTGACAGGTGGGCCATACTATGTTCTGATGAAATCGCCTGTCCTGTGTCAGATATGGTCTCATTGGCCCAATCTGTGAAGTTGTCACTAGCCAGCTGTGAGCCACTACCTGCTTTCTCAGGAAAGGCCTCTCTTCAGAGCTTTCCTGACATTTGTCCATCCTCACATCAGTAGGTACCAAGAAAGACTGACTCTGTCCTTGTTAAATCCAAACAAGTGAGACCACTGGGACTGGGAATGGGACTGGCTCTGCGTGCCTGGCTTCCCGGATCCCAAGTTCAGAGAGTTTCATCACCAAGGAAGTGAGGTGAGATTACTTCCTTCAGGAATTTAATGAGGTCACTGCCTTGGCAACCACTTTGTCCTAACAGTAGCTTCCAATAGTCCTATGAGATGGAGGCAGCCCTTACTTCCTGTGACACTTTCATATGTTAGAATGGTATATCAACCATAGGCACCCAGGAACAGCTCTCCACACATGCCTGGTATGGTCCATCTTCTCTACATTAAGAAGAGAGGCTTATTCAGACAAAACCCTTCATTCTGGAAAGGTTGTTTGCGATGGAAGATGACTTTTGCTCTCTCAGGTCCTTCATAGCTGCCTAATCTTCTCCAGGGATCAAATCTGCATGGACCTTTGAGGTTCTCAGCAGGAGGCAGATCCCCTACATTCCTGTATTGTAAGATGAACTCTCTCGCTGCTCTTCTGTAAAGTTAGATTGAGGGAAGAGTGTATGGTTAGGGTTATTAACATGTTCGATTTGGATTACGAATCATCCTGCAGGTTGATTAATAGTATTGGGAACCTGCGATATTTATAAGATTATAGAGGTGAAATATAAGTATGAAAACAGAAATGTTGGTAAGATTTGAAGCCCAGAAGGGCATTAGGCCCTTGATTGGGATACTTAGCTTTTAATTACGTTCTACACAGATGTCTCAGATAAATTGATAATCAATGGCATAGGACCTTATACTTTGGATGTTTGATTTTAGAAGAGAACATCCACTCAAATTGAGATAGTCGGTGGGATTAGGAAGATAGTCGGTAGGTTTATAAAAAAGAGTGAGTATAAAATTTGGACAAAAATTTCTGTAGCAATAGGGTTTTGGTTATAGAGTGAATGTAAATGTCAGCACATGTGAAGAGTCAGTCACAATGATTAACTGGGGAAAATATGTAGGAAGGAAAATATCAATAGAGACATTATGAAATGAGGCAATTATATAGTGAGTGATAGGATTAGACATTTTCAACAGGGTTGAGATTGAGTACATAATCTTAGGAAGAAACAAATATGTAGTCACCAATAGGAATGACATTTGAAAGCATTAGGCAACCTGGATATGGATGTTTTTAGTAAGCCATGTTCACTTTCCATTTAGGATTTGGTACAATCATAAGTGTGAACTTTGCATTTTGTGCCCAGAAAATTATTGTGATCAAATATATATGTAGATCATATGATATGTGCATTTCTTCCACCATTTCTGGGAGCAATATTTGAGGACACATAAATTAGTATTGTGGGTACCAAGTGGTGTACCCTGTGTCTACGGATATAGAGATAATGCATGAATAGACCTTAGTGTGAATAAATAATATAACTTTTTTCACTTTAAATAATGGATTGAATTGATATCTTAAAATATATAGGAAATCATATATTGACATACAATCATTCACTCCAACCAGTTACACATATAATGGTAATCTTAGGGTTATTGTTTATCATGAAGTGTGTGTGAGTTTTGTTTCAAAAGTGTTTATGGAAATCGAAAATAATGTGTTTGGAAGGAAGTCTCATGAAAAGACCAGTCAAGAAATATGGAGGAATCCATGTGTTCAAAGCAGGAATTGATTGAAAGTGAAACAAATGCCTATAACTTTGCTAAATTGTGGATGAAATATATATCCTGTGATGTGCATAAACTGATGAAATAGTAATGTACCAGTGTTGAATAAAAATGAAGGTCAAAGTACACATCATGTCCCATAGGAATCTACTTGCATTGATGTTAAACTGGTTCAGTTACTGTAGAAATATTAGGATTTCATGCATTATTCACCATAGTTAGTTTTATTTTTTTTCATTTTTATTTATAATTGTTCAAAACATTACATAGTTGTTGTTATATCATATTTCACACTTTGATTCAAGTGCATTATGAACTCCCATTTTTACCCCATGTACAGATTACAGAATCACATCATTTACACATCTATTGATTCACATATTGCCATACTAGTGTCTATTGAATTCTGCTGCCTTTCCTATCCTCTACTATCCCCCCTCCCCTCCCCGCCCCTCCCCTCTTCTCTCTCTACCCCCTCTACTGTAATGAATTTGTCCCCCTTGTATTATTTTTCCCTTTCCCCTCACTTTCTCTTGTATGTAATTTTATATAACCCTGAGGGTCTCCTTCCAATTCCATGCAATTTTCCTTCTCTCTCCCTTTCCTTTCCACCTCTCATCCCAGTTTAATGTTAATCATCTTGTCATGCTCTTTGTCTCTCCTCTGTTCTTAGTTACACTCCGTATATCAAAGATGACATTTGGCATTTGTTTTTTAAGGATTGGGTAGCTTCACTTAGCATAATCTGCTCTAATGCCATCCATTTCCCTCGAAATTCTATGATTTTTTTCATTTTTCAATGCAGAGTAATACTCCATTGTGTATAAATGCCACAGTATTTTCTCCATTCTTTCACTGAAGGGCATCTAAGTTGGTTTCACAGTCTTCCTGTTGTGAATTGTTCTGCTATGAACATCGATGTAACAGTGTCCCTGTAGCATGCTCTTTTTAGGTCTTTAGTGAATAGACTGAGTAGGGGAATAGCTGGGTCAAATGGTGGTTCCATTCCCAGCTTTCCAAGAAATCTCCATACTGCTTTCCAAATTGGCTGCACCAATTTGCAGTCCCACCAGCAATGTACAAGTGTACATCTTTCCCCACATCCTTGCCAGAACTTGTTGTTGTTTGACTTCATAATGTCTGCCAATCTTACTGGTGTGAGATGGTATCTTAGGGTGGTTTTGATTTGCATTTCTCTGACTGCTGGAGATGGTGAGCATTTTTTCATGTACTTGTTGATTGATTGTAAGTCCTCATCTGATAAGTGTCTGTTGAGTTCCTCAGCCCATTTGTTGATTGGGTTATTTGTTATCTTATTGTCTAATTTTTTGAGTTTTTTGTATACTCTGGATATTAGGGCTCTATCTGAAGTGTGAGGAGTAAAGATTTCTTCCCAGGATGTAGGCTCCCTATTTACCTCTCTTATTGCTTCTTTTGCTGCAAAAAAAACTTTTTAGTTTATGTCCCATTTGTTGATTCTAGTTATTAACTCTTGTGCTATGGGTGTCCTATTGAGGAATTTGGAGCCCGACCCCACAGTATGCACATCGTAAGCAAATTTTTCTTCTATCAGACACTGTGTCTCTGATTTGATATCAAGCTCATTGATCCATTTTGAGTTAACTTTTGTGCATGGCAAGAGAAAGGGATTCAGTTTCAATTTGTTACATATGGATTTCCAGTTTTCCAAACACCATTTGTTGAAGATGCTATCCTTCCTCCATTGCATGCTTTTAGCCCCTTTATCAAATATAAGATAGTTGTAGTTTTGTGGATTGGTTTCTGTGTCCTCTATTCTGTACCATTGGTCCACCGGCCTATATTGGTACCAGTACCATGCTATTGTTGTTACTATTGCTCTGTAGTATAGTTTGAAGTCTGGTATCGCTCTACCGCCTGATTCACACTTCCTGCCTAGCATTGTTTTTGCTATCTGGGACTTTTATTTTTCCATATGTATTTCATGATTGCTTTCTTTATTTCTACAAGAAATGCCTTTGGGATTTTGATTGGCATTGCATTAAACCTATAGAGAAATTTTGGTAATATCGCCATTTTGATGATGTTAGTTCTGCCTATCCATGAACAGGATATATTTTTACATCTTCTAAGATTTTCTTATATTTCTCTCTTTAGGGTTCTGTAGTTGTCATTGTATAAGACTTTCACCTCTTTTGTTAGGTTGATTCCCATCTTTTTTTTTTTTTAGGATATTGTGAATGGAGTGGTTGTTCTCATTTCCATTTCAGAGGATTTGTCGCTGATATAGAGGAATGCCTTTGATTTATGTGTGTTGATTTTATATCCTGCCACTTTGCTGAATTCATTTATTAGCTCTATTAGTTTCTTTGTAGACCCTTTTGGGTCTGCTAGGTATAGAATGATGTCTTCTGCAATAGTAATAATTTAAGTTCTTCTTTTCCTATTTTTATGCCTTTAATTTCTTCCGTCTGTCTAATTGCCAGTGTTTCGAGAACTGTATTGAACAGAAGTGGTGAGAGAGGGCATCCCATTCTTGTTCCAGATTTTAGAGGGAATGCCTTCAATTTTTCTAGATTCAGAATGATGCTAGCTTGAGGCTTAGCATAGATTGCTTTTACAATATTGAGGTATGTTCCTGTTATTCCTAGTTTTTCTAGAGTTTTGAAGATAAAGGGATGCTGTACTTTGTCGAATGCTTTTTGTGCATCTATCGAGATGATCATATGGTTCTTATTTTTAAGTCTATTGATGTGGTGAATAACATTTATTGATTTTCGTATATTGAACAAGCCTTGCATTCCAAGGATGAATCCTACTTGATGATGGTGCACAATTTTTTTTAATATGTTTTTGTATCTGATTCGCCAGGATTTAATTAGGGATTTTTGCATTTAGGTTCTTTAGGGATATTGGTCTGTAGTTTTCTTTGTTTGAAGTGTTTATGTCTGGTGTAGAAATTAGGGTGATATTGGCCTGGTAGAATGAATTTGGAAGATCTCCCTCTTTTTCAATTTCCTGAAATAGCTGGATAAGTATTGGTATTAGTTCATATTTAAGGGTTTGTAAAACTCTGCTGTATACCCATACTGTCCTGGTCTTTTCTTAGTTGGTAATCTTTGGATGGTTTCTTCTATTTCCTCAATTGATATTGGTCTGTTTAGGTTGTCTATATCCTCCTGACTCAATCTGGACAGATCATATGACTTAAGAAATTTTTCGATGCCTTCACTATCTTCTATTATATTGGAGTATAACGAATCAAATTAATTTCTTATTATCTTCTGTATTTCAGAAATATCTGCTGTGATTGCCAGGGGGTGACAAATAACTTGTGTAGATTGATACAGCAGGAGTGGAAGCCGTTTATTGTAGAATCCAAGCGATATTTATACATTTTATAAAGCTTATCTAATTAGCATAAAATAGATACAGCAGTCAACCAATAAGGAATCTCCACACTTAATGGCTTGCTTTTGTTACTTCAAAAACCACTCCCTATGGCATTTGGCCAGGCGCCATCCAGACTTGTTTACAGACCCTAACATTTCTCTGGCAAAATACCAGGTGCCATGCTGACTTGTTTATAGACCTTAACATGTGATATTGACTTTTTCATCCCGTATGCTAGTAATTTGAGTTTTCTCTCTTCTTCTTTCATTAGCATGGCTAAGGGTCTGTTGATTTTATTTATTTTTTCAAAGAACCAACTTTTAGTTTCCTCAATTTTTTCAATTGTTTCTTTTGTTTCAATTTCATTAATTTCAGCTTTGATTTTAATTAAATCTTACCTTCTACTTATTTTGCTGTTGTTTTCCTCTTCTTTTTCTAGGATTCTGAGATGAAGTATGAGATCATTTATTTGCTGTTGTTTTTTTCTTTTTTTAAGGAATGAAATCCAAGCAATGAATTTTCCTCTTAGAACGGATTTCAATGTGTCCCATAGATTCTGATATGTTGTGCCTGTGTTTTCATTTATCTCTAAGAATTTTTTAATTTCCTCCTTTATGTCTTCTATAACCCATTGTTCATTCAGTAACCTGTTGTTCATTCTACAAGTGATGCATGATTTTTCCTTCCTTCTTTTATCATTGATTTTTAGTTTATATTCCATTATGATCAGATAAGATGCATGGTATTATCTCTACTGCTTTATATTGTCTAAGAATTGCCCTGTGACATAATATATGATCTATTTTTGAGAAGGATCCATGTGCTGCTGAGGAAAAATGTAACTGCTTGATGTTGTGGAGTATATTCAATATATGTCAATTAAGTCTAGGTTATTAATTGTGTTATTGAGTTCTATAGTTTTCTATTTCAACTTTTGTTTGGAAGACCTGTCCAGTGGTGAGAGAGGTGTGTTGAAGTCTCCCATGATTATTGTATGGTGGTCTATTAGATTCTTGATCTTGAGAAAAGTTTGTTTGATGGACATAGCTGCACCATTGTTTTGGGGCATATATATATTTATAATGGTTATGTCTTGTTGCTGTATGGTTCTCTTGAGCAGTATATAGTGTCCCTCTTTATCCCTTTTGATTAACTTTGGCTTGAAATCTATTTTATTTGATATGAGTATGGACACTCCTACTTGTTTCCGAAATCCATATAAGTGATATGATTTTTCCCAACCTTTCCCCTTCAGTCTATGTATGTCTTTTCCTATCAAATGCGTCTCCTGTAGGCAGCATATTATTGGGTCTTGTTTTGTGATCCATTCTACTAGCCTCTGTCTCTTAATTGGTGAGTTTAAGGCATTAACATTTACAGTTATTATTGAGATAATGGTTGTTCTTCTAGCCCTATTTGTTTATTTATGTTATTAAACATGGATTGTTTTCTTCTTTGATTATTTCCCACTTTTACTGTACTACATCCCACTGTTGGTTTTTATTGTTATTTCCCTTTCTTCTTCCTGTAATATTTTCCGATGATGTTTTGAAGAGATGGTTTTCTAGCTACAAATTATTTTAACTTTTTTTTATCATGGAAGGTTATAATTTTATCTTCCATCCTGAAGCTTGATTTCACTGGATACACAATTCTTGGTTGGAATCCATTTTCTTTCAGTGTTTGAAAAATGTTATTCAAGGATTTTCTAGCTTTCAGAGTCTGTGTTGAAAGATCAGCTGTTATCCTGATTGTTTTACCCCTAAATGTAATCTGCTTTTTTTTTCTTGTAGCATTTAAAATTCTCTCCTTATTGTGTACGTTGGGCATCTTCATTATAATGTGTCTAGGTGTGGATCTCTTATGATTTTGCACATTTGGCGTCCTGTAGGCTTCTAGGACTTGGGAGTCAGTCTGATTCTTCAAGTCTGGGAAGTTTTCTCGTATTATTTCATTGAATACATTCCTCATTGCTTTGGTTTTAACCTCTATACCTTCCTGTATTCCAATGACTCTTATGTTTGGTATCTGTATGTTATCCCGTATTTCTTGGATATTCTGTTCATGGTTTCTTAACAGTCTTGCTGAGCTGTCTATGTTCTTTTCAAGTTGGAATACTTTGTCTTCATTGTCTGATGTTCTATCTTCTAAGTGTTCTACTCTGCTGGTAGTCTTCTCAATTGAGTTTTTTAGTTGGTTTATTGCTTTCTGCATTTCTAGGATTTCTGTTTGTTATTTTTTACAACCTCTATCTCTCTGTATAGCTGATCTTTTGCTTCTTGGATTTGATTATGTAATTCATTGTCGAAGTGATCTTTCATTGTCTGATTTTGCTGTCTAATGTCTTCCTTGAGACTCCAGATCATCTGAAGCATGTATATCCTGAGTTCTTTATCTGACATTCCATCTGCTGCAGCTATTACCCGTGGACCTCTGGGGTGTTCTGCCGATCGGTCGCAGGTCTGCCTACCTTGTAGGTGCTGGCGGCAGCTCTGCTCTGCCCCTATTCCAATTGGGGTGACGTGACTACCATGCAGGTGTGTTGCTGGGCCTGTTCCGCCAGTTTGTCGCAGGTCTGCCTGCCTTGCGGGCACGGGCAATGGATCTGCTCTGCTCCTATTCCAAATGGGGTGAAGTGTCTGCCGTGCCGGCAGGGCAATGGGCCTCTTCTGCCAGTCAGGTGCAGGTGTGCCTACCTGTGGGCGTGGGTGATGGCTCTGCTCTGCTCCTACTCCAATTGGGGGGTCGTGACTACCATGCCGGCAGGTTGCTGGGCCTGTTCTGGGTGCGGGCGAAGGCTCTGCTCTTCCCCTACTAATATTGGGGTGACCTGACTACCATGCCGGTGGGCCACTTGGATTGTACTAGGTGCGGGAGAAGGCTCTGCTCTGCAACTACTCCAATTCGGTTGATGTGACTACCACGCCTGCGGGTCGCTGGGCCTGTTCTGGGCAAGGGCGGCGGCTCTGCTCTGCCTCTATTCCAATTGGGGTGACGTGACTACCATGCAGGTGTGTCGCTGGGCCTGTTCCGGGCGTGGGCGGCGGCTCTGCTCTGCCCCTCTGGCTTGATGACAAAGTGAGAGAGACCCGGGTGTTTGTGACTCACTTTCTTTACCAGGAGACCAACTGTTTCTGTCACCGCTGGTATCAATGAGGTTATCTCCTCTGCTGCTTTCTGATGACATCAGATCTCTGCCATGTTGGTATCCCATGCAAAAGGCAGCATTTCATTCCCTTTGTTGGGTGACTAAAGCAATCGGTGAGTCCTGACCGGCATTCACAAGCCCCGTCTCAATCCTATTGCCACTGCCTATGAAGGCTCGGTTGATATTTACTGATATTCAGCAAGACCCGGACCGAGAAGCAGTTTCCGCCGGTTCTTTAGCCCTGGGCCAGATCAGTTCCTGGAGGCGGAATTCGGTCGCTCTGGGCTCTCTGTGTGTTCAAATAGAAGCAGGCTCCAAGACGCAGTTTCTGCGGGTTCTTTAGCACTGAGCCTGAGTAATTTGTCTGCAACACAAAGGCATCCTGAAATTACCTGTTCTATAGCTGAATAAGCTGCGATCAGTCGAAAACAGGGATGATGAAGTCACCTCTCCATGATGGTGGCCGCTGGGTTCCTCTGTGGTCTGACGGGTGTGGAGAAACGAGTTGGACTGCATGCTTTCCCGTCTCAAACCCAGAATTCAGCACTGAGCACAGTGATTGCATACCTGGCAGGAGCCCACAGTACCTGCACCGCTGTATATTTGCCTTGCTATCTCGTCATTTCCCAGCACGCGCCACAGACTCTAGCCACGGAGCGATTTCCTGAATAAGTCGCATAACCTTCTGTGAGGGCAAATCACTCGCGTTTGAGCCCCGGTAGCTGATCCTCCTGAGATGGAAATATGTACACTTGGTTTTGGAGAACCACAATTTTGCTGGAAATTCCTAACAAGATAGGTTTTAACCATTCTAACTCGTCATTCTCCCTCACAGTGACGCAGTACATGGGGGTGATGCACTCCCTTCGCAGCCATCATATGATCCCCTGAAGTTAGTTTTCAGTACTAGGAAACAAATAAGTATTTCAAGTGGATGAATATTTCTGAGAATAATCTTTTGAAAAGTTGATTATAAATCCACATACATGAATATGAATGAATTTAGGGAGTGTATAATAAGAAAAATATACTTCATAATTTGAAAAATCTGCAGAGTGAAAAAAATATATATATATGTATATATATATATATATATATATATATATATATATGTATATATATATATATATACATATATATATATATATATATATATATATATATATATATATACATACACACAGAGACATTAAAAAGTAGCATTATGTATGCCAGTCGAAATTCACCATGAAATATATATCATCCACAGATCCAAAAATATTCATTTTAATGAACATGGATTTATGTCGTTCAACTAAGAAGCTCACCCGTATGTTGAATTTTCAGTTCCAACAGCATTAAGTAGGAGTGATCTCTTCTCACAATTTGTATCTGCCAAGCCAGCCACCTCACAAAATGTACGAGTGATACCAGGTAGAATTCGATATGTGCATATAAAAATAAATGTGATGAATAGGCTACAGAGAAAGGGAGACAGTTATTCACATATTTGTTAACTTTTAAAACACATGGAGAACTATTTCAATTAAAATTTGCTAGATTTATAACACCTACCATTTATCATACAAAAGGCAAGTCCAACTATACACCATGCCTCCTGTGAACCTCTTGTATTTCTATTCTGTTTGGGTTATTTTTCTCCATAATATTAGCATTAAAAGTCAAAGTCTATTAGGGTATGTGTTATTGTCAGGGATTCAGTATTTCGAATGGAAAATTTGAAAATGTATCCAATGTGTATGCAAATATGTGCTACCCAAAAACTTCCCACTCTCATTCAGAACAGTGCCTTGACATTACCTTCGCCCCACATAAGACACAATTAGAGGAGAGGAGTTAGAAAATCTGTGAATACATATGTGGAATGGAAAATGCTCAGGAGTTCACAAATTTGGAGATGGTAGAAGAGGTTCCAAAAGTAAGGGACAGGGTAAACACTCCACAAACATGAAGTTCTGCCAGCCTGACATCTGGAGAAACTGCCTCTAAGGTTTGGCAATGAAATATATGCTGTTGTCAGGAGCATTAGCTTCATTTGGAGTGACACCATCAAAGCTGGGTCTTCATCTATGTGACATGGATGACATTGTTTCTTATTTTTCAATGAACATGAGGCAGCAGTGCTGAATTTTCTATTTGTATGTAACTTGTGGCCACTGGGGTCTAAGTGTCTCCCCGTGTGCACTGTAAATCCATTTGGTCATCCTCCACTATTCATGGTGTTTCTTGCTGCTGCACTGGGAGTTTGGAATTTGCTTCATGAATTACAAAGAGTTCAACAGGGACACAGTGCTGAAGTGAGTTCTGTCAATTGTGGTGGGTCGGGTTCTACAGGAGAATGCACCAACCAGGCTTCTATCCCACATTGCTTTCCCCATTGACCATAGCAACCTGATTTTGAACATTGCCCTGAAACCTCTCCATATAACAATATGCTTTTACATATAAGAGTCTACTGGCTGCAAAATGTCAGTCACAATCAATTTGCAAGCCAATGGCAGATCCACATGGCCCACCACAGATGTTTTATCATCCACCTGCCAACCACTGCTCTAGGACAACTACTCAGCAGGATCCAACTTACTGGCATCTCTGTTCTACACCATTTTCATAAAACCAAGTCAATCAGGGCACTGTCTTACATACTCATGATCAGCAACAGGACATCCAAATGTTCTCCTGCCACCCGGTCATGGGAATTTCAAAAATTTTTATGGTATTTATCTAGCCAATTTTCAAGAAAGAAGTTGGAGGCACTGTGGGTTTCAATTTATTCAGGAACCATTAAATGGTGACTAAGCTCATTTCAATGAAAACTCTGGAGAATTCTCACAGGCAAGGCTTCCCAAAGAATGGCCAAAATGTCAGATTAAGCCAAGCCCATTTAGGTCTACAATGTGAGGTCCATGTGTGTTTTGACTCTCAAAAATGGCTGCCAAGTCTTTAAGAATAAAATCATGTGATATCCTGGATGAGATTTCCTGTGATCTTTGGAAAGTCAACTTGGGCCTAGATGTCACTTTCCAAGGGCAACTCTCATGCATGGCCATCTAAAATCCCAACACAATTCATGGCAATACTTCTCTGAGATCAGTACCAGAACTCAGTCTCTAAGGGGAATCACACCAGAGTGCAAGCCCAGGTGGACCCAGTCATCTCTTCCAACCACCATTCAAATGTCCACAATTAAAACCAAAAGACTCCCACATGGCCCAAATCTTCTTCCATATAGACACTCATCATAACCTGTGGCTGGAGGTTTCCATGAGGGGAGCAGCCCACGTCAGTGTCCAAAATAAGCTTCCTGCCCCTCATTTGCCTAAAGTCAGGGTGGCGTGGACACCCTTCCTGTAAACCAGGAGTGATCAAATAGGCCTTCCTTTAATGCTGTTTGGCTTCTCCAACTTGAGGACTACTGACTCTGAGGTTTAGATTCTTTAAGTGAATTGGAGTCATGAGAAAAAACAAGCATCAATGGGCTAGCCTCTGCTGGGTTTTGAAGAACTTATTTGACCCAAAGGATCCCTGTTCTCACTTGATGGATTTCAGGAACCTACCAGAGGAAGGCAAGAGAGTTAATCAACAATATCTGATCTTTTTGCCATTTTGGTTTTGGATGCATGCATGGGATCTATCTTTAGATCCATCAGGTGCTGAGAATCTAAGCCTCAGCCTCACACAGGGCCAAGAGACTGATTCAGACATATCCCTTTTCAAAGCAATTAAGCATGGATCCACAGGTGATGCCCATTTATTTGCATTTGAAAGCTGTTTTCTTCAGGCTTCACAAAGTGGTGGCTTGAGGCAAAGATCTTCCTGACATTCAGGGCAACAGAACAATAGGTAAGCAAAAGGACCAAAGCAGGGTTTCTCCACTGAGACTTTCCTGGTCAACTGATATCTGAGATTTCTGAGATGCTAGCCATTCCCTTCAACTATCTAGTACATGGCCATGTCACAGATATTGGAGGTGGTACATATCTTGGACACAAAACCATGATACTATTCTGGAGTGTTGCCAGAATTGAAGGAGAAAACAGGAAATTATGAAGCTAGTAGGTGTTGCCCATCTATAAGGCAAGCCTGAGTCCACTCATATATTGGGCACAATGAATGCTGGCAAGCTTTCTAGTAGACAGGAAACATCCATTGATCCATTCTCTCTTCTAATGTCTACAATCATGAACACAGTGGGATACACAGACACTCGTATTGTCAAAGGACTTACTAAAAATAGTCCACTCTAAACCAAACAAACCGCCTTTCCTACCTATTCTGAGAACATGAGCCAAAACCACAAAATCACACCCACACCCAAAATGGCACCTCCTTCCCCCAAGTAGGTCTGTGACTCTCCGGAGTGTCCTCTGACTGGTGGGCCATACTATGTTTCCCCAAAATGACCTCTCCTGTCTCAGTTCTGGTCTGCATGGCCAACTCTGTGAAGTTGTCAAGAGCCAGTGGTGAGACACTACCTGCTTTCTCAGGAAAAGCCCCTCTTCAAAGGTTTCCTGGTATTTCGTCATCCTCACATCTGTAGGTTCCAAGAAAGACTGACTCTGTCCTTGGTAAATCCAAACATGTGAGACCACTGGGACTGGGACAGGGACTGTCTCTGAGTGCCTGGCTTCCTGGATCCCAAGTTCAGAGAGTTTTATCACCAAGGAAGTGAGGTGAGGTCACTTTCTTCAGGATCTGAATTATGTCACTGCCTTGACAAGCACTTTGCCCTAACAGTTGCTTCCAAAAGTCCCATGAGGTGGAGGCTGCCCCAGTTTTCCTGTAACACTTTCACAAGTTAGAATGTCATATCAATCATAAGCACCCCGGAACAGCTCTCCACACAGAACTGGTTTGGTCCATCTTGTATACATTAAGAAGAGAGAGAATGATTCAGACACAACCCTTCAACCCGACCAGGATGATTGCCATGGAAGATGACTTTTGCTTTCTGAGGTCTTTCATAGCTGCCTTCATCTTCACCAGGGATCATTTCTAAATGAACATTTGAGGTTCTCAGCAGGTGAAGATACCCTACATTCCTGTATTTTAATACCAACTCTGTCCCTGCTCTTCGGTAAAGTTAGTGTATGGTTAGGGTTAATTATATGTTCGATTTGGGTTAGGAATCATTCTGCAGGATGAATAAAGGGATTGGGTACCTGCGATATTTATAAGAATATATAAGTGAAATATATGTATGAAAACGGAAATCTAAGAAAGATTTGAAGCCCAGAAGGGCATTGGGCCCTTGATTGGGATACATAGTGTTGAATTACGTTCTGTACAATTGTCTCAGTTAAATCAATATACAATGGCATAGGACCGTGTACCTTGGATGATTGAATGTAGAAGAGAACATCCAGTCAAAAAGTGATAGTCGGTAGGATTAGAAAGATAGTCGGTAGGTTTAGGAAGAAGAGTGAGAATATGATTTGGAATAAAAAGCTTATTTAGCAATAGGGTTTCGTTTAGAGAGTGAATGTAAATGTCAGTACATGTGAAGAGTCATTCACAATAATGAACTGGGGAAATTATGTAGAAAAGCAAGTATCAATAGCGACATAACAAAATCAGGCAAAGTATAAATGAGTGATAGGATTAGACATTTTCAACAGGGTTGAGTTTGAATATATAATCATAGGTAAAAACAAATATGTTGTCACCAATGGGATTTACATTTGAGAGCATTAGGCAACCTGGACACGGATGTTATTAGTTATCCATGTTCACTTTCCTTTTAGGCTTTGGTACAATCATAAGTGTGACCTTTACATTTTTTTTGTTCAGAATATTACTGTGGTAAAATGTATATGTAGATCAGGTAACATGAGTATTTCTTTCACTATGTCTGGGAGCAATATTTTGAAGACATATACATTAGTATTAGGGGTACAAAGAGGTGTACCCTGTGTCTATGAATATAGAGATAATGCATGAATAGACGATAATATGAATAAATAATGTAACTGGTTCCACTTTAAATAATGGATTGAATTGAAATCTGAAAATATATAAGAAATCTTATATTGATATATAATAATTCATTCCAACCAGTTATATATCTAATGGTAATATTAGGATTATGGTTTATCATGAAGGGTGTTTGAGTTTTGCTTTATAAGTGATGATGTTAAACGAAAATAATGTGTTTGGAAAGAAGTCTCATGAAAAGACCAGTCAAGAAACATAGAAGAATCATGTGTTCTGAATCAGGAAGTGATTGATCGTGAAACAAATGCCTATAAATTTTCTAACTTGTGAACGAAATATATATCCTATGATGTGCATTAACTGAAGGAGTAGTAATGTACCAGTGTTGAATAAAAATGAAAGTCAAAATACACATCATGTCCCCTAAGAATATACTTGCATTGATGTTAAACTAGCTCAGTAACTGTAGAAATATTAGGTTTTGTTTGCACCTTTCACTGAATTTAGTTTTCAGTACTAGAAAACAAATATGTATTTCAGGTGGATGATTATTTCTGAGAATAATCTTGTGGAAAGTTGATTATAAATACACATATATGAATATGAATGAATTTAGGGAGTGTATAATAAGACACATATATTTCATATTTTAAAAAATCTGGAGAGTGTATATATATATATATATATATATATACACTCTCATACATACACACTCACATGCACAGATATAAAAATTAGCAATACAGGAGATCCATCATGAAGGCAGGCATGGAAAAATCAAGTCTCTGACCTCTTCAGCTGAGCGGGCATAGGGAGTCGTAAACTGTCTAAATGCTGTTTGCTCAGAATCAGTAGGCAATGTTGACCTAATGTGGATGTGGGGAGAACATTCTGGGCCCCTCAGAACACACACCGAGCCTGGATGGGCTGCATTCAACCTCCGGTTTGCCTGGTTCTCATGACTCAGCACTAAGATCCCACTGAAATAACTGTTCGGCCCTTCTGAACTTTCAGAGGTAAAAGCCAACCAAGCCTTCAAAAGCAGTGGCCACAGGATTGAAACGGCGCTTGGGAGAGACAGTCAGGACCCACCCGTTGCGTTGGTTACCTTGCAAAGGGAACAAACGGTCACCATTTGCATGGGATACCACCATAGCATAGAAATGACGTCACGGGCAGAGGAGATAACTTCATTAAAACCAGCGTGACAGGTGTGTAATCCCCTAGCCATCTCTCTCAACACAGCGGGGAAACCTTAAGGGCCCCTCCCAGCTCAGCCTTAAGGGCCTCTCCCAGCTCTCCCGTGAGCACGATAGCCAGACCTAGGGAATCAGGATTGGCTCGGGACTAGCGCGTGGAATTCCCGGCTCCTGATCCCACAAGTGCTGACAATTGAGGTCTCTTACACCACGTACCGGGGGCATGGCTCCCAGAGGGCAAGAAAATTCGCTGGGGGTCCTCAGCCCCAAGCTCTACAAAACTAGGGTCTGAGGGAGGCAAACGGGGAGAGTGTGCCCAGGCATTCATGAAAACAGGGCTGCCAGGAGTAGAGTTCTGGCTTGTAACCACTATTGTGGTGAGCGTCACAGGTGAGCAAGGCATGGCTTGACGAAGCACAAGAGAAGGCCCTAGGCACTCAGGATTGGAGATCCGCCAAGTCTGGGAGGAAGAGCTGCTGCACAGTGATTGGTTCCCACTTATTCAGAGGAGAAGCTTGGCCCACTGCACACAGCTCCACCTACTGAAAGAGAAGTTAATTGAACTCTATGACTGCATTTATTATTATTATTTTTTTAATTTATATTTTTTCTATTTCTTTCATTTTCATTTTTGTTGTTGTTGTTCTTTAACTTTTTTTAATGTTTTTATTTTTTTTATTTTATCATTATTATTATTAATAATATTTTAAATTTTAATTTTCATCTTTTAATTATAATTATTATTTAAAATTTTTTTTCTTTATTTATTTTCTATTTTTCTTTTGTCTTTTCATTTCTTTTCAATTTTCTTATTCCCCCTTCCTTGAATTCTACCTGCCTACTCTCATTCTCTTTAGTGACTTCTTCCCTTCCCTTCTAATATCTTTCCTCCGAAGCATCAAATAAATTTATAAGACTAAGCAGTAACTCAGCAGTCAAACAAAACAAGAAGTAACATGAGCAGCATAAAAAAACAAGGAAGAAAAGGAGTACAAACAACAATGGACAGCCTAAATATTCAGAAGGAATCATCAGAAAAATGGTCATATAAAGAACTCAAGGAATACCTTAGACAGATGGAATGGAACCTTAAAGAGGATACGAGACATCAAAACCAAACAGTGAAAGAACACATTGAAAATGAATTACATAAACAGATATAAAAAGATATTAAGCATCTTTATTAGGAGATAGAGATTATAAAAAAATCAAACAATAATTCTAGAAATGAAGGAAATGATAAACCAAATTAAAAACTCAATTGAGAGTATCACTAACAGAGTGGAGCGAGTAGAAGACAGAATGTCAGATAATGAAGACAAAATATATCATCTTGAAAAAAGTCTAGCCAACAAAGAAATGCTGGTAAAAAGTCATGAGAAAAACATCCAAGAGATATGGGATATCATAAAAAAAAAAAACAAAAAAAACAAAAAAAACTTATGAGTCATCTGGATAGAGTAAGGTACAGAGATTCAAACCAAGGGAATGAGTAACCTGCTGAATGAAATAATTACAGAAAACTTTCCAGAAATAAAAATGGAAACGGATAAAAAAAATTGTAGATGCTTACAAGACACCAAGCACAAAAAAATCACAGTAGACCAATGCCAAGAAACATTGTTATGAAGATATCCAATGTACAAAACAAAGAGAAAATATTAAAAGCTACAAGAGAAAGGAGGCAGATTACAATCAGGGGTAAACCAAAAATGTTAACAACAGATTTTTCATCACAGACGCTGAAAGTGAGAAGATCCTGGAACAACGTATTTCAAACACTTAAAAACAATGGATGACAACCAAGAAATCTGTATTCAGAAAAATTAAGTTTCAGGTAAGATAACTAAATAAAAATATTTTGTGATAAACAAAAGCTAAAAGAATTTGCAGCCAGAAAACCAGCATTGCAAAGCATCTTAAGGAAAACACTACACGAGGAAAAAATGAATATCAACAACGAAAACCATCAGTGGGAATTGCCTCAGTAATGACAGAGGGAGGGGGAAAAGCTAATCACGGATAAACAAACTAAATTAAAAAAAAAATAAATAATCAAAGACGGGTGGCAATACAAACCATATATCAATAGTAACTCTAATCGTTAATGGCTTAAACTCTCCAATAAAGTGACATAGGCTTGTAACGTGGATTAAAAAAAACAAATCCAACAATATGTTGCTTCCAGGAGACACATCTGAATGGAAAAGACATACACAGGCTGAAGGTGAAAGGTTGGGAAAATTTATACCATGCACACGGTCCTTGTAAGCAAGCAGGGGTGGCCATCCTCATACGGAATAAAATCGACTTCAAGACTAATTTAATCAAAAGGGATAAGGAAGGACATTATATACTGTTAAAAGAAACCATTCACCAACAAGACATAACAATTATCAATATTTACGCAGCAAATAATGGTGCTGCGACATTTATAAAACAAATTCTCCTCAATTTCAAGAATCAAATAGATCACAACACAATAATTATGGGAGACTTCAACTCACCTCTCTCACCATTGGACAGATCCTCCAAACAAAAGTTGAATAAAAAAAATATAGAATTCAATATCACAATCAATACCCTAGACTTAACTGACATATATAGAATATATCAACCATCATCAAGTGGATATACTTTTTTCTCACCAGCACATGGATCCTTCTCAAAAATAGACCATATATTATGCCGTAGGGCAACACTCAGTAAATATAAAGGGGTGGAGACAATACCATGAATTTTTTTCTGATCACAATGGAATGAAACTGGAAACCAATGGTAAAAGAAGGAAGGAAAAATCCTACATCACATGGAAAATGAACAATATATTACTGAATGATCAATGGGTTACAGAAGACATAAAAGAGGAAATCAAAAAATTCTTAGAGATAAATGAAAATACAGACACAACATATCAGATTCAATGGGACACAATGAAACAAGATTCAAGAGGCAAACTCTTCGCCTGGAGGTCATTCCTCAAAAAAAGAAAAAAAAAAAAAAAACAACAAATAAATGAGCTCTCACTTCATGTCAAAGCCCTAGAAAAGGAAGAGCAAAACAACAGCAAATGTAGCAGAAGGCAAGAAATAATTAAAATCAGAGCGTAAATCACGAAATTGAAACAAAAGAAACTATTAAAAAATTAACAAAACTAAAAGTTGGTTCTTCGAAAAAATAAATAAGATGGACAGACTTTAGCCATGCTAACGAGGAGAAGAAGAGAGAGAACTCAAATTACTAACATAAGGGATGAAAAAGGCAATATCACAACAGAAGCTACATAAATACGAAAGACAATTAGAAATTATTTTGAAAACCTATATTCCAATAAAATAGAAAATAGTGAAGACATCGATACATTTGTTAAGTCATATGATTTGCCTAGACGGAGTCAGGAGGATACACACAATTTAAACAGACCAATATCGATCGATGAAATAGAAGAAGCAATCAAACGACTACCAACCAAGAAAAGCCCAGGACCGGATGGGTATACAGCGGAGTTTTACAAAACCTTTAAAGAAGATTTAATACCAATACTTTTCAAGTTATTCAGGAAATAGAAAAACAGGGAGCTCTGCCAAGTTCATTCTATGAGGCCAACATCACCCTGATTCTGAAACCAGACAAAGACACCTCAATGAAAGAAAACTACAGACCAATATCTCTGATGAACCTAGATGCAAAAATTTTCATTAAAATTCTGGTGGTTTGGATACAAAGGCACATCAAAAAAATTGTGCACCATGATCAACTAGGATTCATCCCTGGGATGCAAGGAGGGTTCAATATATGGAAATCAATAAATGTTATTCACAACATCACTAGACTTAAAAATAAGAACCATAAGATCATCTTTATAGATGCAGAAAAACCATTAGACAAAGTAGAGCATTCCTTTATGTTCAAAACATTAGAAAAACTAGGGATAACAGGAACATACCTCGACATTGTAAAAGCTATCTATGTTAAGCCTCAGGCTAGCATCATTCTGAATGGAGAAAAAATGAAGGCATTCCCTCTAAAATCTGGAACAAGACAGGAATGTCCTCTATCACCACTTCTATTCAATATAGTTCTCGAAAAACTGGCCAGAGCAATTAGACAGATGAAAGACATTAAAGGCATAAAAATAGGAAAAAAAGAACTTAAATTATCACTATTTGAAGATGACATGATTCTATACATAGAAGACCCAAAAGGGTCTACAGAAAAAACTACTAGAACTAATAAATGAATTCAGCAATGTGGCAGGAAATGAAATCAACATGCATAAATCAAAGGCATTTCTGTATATCAGCGACAAAAGAAAATGAGGAAAAACATTGCATTCACAAAATCCTCATAAAAAATTAAATACTTGGGAATCAACCTAACAAAAGAGGTGAAAGATTTATACAATGCGAACTACAGAACCCTAAAAAGAGAAGTAGAATTAGATCTTAGAAGATGGAAAAATATACCCTGTTCATGGATAGGCAGAATGAACATCATCAAAATGGCGATATTACTAAAAAGTTCTCCATAGGTTTAATGAAATACCAATCTAAATCCAAAAGGAATTTTTTGTAGAAATAAATAAACCAATCATGAAATTCATATGGAAAAATAAACGACCCAGAATAGAAAAAGCAATTCTAACCAGGAAGTGTGAATCAGGCGGTATAGCGATACCAGATTTCAAACTATATTACAGAGCAATAATAACAAAAACAGCATGGTACTGGTACCAAAACAGGCGGGTGGACCAATGGTACAGAATGGAGGACACAGAGACTAATCCAAAAAGCTACAACTATCCTATATTTGATAAAGGAGCTATAAGCATGCAATTGAGGAAGGATACCATCTTCAACCAATCGTGTTGGGAAAACTGGAAATCCACATGCAACAAAATGAAACTGAATCCCTTTCTCTCGCCATGCACAAAAGTTAACTCAAAGTGGATCAAGGAGCTAGATTCAAATCAGAGACTCTGCATTTGATAGAAGAAAAAGTTGGTTCCGATCTACCTATTGTATGGTCAGGCTCCAAATTCCTTAATAGGACACCCATAGCACAAGAGTTAATAACAAGAATCAACAAATGGGAGTTACTTAAACTGAAAATTTTTTTTCTCAGAAAGAGAAACAATAAGAGAGGTAAATATGGAGCCTAGATCATGGGAACAAATTTTTACTCCTCACCCTTCAGATGGAGCCCTAATATCCAGAGTATACAAAGTATACAAAGAACTCAAATAATTAGACAATAAGATAACAAATAACCCAATGGGCCAAGGACCTGAACAGACACTTCTCAGAGGAGGACATAGAATCAATCAATAAGTACATGAAAAAATGCTCTCCATTTCTTTCAGTCAGAGAAATGCAAATCAAAACCACCCTAAAATACCATCTCAATCCAGTGAGATTGGTAGCCATTATGAAGTCAAACAACAACAAGTGCTGGCGATGATGTGGGGAAAAGGGTACTCTTGTACATTGCTGATGGGACTGAAACTGGTGCAGCCAATTTGGAAAGCAGTATGGAGATTCCTGGGAAAGCCGGGAATGGAAGCACCATTTGAACCAGCTATTGCCCTTCTCGGACTATTCCCTGAAGACCTTAAAAGAGCGTACTACAGGGATACTGCCACATCGATGTTCATAGCAGCACAATTCACAATTGCTACACTGTGGAACCAACCCAGATTCCCTTCAATAGATGAATGGATAAAAAAAAAATGTTTTTTTTTATATACTATGGAGGATTACGCAGCACTAAAAAATGACAAAATCATGGAATTTGCAGGGAAATGCATGGCACTAGAGCAGATAATGCTTAGTGAAGCTAGCCAATCCCCCCCCAAAAATACCAAATGACTTATTTGATACAATGAGAGCAACTAAGAACAGAGCAGAGAGGAAGAGCATGAAGAAAAGATTAACATTAAGCAGAGACATGAGGTGGCAGGGAAAGGGAGAGAAAAGAGAAATTGCATGGTAATGGAGGGAGACCCTTATTGTTACAAAAAAATTACATATAAGAGGTTGTGAGTGTAATGGGAAAATAAACAATAAGAGAAATGAATGACAGTAGGTAGGGTAGAGAGAGAAGATGGGAAGAGAGGGGAGGGGGGATAGTAGAGCATAGGAAAGGTAGCAGAATACAACAGTAACTAATAAGACATTATGTAAAAATATGTATGTGTAACTGATGTGATTCTGCATTCTGTATTTGGAGTAAAAATTGGAGTTCCAAACCCACTTGAATTTAATGTATGAAATATGATATGTCAAGAGCTTTGTAATGTTTTGAGCAACCAATAAAAGAAAAAAAAGTAGCAATATATATGCCAATCGAAATTCATCATGAAATATATATAATCCAAAGATCGAAAAATATTCATTTTACTGAACATGGATTTATGTATAATGTTATTCAACTAGGAAGCTCACCCGTAGGTTGAATTTTCAGTTCCAACAGCGTTTAGGAGGAGTGATCTCTTCTCACAATTTGCATCTGCCAATTCAGCCACCTCACATGTGTGTACAAGTAATATCAGGTAGGATTCTATATGTGCATAAAAAAATACATGTGCTGAATAGGCTACAGAGAAAGGGAGACAGGGATTCACATATTTGTTAATTTTAAAAACACATGTAGAACTATTTCAACAAAAAAATTGACTAGATTTAAAACTCCTACATTATATAATGCAAAAGGCAATTCCAACTATACACCATGCCTCCTCTGAACTGCTTGTATTTCTATTCTTTTTGGGTTATTTTTCACCATCATTTTAGGATTATTAGTCAGAGACTAGTAGGGTATGGGTTAGTGTCAGGGGTTAAGTATTTCAAATGGAAAATTGGAAAATGAATCCAATGTGTATGTAAATATGTGCTACAAAAAAATCTTCCCACTCACATCCAGAGCAATGCCTTGACAATACCTTTGCCCCAAGTAAGACACAATTAGAGTAGAAAAGTGTAAAAATATAGAAATACATATATGAAATGGAATATGCTCGGGAGTTCACAACCTTGGAGGTGGTAGAGGAGTTTCCAAAAGTAAAGGAAAGGGTAAACACTCCACAAACAAGGAGCTCTGCTGGCCTAAGAATTCTTGGGAAATGGCCTCTGAGGTTGGGATCCTGAAATATATGTTGCTGTCATGAGCTTTAGCTTCCTTTGTAGTGAGACCATCAAAGCTGGGTCTTCATCTATGTTACCGGGAAGAGATGGTTTCTTATATTCCAATGAACATGAGGCAGCAGTGCTCAATTCTCTCTTTGTAGGTAAACTGTGGCCACTGGAGGCTAAGTGTCTCCCAGTGGGGACTGTGAAGACATTTGGTCATCCTCCACTTTAAATGGTGTTTTTTGCTGCTGCACTGGGAATTTGGTATTTGTTTCACAAAATATAAGAAGTTCATCTGGGATACAGTGCTGGAGGGAGTTCTGTCACTTGTGGTGGGTCAGGGTCTGCAGGAGAATGCACCAACCAGGCTTCTATCGCACAGAGCTTGCCCCAATAACCATAGCAACCTTATTCTGAACATTGCCCTTAAAACTCTCGATATAACAGGATGCCTTTACATATAAGGGTCTCATGTCTGCACTATATCAGTCACAAGCCATTTGGAAGCCAATGGCAGATCCACATAGCCCCTCCATGATGTTTTATCACACTCCTTCCCACCACTGTTCTAGGCGCACTACTCAGAAGGCTCCAAATTACTGGCATCTCGTGTTCTACATCATTTTCATGAAACCCAGTCAAACAAGGCACTGTCTGGTATATACATGATAAGCAACAGGACATCAAATTTCCTGCAGTTCCACCTGGTCATGGGAATTTCAAAAATTTCATGGTATTTATTTAGCAATTTTTCAAAAATGAAGTTAGAGGCACTGTGCGTCTCAATTCATTCAGGAACCATTAAGTGTTGAGAAAGTTCATTTCAATGAAAGCTATAGAGAACTCTCACAGTCAAGGCTTCTCAAAGAATTACCAAATGGTCACATAAAGCCAGGCCAATTGACGTCTACAATGTAAGGTCCATGTGTGTTTTGACTCTCATCTATGGCTGCCATGTCTTTCATAATAAAATCATGTGATATCCTGGCTGAGATTCCAAGGCCTCTGTGGAAAGCCACCCTGGGCATAGATCTCAGTTTCCAAGAGTGAGTCTTATGTGTGTCCTCCTAAAATCCCAACACAATTCATGGCAATACTTCTCTGAGGTCAATTCCAGAATGCAGTCTCTAAGGGGAATCACACCAGAGTTCAAGCCCAGGTGGATCCAGTCATCCCTTCCAACCGCCAGAAAAATTACCACAATTAAAATCAAAACACTCCCACAGGCCCATCATCTTCTTCCATGTAGACACTCCTCATAACCTCTAGCTGGAGGTTTCTATGAGCCCAAGGTAGTGTCCAAAATAAGCTCACTTGCCCCTTATTTGCCTAAAATCATGGTGGCCTGGACACTCTTCCTGTGAACCAGGAGTGATCAAATATTCCTGCTGTTAAAGTGTTCCACTTCTCCAATTTCAGCCTACTGGCTGTAGAGTATAATTCTTTATGTGATTTGGAGTCATGAGAAAACCCAAGCACATATGGGGTAGCCTCTGCACGGATTTCAAGAACTCATTTGACCCAAATCCAAAATGATCCCTATTCTCACTTGATGGAGTTCAGGAACCTAAAACAAGAAGGCAAAAATATTCATCCACAATGACTGCTCTTTTGGACATTTTAGTTTTGAAAGCACATGGGATCTTTCTTTAAATCCATCAGGTGCTGAGAATCTAAGCCACAACCTCATACAAGGACAAGAGGCTGATTCAGACACATCCCATTCCAAAGCAATTAAGCAAAGAGCCACAGGTGGTGTCCATTCATTTCCATATGAAAACAGTGTTCTTCAGGCTACACAAAGGGGTGGCCTGAGGCAAAGACCTTTCTGACATTCAGGGTAATAGAAATAGAATTAAGCAAATGGCCCAAAGAAGGGTTTCTCCACTGAGACTTTACTGGTCACACTGATATCTGAGTTTTCTGAGATGCTCTCATTCCCTTCAGCTATCCAGAACATGGCCATGTAACAGAGCCTTGTGGTGTTACATATCTGGGAAACAAAACCATGAGTCTATTCTGGAGAGTGGCCAGAATTCACGAAGAAAAGTGGAACTTTAGAAGATAATAGATGTTGCCCATCCATAAGGCAAGCTGCAGTGCATTCATCAATTGCGCAGTATGAATTGCGGAAGCTTTCAACTAGAGACAACACATCCATTAATGCATTCTGTTTTCTAATGTCTACAACCATGGATACAGTGGGATACACAGACATAGAAACACTCACAATGTCAAACGACTTACTAGAAACAGTCCACTCCAAACCAAACAAACCACCTTTCCTACCTATTCTCAGAACATGAGAAAAAAACACAAACTCACACCTACAACGGCAAAGGCACTTTCTTCCCCTAAGTAGGTCTGTGACTATCCGAAGTGTCTTCTGACTGGTGGGCCATATTATGTTCCCCCAAAATGGCCTGTCCTGTTTCACATCTGGTCTCCTTGTCCAACTCTGTGAAGTTGTAAGGAGCCAGCGGTGAGCCACTACCTGCTTTCTCAGGAAAGGCCCCTCTTCAGAGCTCTGCTGGCATTTGGCCATCCTCATATCAGCAGGTACCAAGAAAGACTGACTATGTCTTTGGGAAAAGCAAACAAGTTAGCCCACTGGGTCTGGAGTGGGACTGGCTCTTGGTGCCTGGCTTCCTGGATCCCAAGTTCAGAGAATTCCATCACCAAGGAAGTGAAGTGAGGTCACTTCTTTCAGGAACTGAATATGGTCACTGCCTTGGTAACCACTTTGTCCTAACAGTTGCTTCCAAGGTTCCCATGAGATAGAGGCTGCCCCAACATCCTGTGACACATTCAGAAGTTAGAATGATATATCAACCATAGGCACCCTGGAACAGCTCTCCACAGAGGCCTGGTTTGGTCCATCTTCTCTACATTAAGAAGAGAGAGGCTGACTCAGACACATCAATTCATCCTGACCAGGTTGTTTGCCATGGAAGATGACTATTGCTCTCTCAGGTCCTACATAGCTGCCTACATATTCTCCAAGGATCATTTCTTCATGGATCTTTGAGGTTCTCAGCAGGTGGAAGATCTTCTACATTCCTATATTGTAAGACCCACTCTGTCGCTGCTCTTAAGTTAGTTATATTGAGGGAACAGTGTATGGTTAGGGTTAATAACATGTTCGATTTGGGTTACAAATCATTCTGCAGGATGAATAATGGTATTGGCAACCTGTGATATTTACAAGAGTATACATGTGAAATATAAGTATGAAAGCAGAAATCTAGGTAAGATTTGAAGCCCAGAAGGGCATTGGGGACTTGAGTGGGATACCTAACTTTGAGTAATGTGCTGCACAGATGTCTCAGATAAATCAATATACATCGGACCTTGTACCTTGGATGATTGAATGCTGAAGAGAACATCCAGTCAAAAACCGATATTCGGTAGGATTAGGAAGGAAGTTGGTAGGTTTAGAAAGAAGAGTGAGTATAGGATTTGGACCAAAAGTTCTTCAGCAATAGGGTTTCGGGTAGAGAGTGTATGTAAATGTCAGCACATGTGAAGAGTCAGTCACAATGATGAACTGGGGAAAACATGTAGGAAAGCAGATATCAATAGAGATATTAGGAAATCAAGCAAAGTATAAAGTGTGTGATAGGGTTAGACATTTTCAACAGGTTTGAAGTTGAATATATAATCTTAGGAAGAAACAAATATGTAGTCACCAATAGGATTGATATTTGAGAGCATTAGGCAACCTGCACATGGATGTTTTTAGTAATGCATGCTATCTTTCCATTTAGGCTTTGATACAATTGTAAGTGTGATCTTTGCTTTTTGTGTCCGGAATATTTCTGTGATTAAATGTGTATGTAGATCAGGTGACATGAGTATTTCCTCCACCATTTCTGAGAGCAATATTTTGAAGATTTATAAATTAGTATGGGGGTAGAAATAGGTGTACCCTGCTTCTATTAATATAGACATAATGCATGAATAGACCATACTGTGAATTAATAATATAACTGGATCCACTTTAAATAATGGATTGAATGGATATCTGAAAATATATAAGAAATGTTATATTGATATACACTCATTAATTCCAACCAGTTATATATCTAATGATTATCTTATGGTTATGGTTAATCATGAAGGGTGTGTGAGTTTTTCTTCAAAATTGATTATGGAAATCGAAAACAATATATTTGGAAAAAAATGTCTCATGAATCGACCAGTCAAGAAACATAGAGAAATACATGTGTTCTGGAGCAGGAAGTGACTAAAAGTGAAACAAATGCCTATTAATTTGCTAACTAGTGAATGAAATATATATCCTATGATGTGCATAAACTGAAGAAATAGTAATGTACCAGTGTGGAATAAAAATTAACGTCAAAATACACATCATGTACCATAGGAACCAACATGCATTGATGTTAAACTGGGTCAGTTAATGCAGACATATTAGAATTTGTATGCACCTTTCACTGAAGTTAGTTCTCAGTACTAGTAAACAACTATGTATTTCATGTGTATGAGTATTTCTAAGAATAATCTTGTGAAAAGTTGATTATTAATCCACATCCATGAACATGAATGAATTTAGGGAGTGTATATAAGACACATATTTTTCATATTTTTAAATATCTGGACAGTATATATATATATATATATATATATATATATATATATATATATATAGATATAGATATATATATATAGATATATACACAAATATGGACACACACACACACACAAACACAGAAATTAAAAAGTAGCAATATATATGCCAATCGAAATTCATCATGAAATATATATCATAAAGATGCAAAAACATTCATTTTACTGAACATGGGTTTATGTATAATGTTGTTCCACTGGGAAGCTCACCCATAGGTTGAATTTTCAGTTCTAACAGCATTTAGGACGAGTGATCACTTCTCACAATTTGTATCTGCCAAGTCATGTAACTCAAAAGAATGTACGTTTGATACCATGTAGGATTCTATTTGTGCATATAAAAATACATGTGCTGAATAGGCTCCAGAAAATGAGAGACAGTAATTCACATATTTGTTAACTTCAAAAACACATGGAGAACTATTTCAATTAAAAATTGACTAGATTCATAATACCTACCCTTTATCATGCAAAAGGCAAGTCCAACCCTGGACTGCATGTATTTACGTACTGTTTGGGTTATTTTTCTCCATCATATTAGGATTAGTAGTCGGAGTCTATTAGAATATGGGTTAGTGTCAGGGATTCAGAATTGCGAATGGAAAAATAGGAAAATTAATCCAATGTGTATGCAAATATGTGCTAAAACAAATCTTCCGACTCTCATCCAGAACAATGCCTTGAAATTATCTTCGCCCCAAGTAAGACACAATTAGAGAAGAAAAGTTGCAAAATCTGTGATTACATTTCTGTAATGGAAAATGCTCAGGAGTGCACAAACTTGGAGGTGGTATAGGAGTTTTCAAAAGTAAGGACAGGGTACACACTCCACAAGCATGGAGCTCTGCATGCCTAAATCTTTTTGAGAAACTGCCACAGAGGTTGGGCACTGATATATAGGTTTTTGTCAGGAGTTAAGCTTCCTTTGTAGTGATACCCTCAAAGCTGGGTCTGCATCTATGTGACCTGGAGGACAAAGTTTCTTATTTTCCAATGAACACGAGGCAGCAGTGCTGAATTCTCTCTTTGTAGATAAACTGTGGCCCCTGGGGGTTTATTTTCTCCCCGTGTGGACTGTGAAACCATTTGGTCATCCTCCAATTTTCGTGGTATTTCTTGCTGCTGCACTTGGAGTTTGGTACATGCTTCACGAAATACAAGGAGTTGAACTGGGAAACAGTGCTGGAGAGAGTTCTGTCACGTGTGGTGGGTTATGGTCTGCAAGAAAATGCACAAACCAGGTTTCTATCTCTCAAAGATTGCCCCCTTGTTCATAGCAACCTGATTCTGAACATTGCCCTGAAACCTCGCCATATAAAAAGATGCCATTACATATAAGGGTCTGAAGTCTGCACTATGTCAGTCACAAGCCATTTGGAAGTAAATGGCAGATCCACATGGACCCACCATGATACTTTATCACACACCTGCCCACCACTGCTCTACGCCCACTACTCAGCAGGCTACAAATTACTGGCATGTCTGTTCTAAACAATTTTCAGAAAACCCTGTCAATCAAGGCACTCTCTGGTACACTCATGACAAGCAATAGGAGATCCAATGTTTCTTGAGTGCCACCGGGTCATGGGAATTTCAAAAATTTCATGGTATTTATCTAGCCATTTTTCAAGGATGACATTGGATGCACTGTGAATTTCAGTTATTCAGAAACCATTAAATGTTGAGAAAGCTCAATTCAAAGAAAATTCTGGAGAACTCTCACAGGCAAGGCTTTCCAAAAAGTGGACAAAAGGTCACTTGAAGCCAGGACCATTGAGGTCTACAATGTGAGGTCCTATGTGTTTTGGCTCTCTACTATGGCTGCAAAGTCTTTCAGAATAAAATCATGTGATATCCAGGCTGAGATTCCCAGTTCTTTGTGGAAAGCCACCCTGGTCCTAGATCTCAGGTTCCAAGGGTGACTCTCATGCGTGGCCTCCTAAAATCCCAACACAATTCATGGCAATACTTCTCTGAGGTCAGTTTCAGAACTCAGTCTCTAAGGGGAAACACACCAGAGTTCAATCCCTGGTGACCCAGTCATCTCTTCCAACCGCCACACAAATGACCAGAATTAAAACCAAAACACTCACACATGCCCCTCATCTTCTTTCATATAGACACTAATCATAACCTTGGCTGGAAGTTTCCATGAGGCACACAGCACAAGACAATGTCAAAATAAGTTCCCTTGCCCTTCATTTGTCTAAAGTCAGTGTTTCTGGACACCGTTCCTGTGAACCAGGGCTGATCAAAGATGCCTGCCATTAATACTGTTCCGCTTCTCCAATTTGAGGCATACTGACTGTCAGGTATAGTTTCTTTATGTGATTTGGAGTCATGAGAAAACCCAAGCACCTATGGGCTAGCCTCTGCAGGGCTTGAAGAACTCAGTTGACCCAAAAGATCCCTCTTCTGACTTGATGGAGATCAGGAACCTTACAGAGGAAAGCAAGAGACTTCATCAACAATGATTGCTCTTTTGGCCATTTTGGAATTGGATGCACACATGGGATCTTTCTTTAGATCCATCAGGTGCTGAGAATCTGAGCCATGGACTCACACTGCACTAAGAGGCGGATTCAGACATATCCCTTTGCAAAGCAATTAAGCAAAGATCCTCAGGTGATGCCCATTTATTTCCATTTGAAAACTGATTTTTTCAGGCTTTCGAAAGGTGTGGCCTTAGGCAAAGACCTTCCTTACATTCAGGGCAACAGAACAATAGGAAAGCAAATTCCCAAAGCAGAGTTTCTCCACTGAGACTTTCCTGGTCACACTGATATCTGAGTTTTCTGAGATACTCACCATTCCCTTCAGCTATCCAGTACATGGCCATGTCCCAGATTGTGGAGGAGATACATATCTTGAACACAAAACCATGAGCCTATGGGAGAGTGGCCAGAATTCAGGAAGAAATCAGGAATGTAGAAAGGTAGTAGGTGTTGCCCATCTATAAGGTAAGCTGCAGTCCATTCATAAATTGGACAAGATGAATGCTGCAAAGATTTCTACTAGACAGGACACATCCTTTGATGCATTCTCTTTTCTATTGTCTACAACCACGGACACAGTGGGATACACAGAAACACTCACCTTCTCAAAGGACTTACTAGAAACAGGCCACTCCAAATTAAACAAACCGACTTTCCTACATATTCTTAAAACATGAGACAAAATCACTAACACACAAACACACCCACAAAGGTACCTTCTTTCCCCAAGTAGGTCTGTGACTATCCAGAGCATCCTCTGACTGGTGGGCCATACTATGTTCCCCTGAAATGGGCTGTTGTATGTCAGATCTGGTCTCCTTGGCCAACACTGTGATGTTGTCAGGAGCCAGCGGTGAGCCACTGCCTGCTTTATCAAAAAAAAAAGCCCCTCTTCAGAGCTTTCCTGGCATTTGTCCATCTTCAATTCAGTATTTGCCAAGAAAGACTGACTCTGTCCTTGGTTAATCCAAACATGTGAGACCACTGGGACTGGGACTGGGCCTGCCTCAGGGTGCCTGTCTCCCTGGATCCAAAGTTCAGAGTGGTACATCAACAAGAAAGTGACGTAGGTCACTTCCTCCAGAACTGAATGAGGTCACTGCCTTGGCAACCACTTTGTCCTAACAGTTGCATCCAAGGGTCCATGAAATGGAGCGTGCCCCTACTTCCTATGACACTTTTACAAATTAAAATGGAATATCAACCATAGGCACCCGGGAACAGCTCTCCACACAGGCCTGGTTTGGTCCATCTTCTCTAGATTAAGAAGAGAGAGACTGCTTCAGACACATCCCTTCATCCTTACCTGGTTGTTTGTCATGGAAGATGACTTTTGCTCTCTCAGGTCCTTCATAGCTGCCTATATCTTCTCCAGGGATCATTTCTGCATGGACCTTTGAGGTTCTCTGCAGGTTGAAGATCTCCTACATTCCTGTATTGTAAGACCAACTCTGTCCCTGCTCTTTTATAAAGGTAGATTGAGGGAATCGTGTATGGTTAGGGTTAATAACATTTTTGATTTGGGTTAGGATCATTCTGCTGGATGAATAATGGTATTGGGAACCTGCGATATTTATAAGATTATAGAAGTGAAATATATGTATGAAAACAGAAATCTCAGTAAGATTTAAAGCCCAGAAGGTCATTGGGTCCTTGATTGGAATAGTTAGCTTTGAATTATGTTCTGCCCAGATGTCTCAGATAAATCTATACACAATGGCATAGGATCTTGTACCTTAGATGATTGAATGTTGAGGAGAACATCCATTCAAAAAGGGAGAGTTGGTAAGATTACGAAGATAGTTGGTAAGATTAGAAAAACGTGTGAGTATAGGATTTGGACAAATAGTTCTTTAGCAATAGGGTTTCAGGTACACAAAAAAATGTAAATGTCAGCACATGTGAAGAGTCAGTCACAATGATGAACTGGGGAAAATATGTAGGAAAGCAGATATCAATAGAGACATAAGGAAATCAGGCAAAGTATAAAATGAGTGATAGCAATAGATATTTTCAACAGGCTTGAGATTGAATATATAATCTTAGGAAGAAACAAATATGTAGTCACCAATAGGATTGACATTTGAGAGCATTAGGCAACCTGGACATGGGTGATTTTCATAATCCATACTCACATTCCATTTAGGCTTTTGTACAATCGTAAGTGTGACTTTGCATTTGGTGGCCAGAATATTACTGTGATAAAATGTATATGTAGATCAGGTGACATGAGTATTTCTACCACCATTTCTTGGAGCAATATTTTGAAGAGGTATAAATTAGTATTGGGGGTACATATAGGTGTACCATGTGTGTATGAATATAGAGATAATGCATGAATAGACCATAGTGCGAATAAATAATATAACTGGTTTGAACTTTAGAAATTGGAATAAATTGATATCTGAATATACACAGGGAATCATATGTTGATATACATACATTAATTCCAACCATTTATACATCCAATGGAAATATTACGGGTGTGGTTCATCATAAAGAGTGTGTGAATTTTGCTTCAAAATTGATTATGGAAATCGAAAATAATGTGTTTGGAAAGAAGTCTCATGAAATGACCAGTCAAAAACAAAGAGGAATACATATGTTCTGAAGCAGGAAGTGATAGAATGTGTTACAAATTTCTTTAAATTTATGAAGTTGTGGATGAAATGTATATTCTATTATGTACAAAAACTGAAGAAATAGTAATGTACCAGTGTTGTATAAAAATGAACGTCAAAATACACATCATGTCCCATAGGAATCTACTTGCATTGATGTTAAAGTGGGTCAGTTACTGTAAAAATATAAGGATTTGTTTGCAGCATTTACTGAAGTGAGTTTTCAATACTATAAAACAAATATGTATTTCAGGTGGATGAATATTTCTGAAAATAATCTTATGAAAATTTGAATATAAAACCACATACATGAACAAGAATGAATTTAGGGAGTGTATAATAAGACACATATATTTCATATTTTGAAAAATCTAGAGAGTATATACATATATATATATATATATATATATACAAAACACACACAGAGACATTAAAAAGTAGCAATATATATGCCAATTAAAATTCATCTTGAAATATATATCATCCACAGATCCAAAAATATTAATTTTACTGAACATGGATTTATGTATAATGTTTTTCAACTAAGAAGCTCACTCATAATTTGAATTATCAGTTCCAAAAGCATTTAGGAGGAGTGATTTCCTCTCACACTTTGTCTCTGCCAAGTTAGCCACCTCTCAAGAATATAGGTGTGATACCAGGTAGGATTCTATATGTTCATATAAAAATACATGTGCTGAATTGGCTACAGAAAAAGGGAGACAGGAATTCACATATGTGTTAAGTTTAAAAACACAAGCAGAACTCTTTCAACAAAAAATTGACAAGATTTATAACTCCTACCCTATATCATGCAAAAGGGAAGACCAACTATACACCATGGCTCCTCTGAAGTGCTAGTATTTCTATTCTGTTTGGGTTATTTTTCTCCATTCTATTAGAATTAGTTGTCAGAATCTAGTAGGGTAGAGGTTAGTGTCAAGGATTCAGTATTTCAAATGGAAAATTGAAAAATGAATCCAATGTGTATGTAAATATGTGCTACACAAAAATCTTCCCACTCTCATCCAGAACAATGCCTTGACAATACCTTCGCCCCAAGTAAGACACAATTAGAGGAGAAGATTTAGAAAATCTGTGAACAAATATCTGGAATGGAATATGCTCAGGAGCCCACACCTTGGAAGTGGCAGAGGAGTTTCCAAAGGTAAGGGACAGGGTAAACCCTCCACAAACATGGAGGTCTGCTGGCATAGACACTTCTTGAGAAACTGCCTGTGAGGTTGGGCACTTGAAAAATATGTTGTTGTCAGGAGCTTTAGCTTCCTTTCTAGTGAGACCATAAAAGCTTGGTCTGCATCTATGAGACCTGGAGGACATGCTTTCTTATTTTCCAATGAACATGAGGCAGCAGTGCTAAATTCTCTTTTTAGGTAAACTGTGGCCACTGGGGGCTAAATGTCTTTCCATGTGCACTTTGAAGCCATATGGTCATCCTCCATTTTCGTTTTGTTTCTTCCTGCTGCACTGGGAGTTTGGTATTTGCTTCACGAAATACAAGGAGTTCAATTGGGTCTCAGTGCAAGAGGGAGTTCTGTCATGTGTGGTGGGTCAGGTTCTGCAGGAGGATACAAGAACCAGGATTCTATCCCACATAGCTTGCCCCCTTGACAATAGCAACCTGATTCTGAACAATGTCCTGAAAACTCTCCATATAACAAGTTGCCTTTACATGGAAGGTTCTGTTGGCTGCACCATGTCAGTCACAAACCATTTTGAAGCCAATGGAAGATCCACATGGCCCCACCACAGATGTTTTATCACATACCTGCCCACCACTGCTCTAGTACAACTACTCAACAGAGTCCAACTTACTGGCATCTCTGTTCTACACCATTTACATGAAACCCAGTCAATCAAGGCACTGTCTGGTATATTCATGATCAGTAACAGGACATCCAAAGGTTCTCCAGTGCCACCTGGTGATGCGAATTTCAAAAATTTTATGGTATTTTTCTAGCCATTTTTCAAGGATGAAGTTGGAGGCACTGTGAGTTTCAATTCTTTCAGGAACCATTAAATGGTTAGGAAGCTCATTTCAATGAAAGTTCTGGAGAACACTCACAGGTAAGGATTCCCAAAGAGTGGCCAAAAGATCACATGATATTATGCCCATTGAGGTCTACAATGTGAGGTCCATATGAGTTTTGACTCTCAACTATGAGTGCCAAATCTTTCAGAATAAAATCATGTGGTATCCTGGCTGAGAGGCCTAGTGCTCTGTGGAAAGCCATCCTGGGCCTAGAACTTAGTTTCCAAGGGCGACACTCATGCCTGGCTTCATAAAATCTCATCACTATTCATGGCAATACTTCTCTGAGGTCAGTTTGAGAACTCAGTTTCTAAGGGAATCACACCAGAGTTCAAGAACATGTGGACCAAGTCATCTCTTCCAACCGCCACCCAAATGACCACAATTTAAAACAAAACACTCCAATGTGGCGCTCATCTTTTTCCATATAGACACTCATAATGACCTCTGGCAGAAGTTTTCCATGAGGGGCACAGCCCAAGACCGTGTCCAAAATAAGCTCTCTTGCACCTAATTTGCCTAAAGT
This sequence comes from Callospermophilus lateralis, assembly GCF_048772815.1. Lineage (NCBI taxonomy): Eukaryota > Metazoa > Chordata > Mammalia > Rodentia > Sciuridae > Callospermophilus > Callospermophilus lateralis. The sequence continues at coordinate 135,778 of NW_027512848.1, read as the reverse complement.
CAGGGTGGCCTGGACACCCTTCTTGTGAACCAGGAGAGATCAAATAGGCCTCCCATTAATACTGCTTTGCTTTTTCAATTTGAGGCCAACTGACTGTGGAGTTTGGATTCCTTATGTGAATTGGAGTCTTGAGAAAACCCAAGAAACTATGGGCTAGCCTCTGCAGGGCTTTGAAGAACTCATTTGACCCAAAGGATCCCTATTCTGGCTTGATGGAGGTCAGGAAAGTTACAGAAGAGGCGAGAGACTTCATCCACAAGGACTGATCTTTTGGCCATTTTGGTTTTGGATGTACACATGGGATCTTTCTTTAGATCCATCAGGAGCTGAGAATCTAAGCCACACCCTCACACAAGGCAAATAGGCTGATTCAGACACATCCTTTCCAAAGCAATTAAGCAAAGAGCCACAGGTAATGCCCATTCATTTCCATTTGAAAACTGTTTTCTTCAGGCTTCACAAAGTGGTGGACTGAGGAAAAGACCTTCCTGACATTCAGGGCAACAGAAGAATTGGTAAACTAAAGGCCCCAAGCACGGTTTCTTCACTGAGACTTTCTTGGTCAAACTGATATCTGAGTTTTCTTAGATGCTCGCCATTCCCTTCAGCTATTCAGTACATGGTCATGTCACAGAGCTTCAAGGTTGTACATATCTTAAACACAAAGCCATGAGCCTATTCTGGAGAGTGGCGAGAATTCAGGAAGAAAACAGGAACTTAGGTAGATAGCAGGTGTTTCACATCAATAAGGCAAGCTGCAGTCCATTCATAAATAGGGCAGGATGAATGCTGGGAAGCTTTCTACTAGATAGGACATATTCATTGATGCATTCTCTTTTCTAATGTCTACAACCACGGACATAGTGGGATATATAGACATAGAAACACTCACCTTGTCAAACGACTTACTAGAAACAGTTCACTCCAAACAAAACAAACCGCCTTTCATACCTATTCTCAGAACATGAGACAAAACCACAAACCCACACCCACACCACAAAGGCACCTCCTTCCCCCATGTAGGTCTGTGACTATCCGGAGTGTCCTCTGACTGGTTGGCCATACTATGTTCTCTGGAAATGGCCTGTTCTGTCTCAAATCTGGTCTCCTTGGCCAACTCTGTGAAGTTGTCAGGAGCCAGCGGTGAGCCACTGCCTGCTTTCTCAGGAAAGGCCCCTATTCATAGGTTTACTTGCATTTGGCCATCCTCACATCAGTAGGTTCCAAGAAAGACTGAGTCTGTCCTTGGTAAATCAAAATAAGTTTGACCACTGGGACTGGGACTGGGACTGGCTCTTGGTGCCTGGATTCCTGGATTCCAAGTTCAGAGAGTTCCATCACCAAGGAAGTTAGGTGAGGTCACTTCCTTTAGCAACTGAATGAGGTCACTGCCTTGGCAACAACTTTGTCCTAACAGTTGCTTCCAAGGTTCCCTTGAGAAGGAGGCTGCCCCTACTTCCTGAAACACTTTCACCAGTTAGAGTGGTATGTCAACCATAGGCATGCAGGAGCAGCTCAACACATGCCTGCTTTGGTCCATCTTCTATACATTAAGAAGAAAGTGGCTGATTCAGACACATCCCTTCATCCTGAGCAGGTTGTTTGCCATGGAAGACTTCTGCTCTCTCAGGTCCTTCATAGTTGCCTACATCTTCTCCAGGGATCATTTCTGCATGGACCCTTGAGTTTCTCAGCAGGTGGAAGATCCTCTATATTCCTGTATTTTAAGACCAACTCTGTCCCCACTTTTCTGTAAAATTAGATTGAGAGAACAGTGTATGGTTAGGTTTAATAACATGTTCGATTTGGTTTAGAAAGGAAACTACACGGTTGAGCAAACAGGGTCCTACTGTTAGCAATAATATGAGGATTATTAATGGAAGGGCCCTGGCAGATAAAAGCGTAGTTAACCAGGTTGACTATGTGAACAAAGACTCAAACCTTCCTTCTGGGGCCTCTGTCTCTATTTGACGCTCTTCAAGTCGTTTTCTTAATTTACTCATTGATTCTTTTACAACTCCAGTATTGTCGGCATAAAAACAACATTCTTCCCTCAATGCAAGCAAAAAGGCACCTTTCTCTCATGAAGAGGAGGTCCAACACTCGCCTGCTCTATAAAACAACTTCAGAGAGAGAGAGGATAAAATTCCTGTAAAGCTGTGATGTCGGTTTTTAATGTCTTTAAGCTTTGGTCTATTTCTGCTTCTAATTGTGTCTTTGTTGTGTCTCATGGACTAGGGCAGTTCTTCCTGTGCCCACGCCTTCAGCAATTATTATTCCTAATAGGATGGCTAAAGTGAGGGATACAGGTTCCCGGTGGAACCGGGTTGTATGCCCCCCTATTTGAACTTTAAATGAACCTGCGTCATGATAGAGCACTCTGAAAAACATCTACATCATTACATAATTAATCACATCTATTGACCATTTTATGAAAACATAAATAATGTTAAAGTGTACAGAATTATACTGTTTTATGGATGGACAAGAAAATGCACCTAAGAGAGCACCAAAGTGAGGAAAACATTCTTATTTGGTTGCATCCGGATTTAGAGGGCATTGCTTCTTTTGAAATCAATTAATCCCCTGAAACCCAAGTTTTGGTAGTTTTAGAGTTTGTACCCAACATGTAAGGGAAGGGGCTCAGAAGTTCACAGTCTGCAGAAATTCACAAAAATTAGTTTTTGTTTCTGTTTTTTTTTCCTCTGTTCTGGGCAAGTTAACTTTTCAAGGACACCTTGGAAGGGGAGAGCTTTTTTGTCTCTTTTTTTTCTCCCTGCCAGCTGTCACCATGGAGCCCAGTTGCTAACATTTTTATCTTAGAAATGTAGCCATCTCGGTGAAGCCCCACCTCAAGGCCAGAGGCCTTGTTCACATATTTTGTGAAAAACTGGTAAGGAGGTGTCTAGCTTAGGGGTGGTGATTTTTCCAGCCAGTGGTCAAGTAGAACAGGGCAACACGAAAAGTGCAAGTTTATGTACATTGAACTCTTTCAGAGGGACTCTTTTGCTGAAAGACCTAAAGTAAGCCTTGGTGAAGACTTCTGGAGAAGGTCATTTAAGACATTTCGATGGACCTAGTACAGAGGGGGAAGACGGGGTAGTCGAGGCTGAGAGCAGCTCCGTGGATCTAAGAATGAGGAAAGAGAGATGTAAAAGAAAAATGGGAAAGGGGTTTGGGATTTTCTTAAAACAAAACTTGAGCAGTAGAACAGGTAGAGCAGAGGGGAAGATGGGAGTAAATATTCCAAAAAGCCTTTGAGGGACTTTAAATTCTTAGAAACCTGTTTTCAGTGATGACAAAGAAACTTTAAAGGCCATTTTCATTACATCTTGTATAGGGGTCTGAGGCCTCTTATCAGCTGGTTTGAGCTTTGGGTTAGCTTGCTAGAGGACTTGCTGGGACCTAGTGCAGGCACTGACAGGAAAAGAGAGGAGTGAGTGGGTACCTTGGTACCTGCTACCTCAGCAAGGGGGCAATGTTCTGAGAACCAGCGGAGGTTTGGGCTTTTGATTTAGTAATTGGAGAGGAGAAATCAGGTTGCTAAGATGGGAGTGATAGCAGAGAGCAGAAGGCTGAGGGTGAGGAACTATTGGAGAAGCATAGTACAGGATGTGAGCAAAGGAGGGAAAAGGATTCCACATAGGGAAATTTCCCCCTTTTGAGAACTTGCCAAAGTTAAAAATGTCACGCAGAATTTGAGGATCTAGAGAACCCTCTGGGGGCCATAGTATTTGGTTGTCTAATTGGTAATATGGCCAATGCTGTGTACTGAATTTGATGAGGAGTTTGGGTTCCACCAGGCAGCCCCTGTATGCTCACATTCACTTGACTTACACAAGAGGTCGGCTTCTCCCCGACACAGCCGTGGCTGTTTGTGCCTTTGATAGTCCGCTAGGCAAACATAGTAATCTAGGCTAGCCAACATGAATCTGTCTCGCGTGTCCCTGCATCCATAATGTTTGTTTCCATTATCTATGGTACAGAAGAGATTTAATGGAATTTTAGTGGGATCCTCTTCATCAGGGATATCTCAATAGGAAAGACCTATACCGAGCTGACAAATGTCTGGGTGGATAGATGGCCACCAGGTCTCTAAGGGGGCTGTATGCGAGATAGACCATACTTCTTGTCTAGTAGGATTTGTGATCAGCCATTGCTGCTGAACGGAATGATGAGGGTTAGAACTACTGGTGGCCAAGGGGAGAGTCTATAGTCTTATCCACATAGCGAATACGCAATTTGAAATGGTTAGCAGGCTTTTCCAGTTTCCAACAAGAGTCTGGACACAGCGAAGGCTTGAGATGAGAGGCATGGATCCAAAAAGTGATTCCGTCTACTTTTACCGCTTTAGGTTTTATAAGTAGCACCTGGTATGTTCCTTTCCAGTGGGGTTCCAGGGATGACACCTGATGTTGTCTTATGTAGACGAAGTCTCTTACTTGATATTGACTTAGAGTCCCCTCCTCCCAAGGTTGGTAGGCAGTGGCCAGCTGTTTCCACAGGTATCACTGAGTTCTTTCAATGACTTTAAGTCTGTCAAGCAAGGGGGTGTGGAAGTGATCGTTAGGCCTTAGAGTTGGGGTTAGGTTCCTTACTGGATGATGGGCATCATAGAGAATTTCATAGGGGGTGAGGTTACACAAAGAAAGAGAGCGAGTATTTCTCGCATGAAACAGTGCATAAGGCAGGAGCATAATCCAATCTTTTATGCCGGGCTCTAAGCTTAATTTCGTTAAGGTCTCTTTAATGGTTCTATTTATTTTTTCTACCTGTCCTGAGCTCTGTGGTATATAAGCATAATGTAACTTCAAATTAATCCACAGGGTCCCAGTGAACACCTGACTTACCTGAGCCATGAACACCAGTCCATTATCAGACCCTATTGCCTTAGGCAGACCGTATCTTGGAGAAATATCTTTCAGGATCTTCTTGAAAACCATTTGTGCAGTTTGGGTGTTTTTGTGTGTGTGTGTGTGTGTTTGTGTGTAAGGCTTCAGTCCATCCTGAAAATGTATCTACAAAGACTAGGAGATATTTAAGTCCATACGTTGCTGGCTTAATTTCACTATTGTCCACTTCCCAAAATTGTCGTTTTCTGGTTCCTCGTAGGTGCTTTCCTCTAGGAAACTGGAAGGGTAAGCATTAACCAATTGACGGACTCGACAGGCTTTTGTTACCAGTTCAGTTATTTCCTTTCGCTGTGAGTCGGTTAGTGGAAAACTCTGTTCTTAATCCTACAGGAATGCCTACAGTTTCATTGAACCAAGGTGAGTGAGTTGGTGTACATTTTTAACGTAGTGTAGGGCTTTCTGTAATTGCAGCCTGAGCTCAGTGAAGTTGAGGCATTCAGTGTCAGTGTCCATAGATGTTATCAAAAACTTCCTGGTGATCAGGGGTCCATTGGAATTGGGCATCTCCCATTAACACCGGGTATAAAGGAGCAGCTAAAGACGCAAACCCAGGTATCCATAACCTGCAAAAGCCAGCAGTCCCAAGAAACTCTCTGAGTTGTCTCCTGTTAGATGGGGGTGGTATCTACACAATGGTTTGTTTTCTGGGCTCAGTGAGCCATCGTTTACTGCCCCTAAGGTAACAGCCCAGGAAGATTACTTCATGCTAGCAAATTTGGGCTTTTTTGGCCGAAACTCTATACCCAAGTTGAGCAAGCTCATATAATAGTGCTTGGGTCCCAGACTCACAGTTTTCCTTGGTGTTGGCTGCCAGTAGCAGGTCATTCACGTATTGAAGCTGGGTGATTTGGGGTGCATAGTTCTGAAATTGCTGAGATCTCTGTGGAGGGCTTCATCAAAGAGAGTGGGGGAGTTTTTGAACCCCAGTGGGAGTCTAGTCAAAGTTAGTTGACCAGACGTTCAGGTTTCTGGGTCTACCCACCCAAAAGCAAACAGCAACTGACTATCTTTATGCAGAGGCAAGCAAAAGAAAGCATATTTTAAGTCCAGAACAGTATACCATTTCCGCTCAGGGTTCAGAGTGCTAAGCAGATTGTACGGATTAGGTACCGTGTGGTGAATGTCCTGCACTCTGTTGTTGATCTCTCTTAGGTCTTTAACAGGACAATAGTCCCCGGTTCCTGGCTTTTTTTTTCTAGTAGCAGGGGAGTGTTCCAGGCCAATTGACAGGGCCTTAGGAGCCCTAAGTCCAGATATTTCTGAATATGGGGCCTTATCTCATCTTTAGCTTTTTTTGCTTAGAGGATATTATTTGACATTGATTGGGGAGGCTGAGGTTTTAAACTCCACTGTTATTGGAGGTTGTTTCACGGCCAGGCCTAACCCAGCAGTTTTTGCTCAGGCATCTGCGTAATCTGTTATCCATTTCTGGTGTAGCTTGCCTGTTTGATCAGTCTTGGGGGGTGTGAAGAGTGGATGATCATCTTCTACTAATATAGTTAAAGCCGTGACTATAGGAGTTTTTACTGAAGAATTTAGAAATTTCATTTGGGGGCCTTCAGGGTTAAAAGTTATTTAGGCCAAGAGCTTGGTGAGCAGATCTCTGCCCATCAATGGGTCCAGGCATTCCTGGATTACTAGGAAGGAGTGATAGATTTTTCCTTTCCCAAGGTCCATGGTCCTCTTAGTAGTCTAAGCCCGATATTTACTGCCATTAGTTCTTTGAACTACAGACCTTTTATTTGATAGAGGGCCCAGTGGGGCCTTAAGGGCTGAGTATACTGCTCCTGTTTTCATTTCAAAGTTTACTGGGGTCCGCTACACTTCAAAAGTTACCCTGAGCTAGGGGAAGTGATCTGAGCCCCAACTTTTTTAGTCATGCTCCAGAGTCAGAATGGCTGGCTGGCGTGGCTGTCTCTTTATAGGGCACTCTTTGGCCCAGTATCCTTTTTTTTTACAGTAGGCACATTGATCTGAGGCCAGGGGTGGCCTCTGGCATGGCCCCAGGTATCCCTTCCTGTCACCTTACGTCTTAATTTCTGGCCTCTTTCTTGTTGTGACCAGGATCTTGGTCAATCCCTTAGTCTGTCTTTTGCTTCTCTCATCCTTCCTTTGCTCCCTTTCTTTCTCCCTGTTTCTCTCTTATAGTATATTTTCTCAGCTTCTCTGACTAAATCTCTCTTTTAAATTTTTTTAATATCCATGGCAGCTTGCCCAATTAAGGCCATCATTACAGATGAATTTTGATCCGCTGCCTGAGGATCGAAAGGAGTATATCTCTTATATGCCTCCATAATTCTTTCTAGAAACAAAGAGGGAGATTCATCAGGCCTTTGAATAATTTCTCTTACCATGGCCAAATTAGTTGGTCACCTAGTAGCCCCTTGGAGACCCGCTATTAGAGCCAGGCAATAATTGGACAGATGCTCTTTATCTTCAAAGGTGTTGGGGTTCCAGTTGGTTTGGTTTAAGGGTAAGCTGGCTTTGATTATGTTGGGAAGTTGTGTTGGTCGCCAATCAGGTCCGAGGATTTTTTTTTTTTAGTTTCTTGGAGGTTTTTCTCTTATTCCTCTGTCATAAAGAAAGTCCCTAGGAGTTGTTGGCAGTTATCCCAAGTAGGCAGGTGTAAAAACGTTGGCGAGTTCTCTGAATTCTTTTAGCAGGGCCAGCTTCCTCCAGGGAAGGAGGGGCTCTGTGTGCCACGGGACAGTCATCTGGATGGTGCTGGGCCATCCTAGCTTATTTGAATGGTGGAGAGGCTGAGTCAGCAGGAAGGGAATCACTTAGAGGGTGTTGGGAGTTGGGGGATGAAGGCAGAGGATAAGGAGGGGGAGGAGAGTCCAGTAGAGTCTTGAGACTCATGGAGAACAGAGGGTGCAAGAGGAGGAGCAGAGAGTTAAAGAGATAGAATCGTGGGGGAAGGAGTAGGAGCGGGTGCAGGGACAAGGAAAGGCTTCATCCTTGGAGGAGGAGATTTGTAGAGGTCCTGACAAGTTAAGATATATGGCTGTTGATCTGGATGTCTACGTGGCCCCTGCTAAAAGACAATATCTCGAACTTTTCAAATTAGTGCGAAGTAGAAAGATCCTTCTAGGGGCCATCCGACTACAAAGGTGGGTCATTCTGAGACACAGAATCTGCCAGATCCGGCATTTTACTGAAAAAGAAAGATTCTGAGCCCTTAAGCAGACTTAGGTCTAGTGATCAAGGGTCAGGAACAGAGGCATTGAAGTGCTCTGTCCCATAATGAAATATACACAGACAATAAAAGCAATGACACATGACACAGACAAGACAAGACAATAAAGACAGGCAATGGACGTCCAATACTGAGACCAGGACTGAGTAGCCGGCAAAACATGATGGGCTGGCAATACCGAATCCAAAACTAAATATCACTGAATCAAGGAGACTATTGTTCCTCGATTTCATGAGTTCATCCCCCAGGGACATGGCCTGTGGCTCTGTGACATGTGTGTCAGTCACCGTGGGAGAGAGCTCACGCTCTTTACCAATAGCCATTTTGTGAAACCCTAACCTGAATCCTGAAACCAGAAAGAGGGGCCTTATTTACCCCCAGAGGAGCCCGTTGGGGGTCTTTCATCTGCGGCTGCCGGATCTCACTGGGGCCACGAGATGTAAAGATCGGGCGAGGGTCGGTTGAAGAGACCACCAAGAGACTGTCTCATGCAACAGCAAAGGCTTTATTGGGAGTCCGGCATGCAAGGGCTCAGAGCTCTCTTGAATAGAGCAGAGAGCCCTGAGAACAGCTTAAGAAGTGCTTATATATTTTCCTTGGAGAGGGCAGGGAGGGAAGTTTATTGATGGGTAAGGGCGAGTGGGCGGTTTGCGTGCAACTGGTTGACCAAGTACATTCTGCAGTTTGGCAGTTGGGGACAGCACATTCTGGGAAAAAGAATAGCAAACAGTTCTCAAGATTTCAACAGTGTTTTTTTAAGCATACAGAAAATCAAGAACTGACAAGTACCTATTTTATTAACCTTTCAATATAAGTATGAAAACAGAAATATAGGTAAGATTTGAAGCCGAGAAGTTCATTGGGCTCTTGATTGGTATACTTAGCGTTGAATTACATTCTGTAGTGATGTCCCAGAAATATGGATATACAATGGCATAGGACCTTATACATTCTCAGAGGTCAATTCCAAAATACAGACTCTAAGGGGAATCACACCAAAGTTCAAGCCAAGGTGGACCCAATTATCTCTTCCAACCGCCAGACAAATGACCACAATTAAAACCAAGACACTCCCACATGCCACTCATCTTCTTCCATATAGACACTCACCATAACTTCTGGCAAGAGGATTCCATGAGAGGCGCAGCACAAGACAGTGTTCCAAATAAGCTCCCTTTCCCCTCATTTGCCAATAGTCAGGGTGGCCTGGACACCCTCCCTGTGAACCAGGAGTTATCAAACAGGTCTGCATTAATACAGCTCTGTTTTCCAATTTGAGGCCTACTGACTGTGGGGTTTAGATTCTTTATTTGAATTGGATTCATAAGAAAACCCAAGAACCTATGGGCTAGCATCTGCAGGGCTTTGAAGAACTCATTTGACCCAAAGGATCCCTATTCTCACTTGATGTAGGTAAGGAACCTTACAGAGGAATGTGAGGGACTTCATCCACAGTGACTGATTTTTGGCCATTTTGATTTTGGATCCACACATGGGATCGTTCTTTAGATCCATCAGGTGCTGAGAATCTAAGCCACAGGCTCACACAGGACCAAGAGGCTGATTCAGACACATCCCTTTACAAAGCAATTAAGCAAAGAGCCACAGGTGATGCCCATTCATTTCCGTTTGAAAACTGTTTTCTTCAGGATTCACAAAGGCGTGGCCTCAGGCAAAGAACTTACTGACATTCAGGGCAACAGAAAAATAGGCAATCAAATGGCCCATTGCAGGGGTTCTCCACTGAGACTTTCCTGGTCACATTGATATCTGAGTTTTCTGAGATGCTTGTCATTCCCTTCAGCTATCCAGTACATGTCCATGTCACAGTGCTTGGAGGTGGTACATATCGTGGACTCAAAAGCATGAGCCTATTTTGGAGAGTGGCTAAATTTCAGGAAGAAAACAGGAACTTAGGAAGATAGCAGGTGTTGCCCATCGATATGGCAAGCCCTAGTGCATTCATAAATTGGGCAGGATGAATGCTGGGAAACTTTCTACTAGACAGGAAACATCCATTGATGCATTCTCTTTTTCTAATGTCTACAACCATGGACACAGTGAGATACACAGACATAGAAACACTCGCCTTGTTAAACAACTTACTAGAAACAGTTCACTCCAAACCAAACAAACCGACTTTCCTACCTATTCTCAGAACATGGGACAAAACCACAAACACACATCCACACCCACAAAGGCACCTCCTTCCCCCAAATAGGTCTCTCACTATCCGGAGTGTCCTCTGACTGCTGGGCCATACTATGTTCCCCCGATATGGCCTATCCTGTCTCAGATCTGGACTCCATGTCCAACTCTGTGAAGTGGTCAGGAGCCAGCTGTGAGCCAGTACCTGCTTTTTTAGGAAAGGCCCCTCTTAAGAGTACTCCTGGCATTTGGCCATCCTCACATCAGTAGGTACCAAGAAAGACTGACTCTGTCCTTGCTAAATTGAATCAAGTGAGAGCACTAGGACTGGGACTGGGACTGACTCTGTGTGCCTGGCTTCCTGCATCCCAAGTTCAGAGAGTTCCATTACCAAGGAAGTGAGGTGAGGTTGCATCCTTCAGGAACTGAATGAGGTCACTGCCTTGGCAACCACTTTGTCCAAACAGTTGCTTTCAAGCGTACCATGAGAAGGAGGCTTACCTTACTTTCTGTGGCACTTTCACAAATTAGAATGGTATATCAACCATAGGCACCAAGAAACAGCTCTCCACACAGGCCTGATTTGGTCCATCTTCTCTATATTCGGAAGAGAGCCTTTAGTCCGGGGAGCACTGCAGTGAACCTCTGCACTAAAACTATTAGCAAGCACCTGGTGGAGGAGTCCTCCATAGGTAAGTGGTGCCTTTATAACATCTGATATCCGGTTAAGGGAGATCTTTTCTGATGACAGAGATGTGGCCTGGGGAGGCTCACATATACTCCTTTCCAGGAGAGAAACGAGAATCTTTCTGTCCTCTGTTTTGTTCTGTAGGGAATTCCTCTGGAACTGTAGAGAGGGGCCGACAGGCAAGCACGCGCTCCTACCCTGGAGCTATAGCAAGATGTTGCACTGTTCCACTGTTTTTCTGTTTAGGCGCTGGTTTTCTGTTTTTTGTGTTTTGTTTTGTCTTCTATTTTTTTTGATTGTTTGTTTTTGTTTGTTTTGTTGTGTGATTTCAGTGGTAAAAACTTAAGTATTTTGGACGTAAAAATGGGTAATAGAGAGTAAGCCTGACACCCGTTTGGACTGTGTTTTAGGGAACTGCGATGAACTTTACCCCCCTTTGTTAAGCAGGATGACAGAAGCTCCTAGCTGGCTGCCTGGAGCACACCCATTGCAGAGGGCAATGCTTGCTGGGGACCTAAGAACTGAGCATCTCCCAGGTTAACAAGTGAAACTCCTTTAAAACCCCTTGTCGCTCCAGATCAAGAGAGTCACAAGATTTTGCACAGTCCCCTGTGTTTCTCCTTTGTTCGCAAAGCAATAAACCTCCCTTTTTCTTTTTCTCAAAACACAGTCCTCATTATTAAATTGGTATTAATTGGCTTCAAGTTCAGGAATCGAACTTTAATTTACAAATTTGGTACCCCCCCTTCTCCCCGGAACTTTGTGAGAGCTGTCTACTGGAATATTAGGAGATGAAGCATGCTTGGTGTGGAACTGAACAAGAGGAGCTAATCCTGTAAGTAAAAGGAAGGACTGAGGGACTCCCAGCAGCTGCCAAAGCCCTGTTGATTCAGAGAATTACCTCCTTCCTTTCCGCACTGTAAGAATTATGCCACCACTGTCTTGTTAAAAAAGAGAAAAAGAAAAAGGGGACACTAAATGCAGTGAAGTCACCATGGAGACACTTTATTTTACATTTCAGGTTGCCCCTCTGTTAAAACATGTGGTCCCCCCCCCTGTGGATATCTATGGTGCACACTGGTGTAGGAGATTTTTCTCTTATCTGCTCTGGTTTAATGGGTTCTCTCTGACAGCCATAGTCTGGACCTCCTTTCTGTCTGTCTTGTGTCTTTGTATCTGGCCCTTTAAGACATGTGCAATAATGTGTTGATATTATAAATTGTTTCTTGCGAATGATCTTAGCTGAATGTGTGTCTAAATGATGATGTTTTATTTTAACAATCTGGTATCTGAATGGGTTTTTGAAGCATTGCACAATCTTGCAGTTAAAAGTCGGGTTTAGGTAATTGTTTAGTTTATGATTTCAGATAATTCATGCCAGAGAACTTAAATACTTAGGATGGAAAACTGAAGAACTCTACTTCCAAGTTGGCAAGTAACTTCCCAATCATACAGTCTTTTTTTCACCAATTTTGAATTGGATAGCCTGGGAAAATATCACTGTGTGTACCAGTGCATTAATTTGGACAAGGATAGTAAATCATAGAATGGTATCTGTTGACAAAACAAGATGTAAAGATATAAAATTTTGTGAATTGTATCTTAAATTTATATCATAATTTTCAACATCCGAACCTCAAAATTATGGTTAAAATGCCTTAGGCCTGAGGTGTCTGCTCAGAATAGCAGTTTTTCCTGCTCCTTCCAGACCTCAGCCATGACTTATGTTGAAATGTAAATGAAAGAAGCTTGCAATCTTAGTAGGAGACTGATTTGAGGCCTAAGGGGGAAAAAAAAAGGTAAATTGTATGGTATTTACTAATTACTAGCCAGTCACTTTTTCTAGGACTCTTTTTTTTTTCCTTAGATACTTTTTTTTTTTGAGCTCATGATTTTGAGCATACAGACCTAGGTTAATGTTTTTCAGATCAGTTCTATCTTTGACCAACTGTAGACATTTTGAAACATTGCAATGGAGATTTCACCTGAGAAAAGCTACAAGGCCTTTACTATTATTATGTGTGCACACTTTTGTTATGTGTTGTATGTCTATATATATATATATGTCCGTATATCATATATATGATACACAAACTAACATATACAAGGAGCGCTCATAAAAAAGCGCTCATTAAAACAAATTTAAATAGGAGATCCAAAGATCTTTAATTCACGTGATTTAAATGTTTCAATTTAAATTGGATAAACAGATAAAAATCAATGTCTTTAAATTTAAGCTTACAAATTTTTCTTGGTGTTCAAAAATCTAATAAAATATTAATATCTACAAAATGTCTAATATGCCTTGGTACTAGGACCTTTCCTTCAACATAAAAATGGTTTACACTGTCAATACATTTCTCTAATATTTTGATAAATAAATAAAGTAAATTTGATTGGGATTACTCATTCATGAGTACTTTTGTTAGATATCTGATTGATTTACTAAGGTCTGAATAAGTTTTTATTAAAGTCTGTATAAGAATAAAAAATCAGTCATGTGTTAATGAGACAGAAATTTCTTAAAACATAAGTTTACCCATAACGTTTTGTTTATTAAGTTTTATTTTCTCTAGAGCAAGCAACCATAAAAATTAAACAACTGATTAAATAAGAACTGTTATTTTAGAGCACTGTACTGCCATTGCTTTAAAAGCTAAACTTGGTTAATGTAGAAACATCAATGTAATTGTGATCCTATCAATGTTTTCATATCTTATATGTATTCAAGTCTGTATGGTAGAAACTTTAAAAGAGCATTATATCAAGCTGGTGCTCTGAAGTTTTATGGTAAAAAAATATATTGGGGATTTATTTACCTGTTATCAATAAGATATGTAAACTTTTATGTTACTTTTTACATTGGGGAAAAATTTAAATGTATTTTTTTAGTTAATGAGAGCCTAATCGATGTAAAGGTTAAAAACTTTCAGCCTTTCTTTAATTCATATTTTAAATGTGATATCATATGGTGTTAGCTAATGTTCATGTGACCTCAAACAATTTATGTAAACTTTGTCAAATGATATTTATAAATAAAGATTATCTTTAGAACTAAAATACTTAAGATTTATAAAGAGCCCTGCCTTACCTGAGATAAGGCTCTTTGTCCCATCTTACTACATGTGAGAATGACTACAAAACCAGTAGGTCAGATAATATTTCTTTAAAGTTATGTTAAAAAGTTGGTTTTATTAAGGTCGATATTCCTAGGATCTCAAACAGGGGATATAATGTATAACTCAGCCAAAAAATTCAGGGTAGCTATTACACAAGTTAAGTATTTTTACTTTTGTTAATTTTATTTTGAAATTATTTTATAAGTGATCTAAAGATTCTCTGTTACTGTTTTACAAACGTGTTGCTTTAAGAACACAACATGGGTTTATTCAAGATAATAAGTCATTACTTACAATACAGACAGAAAAATACAGATCCCAATTAATAAAAAGATAATGATATAGTTATAGACATTAAAGCCCAGTACTCTTAATATAAGGCTGTTAAAATTTATTTGCTGGATGTTTAAGATTAGGATTTAAAATTAAAGTTAAATGAAAAGCGCCAAGAAAACCAATATTTGGCTTTTGCCCTCTGAGTCAGTCTGAATCCAGGGAACAGGGAACTTCTCTAAAGAGCTTTGAAACTCTGAGCCACATAACCTCCTCCTGATCAGGGAGATTAATGAGACCACTGGAGAACAGAAAGCCAATCAGGGTATTTGTTATGAAGAGGAGAGTCATCAAAGAAAGGAGACATCCCTGATGCTTCTGAGGGAAGCCAAATGGTCAAGCAAGATCTGGACCCACCTAGCGCAAATGGCACTAGCAGAACTGAGAATCTGCTCTTAAGTTTCCCCAGAATTGACTCCCATAAAAGCTCAGCTGACTGTTAACAATAGATGGAAACAAAAGTCAGTTTGACTGCTTCATCTTAAACACTTAGCAAAGACAGTTAAGAACAAAATACATCCATTCCTGGGCATTTTAAATTATAATAATAATAATATAATTTTAAGGTATGCACTTTATGTTTGCCTCCCAAAATAAGTAAGACTGGTGGCTACAAAGAAGAATTCTCAGAAAGGAATGCCTGATACTTATAAAAAGAGACTATCAAGAAGACCTGCCACAGGGATAAGTTTTCAGTTTAAGGCCTACAGATATTCCTAACCTACACAGGTAGGCTTGGTGTTTGCTAGTACAATTATCCATCCCTGAGTAACAGAATTAAAGGTTTCTCTAAGAGACACAGAGGTCATACTAGTAAAAAGATTTTACAAGATCAGATGACATTAAATTATTAAACTGTATCTTATGGGGAGGGACAAGTGTAACAGTACAAGTTAAGTTGACAGTCCGGATAACTGGGGATATTAAAGACTGGTGATGGAACTTCTATACAGTGACATGTTCCAGCTGCTGCAACATTTTTTCAGTAATCATGGTTTTTGTTTCTCTCATAGAAGAACCCATCCCCAGATGACTTTACAACCTGTTCTTCCCCAATCAGACTTCAAACCGAACTGACTTCTAAAAGGCAACTCATGTCCCTCAACTGACTTCTAAAAGGCAACTCATGTCCCTCATGCCATGCCTACTCATGTCACCCTGACTCAGGTCAGAAGAAGAAAAAATGAGTGACACCACTCTTCTTAAAACAATGGAGAGAAAGATAAATAGACTATCAATATAAGTAATTAATTAAGTCAGGTAAAATCAGGGAGATCGGTTTTGGGTGAGTTCTAAAAATTTGGAGACTCTTACCTGAGGGATTAAAATTTCCTCAGTGCTCTTCCCGTAATCTATCAAAGATTTGAAAGGGACACAAAGAAAAGGGGGGAATGATAGACCCAACCTGATCTTTAATTAAAATTGGGAGCCATCTTGCCAAAAAGCCATGAAAAGATAATTTTGGCTTTAGCATAAATCACTTCAAATTCTAAACCTGCTTGGAATGCCTGCCCACGCCTGGAACTCACCCATGCCCGGCTCTCTGACCAGATAGCAGCCCTCTCTGAAACTTTAGTGACACATGATAAATATTTGCCTTCTCTGGCGAGACAACAACCCTCTCTGAGGCTCTAATGGTCTTCATGAACTCTGATGTAGGGAAAGCAAAAAAAATGTAGACTGCCATTAGTGTGATGTTTGTCAGAGTTCTGTTATCTGTAAACCCCCTTTTGTGTAATTTTCTGGGCTATTAAGCTGCCTGTAGGAAAGCTGGGGTTGCTGTCTTATTCCCGCCATTTTGTGAGGGAGAGGCAGCACAGCCGGTGGAAATAATAAGCTTAATTTAATTTTATTTTAATTAGAGTCAGTGGTCTTTTCTTGTGTCCTGGTCTAACAGGTAATCACTCCAAAAACATGGAGCTCTGCTGGACTAAACACTTCTTGAAAAACTTCCTCTGAGTTTGGGCACTTGAAATATATGTTGTTGTAAGGAGCTTTAGCTTCCTTTCTAGTGATACCATCAAAGCTGAGTCTGCATCTATGTGACCTGGAGGACATGGTTTCTTGTATTCTAATGAACATGAGGCAGCAGTGCTGAATTTTCTGTTTGTAGGTAAACTGTGGCCACTGGATGCTAAGTGTCTCCCCGTGTGGACTGTGAAGCCATTTGGTCATCCTCCACTTTTTGTGGTGTTTCTTGCTGCTGTACTGGGAGTTTGGTATATGCTTTATGAAATACAATGAGTTCAACTGGAACCCAGTGTTGGAGGGAGTTCTGTCACTTGTGGTGGGTCAGGGTCTGAAGGAGAATGCACCAACCAGGCTTTTATCTCACAGAGCTTGCCCCCTTGTCCTTAGAAATCTGACTCTGAACTTAGCCCAGAAACCTCTCCATATAACATGATGCCTTTACATAGAAGGGTCGGCTGGCTGCACCATGTCAGTCACAAACCATTTGGAAAGCAATGGCAAATCCTCATGGCCACACCACATATGTATTATCACACACCTACCCACCACTGCAATAGCCCCACTACTCAGCAGGCTCCAACTTACTGGCATCTTTGTTCTACACCATTTTCATGAAACCCGGTCAATCATGGCATTCTCTGGTACACTCATGATCAGCAACAAGACATCTAAAGATTCTCCAGTGCCACCTGGTTAAGGGAATTTCAAAGATTTCATTGTATTTATCTAGCCATTTTTCTTGGATGAAGTTGGAGGCACTGTGGGTTTCAGTTTATTCAGGAACTATTAAATGTGAGGAAGCTATTTTCATTAAATTCTCTGGAGAAATCTCACAGGCAAGTCTTCCCATAGAGTGGTCAAAACGTCACATGAAGCCAGGCCCATTGAGGTCTTTAATGTGACGTCCATGCGTGTTCTGACTGTCAACTATGGCTGCCAAATCTTTCAGAATAAAATCATGTGATATCCTAGCTGATATTCCAAGGCTCTGTGGAAAGCCACCCTGGTATTTGATCTCAGTTTCCAAGGGCGAATCCCATGCGTGGCCTCCTAAAATCTGAATGCAGTTTATGGCAATATTTCTCTGAGATCAGTTCCAGAACTCAGACTCTAAGGGGAATCACACCAGAGTTCAAGCCCAGATAGACCCAGTCATCACTTCCAACCGCCAAACAAATGACCACAATTAAAACCAAAACACACCCACAAGGCCCTCATCTTCTTCCATATAGACACTCATCATAACCTGTGGCTGGAGGTTTCCATGAGGGACTCAGCCCAAGACAGTGTACAAAATAACCTCCCTTGCCCGTCATTTGCCTAAAGTCAGGGTTGCCTGGACACCCTTCCTGAGAACCAGGAGTGATCAAATAAGCCTGCCGTAAATACTGCTCTGATTCTCCAATTTGAGGCCTCCTGACTCTCGGGTATAGATTCTTTATGTGAATTGGAATCATGAGAAAACCCAAGCACCTTTGGGCTATCCTCTGCAGGGATTGAGACAAAAAGGATCCCTATTTTCACTTGATGGAGATCAGGAATCTTACAGAAGAAAGCGAGAAACTTCGTCCACAATGACTGCTTTTTTGGCCATTTTGGTTTTGGAAGCACACATGTAATTGTTCGTTAGATCCATCAGGTGCTGAGAATCTATTCAACAACCTCACACATGGCCAAGAGTCTGATGCAGACACATCCCTTTCCAAAGCAATTAAGCAAAGATCTACAGCTGATGCCCATTAATTTCCATTGAAAACCGTTTTCTTCAGGCTTCACAAAGGGGTGGCCTGAGGCAAAGACCTTGCTGACATTCAGGGCAACAGAACAATAGGTAAGCAAATGGCCCAAGGCAGGGTTTCTGGAATGATATCTGAGTTTTCCGAGATGATCCCATTCCCTTCAGCTATCCAGTACATAGCCATGTCACAGAGCTTGGAGGTGGTACATGTCTTGGAAAAAAAACCATGAGCCTATTCTGGAGAGTGGCCAGAATTCAAGAAGAAAACAGGAATTTAGGAAGACAGTGGTTTTTGCCCATCCATTAGGCAAGCCAAAATCCATTCATAAATTGGTCAGGATGAATGTTGTGAAGCTTTCTACTATTCAGGACACATCCATTGATGCATTCTCTTTTCTAATGTCTACAACCACGGACACAGTGGGATAAACAGACATAGAAACACTCACATTGTCAAAAGACTTACTAGAAACAGTCCACTCCAATCCTAACAAACCGACTTTCCTACCTATTCTCAGATCATTAGACAAAACCACAAACTCACACACACACCCACAAAGTCACCTCCTTCCCCCAAGTAGGTCTATGACTATCCGGAGTGTCCTCTGACTGATGGGCCATAGTATGTTACTTCAAAATGGACTGTCCTATGTCAGATCTGGACTCCTTGGCCAACACTGTGATGTTGTCAGGTGCCAGTGGTGAGACACTACCTGCTTACTCAGGAAAGGCCCCTCTTCAGACCTTCCTGGCATTTGGCCATCCTCACATCAGTAGTTACCAAGAAAGACTGATGCTGTCCTTGGAAAATCCAAACATGTGAGGCCACTGGGACTGGGACTGGGACTGCCTCTGGGTGCCTGGCTTCCTGGATCCCTAGTTCAGAGAGTTCCATCACCAAGAAAGTGATGTAGGTCACTTCCTTCAGGAACTGAATGAGGTCACTGCCTTGGCAACCACTTTGTCCTAACAGTTGCTTCCAAGTGTCCCAATTGATGGAGTCTGCCCCTACTTCCTGTGACACTTTCACAAGTTTGAATGGTATATCAAACATAGGCACCCGGGAACAGCTCTCCACACAGGCCTGGTATTGTCCATCTTCTCTACATTAAGAAAAGAGAGACTGCTTCAGACACACCCCTTCATCCTGACCAGGTTGTTTGTCGTGGAAGATGACTTTTGCTCTCTCAGGTCCATCATAGCTTCCTATATCTTCCCCAGGGTTCATTTCTGCATGGACCTTTTTGTTTCTCAGCAGGTGGAAGATTTCTTACATTCCTGTATTGTAAGACCAACTCTGTCCCTGATTTTCTGTAAAGTTAGATTGAGGGAACAGAGTATGGTTAGGGATAATAACATATTTGATTTGGCTTAGGAATCATTCTGCTGGATGAATAATGTTATTGGGAACCTGCGATATTTATAAGAATATATAGAGGGGAAATATATGTATGAAAACAGAAATCTAGGTAAGATTTGAAGCCCAGAAGGGAATTGGATCCTTGATTGGGATTCTTAGGTTTGAATTATGTTCTGCACATGTGTCTCAGATAAATCTATACAAAATGGCATATGACCTTGTACTTTGGATGATTGAATGTCAAAGAAAACATCCAGTCAAAAAAGAATAGTTGGTAGGATTAGGAAGATAGTTGGTAGGATTAGGAAAAAGAGTGAGTATAGGATTTGGACAAAAAGTTCTTTAGCAATAGGGTTTCGGGTAGAGAGAAAATGTAAATGTCAGCAGATGTGAAGACTCAGTCACAATGATGAACTGGGGAAAATATGTAGGAAAGCAGATATCAATAGAGACATTAGAAAATCAGGCAAATGATAAAGTGATCGATAGGATTAGACATTTTCAACAGGCTTGAGTTTGAATAAATAATATTAGGAAGAAACAAATATGTAGTCACCAATAGGATTGACATTTGAGAGCATTAGGCAACCTGGACATGGGTGATGTTCATAATCAATACTCACATTCCATTTAGGCTTTGGTACAGTCGTAAGTGTGACTTTGCATTTTGTGGCCAGAATATTACTGTGATATAATGTATATGTAGATCAGGTGACATGAGTATTTGTTGCACCATTTCTGAGAGCAATATTTTGAAGAGATATAAATTAGTATTGGGGGCACAAATAGGTGTACCATGTGTGTATGAATATAGAGAGAATGCATGAATAGACCATACTGTGAATAAATAATATAATTGTTTCCAAATTTAGAAATTGGAATAAATTGATATCCCAAAATACACAGGAAATCTTACATTGATATACATACATTCATTCCAACCAGTTATACATCTAATGGTAATATTAGGGTTGTAGTTTATCATAAAATGTGTGTGAGTTTTGCTTCCAAATTGATTATGGAAATCGAAAATAATGTGTTTGGAAAGAAGTCTCATGAAATAACCAGTCAAAAACAAGGAGGAATACATGTGTTCTGAAGCAGGAAGTGATTGAATGTGTTACAAATGTCTTTAAATTTGTGAACTTGTGGATAGAAATGTATATTCTACGATGTATAAAAACTGAAGAAATAGTAATGTACCAGTGTTGAATTAAAATGAAATTCAAAATACACATCATGTCCCATAGAAATCTACTTTCATTGATGTTAAATTGGGTCAGTTACTGTAGAAATATAAGGCTTTGTTTGCACCATTCACTGAAGTGAGTTTTCAGTACTAGGAAACAAATATGTATTTCAGGTGGATGAATATTTCTAAAAACAATCTTATGAAAAGTTGATTATAAAACCACATACATGAACATGAGTGAATTATTTAGGGAGTGTATAATAAGACACATATATTTCATATTTTGAAAATTATATATATATATATATATATATATATATCACAGATACATTAGAAATTAGCAATATATATGGCAATCAAAATTCATCATGAAATATATATCATTCACAGATCCAAAAATATTAATTTTACTAAACATGGATTTATGTATAATGTTTTTCAACTAAGAAGCTCACTCATAGTTTGAATTTTCAGTTCCAAAAATATTTAGGAGGAGTGATCTCTTCTCATACTTTGTATCTCCCAAATTAGCCACCTCACAAAAATGTACGTGTGATACCAGGTAGGATTTTATATGTGCATATAAAAATACATGTGCTAAATTGGCTACAGAAAAAGGGAGACAGAAATTCACATATGTGTTAACTTTAAAAACACATGGAGGACTATTTCAACAAAAAATTAACAAGAATTATAACTCCTACCCTATATCATGCAAAAGGCAAGACCAACTATACGCCATGCCTCCTCTCAACTGCTTGTATTTCTATTCTGTTTGGGTTATATTTCTCCATCATATTAGGATTAGTAGTCAGAGTCTAGTAGGGTATGTGTTAGTGTCAGGGATTCAGTATTTTGAATGGAAAATTGAAAAATGAATCCAATGTGTATGTAAATATGTGCTACACAAAAATCTTCCCACTCTCATTCAGAACAATGCCTTGACAACACCTACGGCCCAAGTATGACACAATCAGAGGAGAAGAGTTAGAAAATCCGTGAATACATATATAGAATGGAATATGATCAGGAGTTCACAACCTTGGAAGTGGTAGAGGAGTTTCCAAAAGTAAGTGACAGGGTAAACCCTCCACAAACATGAAGATCTGCTGGCCTAGAGACTTCTTGAGAAACTGCCTGTGAGGTTGGGCACTTGAAATATATGTTGTTGTCAGGAGCTTTAGCTTCCTTTATAGTGAGACCATAAAAGCTGGGTCTGCATCAATGTGACCTGGAGGACATGGTTTCTTATTTTCCAATGAACATGAGACAGCAGTGCTGAATTTTCCATTGTAGGTAAACTGTGGCCCCTGGGGGCTAAATGTCTCCCTGTGTGGACATTGAATAAATATGGTCATCCTCTATTTTCGTGGTGTTTCTTGCTGCTGTACTGGGAGTTGGGTATTCGCCTCACGAAATACAAGGAGTTCAACGGGGACACAGTGCGGGAGGGATTTCTGTCACGTGTGGTGGGTCAGGGTCTGCAGAAGAATACAAGAACCAGGCTTCTATCCCACATAGCTTGCCCCCTTGACCATAGCAACCTGATTCTGAACAATGTCCTGAAACCTTTCTATGTAACAAGGTGCCTTTACATATAAGGGTCTGCTGGCTTCACCATGTCAGTCACAAGCCATTTGGAATCCAATGACAGATCTACATGGCCCCACCACAGATGTTTTATCACACACCTGCCCACCATTGCTCTAGGCCCACTACTCAGCAGGACCCAACTTTCTGGCATCTCTGTTAAACACCATTTTCATGAAAACCAGTCAATCAAGGCACTGTCTGGTATACTCATTGTTGGGAAAAGTATAAACAGCAGCCATACCCCAGAAAAAAACCCCAACATGGTGCCTAAGGACTTCTTCTTCCTACCTTCTTTTTTCTGCAGTGTTGCGAAATGTTTCCACCCGTGTGAACTCTCTTGCTGGCGCCAATTTGAAATCTCGCTGGTGGGAAACCTTAGCCCCAATAAGAACTAATTTCTGGGCTCCAGAGCTGATATCTGAAAGAACTTACCAATAAACGTTTTGCCTGCCATTTATCTAAGCCCTTCCATCTTCCCCTTAGTTCTATATAAGCACACAGCTTTTTGCAATAAAATTGGAATTCTCCCAGCAAAGTGCCTTTGCGTGGGAAGTTCTTTCATTCTGTTGCCCCGTGTGAGAATATGGGTGAGCTGTTTCTAACAAGAGCCCTGTCCCCTGCCCCGCCAAGACACTCCGCCCTGGTCCACTCTTTTCAGATGCCGGCTTCCTGCACTCACAACAGATCTGATATATGTAAGCCTCCCCTGACCCTGGCTCTCCAACTCCCTTCAGGCTACCGCTGGTTTTGTGACGGTGATCATCTGGCACACTCTAGACGCCCTGTAGGGGGCAGGAAATTCCTGCCACTAAGACCTTTACTGGTCGCAGTGGACCCTCTGGTGATCCATTTTCCTTTGGGGCGTGAGGCTTCTGAGTTTACATGAGAGGCTCTTTGGTTTTTCTCCTCTGCTGCCGCTGCCACTGCTGGCTAGAGTTGCTGTTTGCTGCTGGGCTGCTGTGTCTGGCTGAAGCTGCCTCTCTGCTCGGGGAAAACTGAAATCCCGTCCTGGAACTGCATTCTGCCGGAACCAGAGTTCTGTTTTCATTACTGACTTTTTCTGCTGCGTTCGAAAACTTTCCTGACGTCAGGTTGCCCGTGGCTCCGAACCCATTGGGTCTCACAGATCGCACTTCACTGGTGACGACCAGGTAGTGCCCTCTGTATTTCCTCATGACGGCTGGTCATTTTGGGGACGCCCACCTGACCACCGTTCGCCTGGAAGCCGTTCCAGCCCGGGTTTTCTCTTTGTCTCTCTCGCTTACTCTTATTCTCTCTCTCTCTCTCTCTCTCTCTCTCTCTCTCTCTCTCTCTCTCTCTCTCTCTTCCTTCTCTCCCTGTGACAATGGGCACCTCTTCATCTGTACCTGAAGCCTCACCTCTCAAATGTTTAATAAAAAATCTGGCCACACTCTCCCTCACACCAGACATCAAGCCCAAACTTCTAATCAAATTCTGTACCCAAGATTGGCCTACATATCCACTGGATAATGGAAATCATTGGCCTCCAGAAGGCTCCTTACATCCAAACCTTCTCTGGGATCTTTTTAACTACTGCCAGCATCTGAAAAAGTGGAGTGAGATTCCCTGCATTTAAGGTTTTAGCCTTCTCACACAGCACCCTGTCGCTGCTCCTCCTGCCCTCCCTCTCAGGTCCTCCTTGTTTGCAAATCCTTCTCTTCCCCTACTTCTACTCCTGACTTCACAGATTCTTCCTCATTCAGCCCAGCAGATTAACCCCCACCTTATCCCCCAGTCCTATCTGCCCCTTCTCTCCCGCTATACCCTCCTCTTCCTCTGCCTGATTCCAAGGATCCTCAGCCTTCCATTTCATCCTCCTCCCCTCCGCCCTCTTCTGCCTGCTCCACCTCCTCCTCTTCCAAAGAGACACTCCCTTCCCCTCCCTCTCCTTCCTGTCCGCCTCCTGCCTCTTTCAGTCCTCCTGTTACCAGGTCTAAGGGACTCCTTCCCACCCCCAAGACCATCGCACCCCTTCGTGAGGTAGCTGGTCCCGAGGGTGTCATCAGAGTCCACGTGCCCTTCTCCATGTCGGACATTACTCAGCTAGAGAGGAAGTTAGGCTCATTCACCACTGACCCCACCACTTACATTCGGGAGTTTCAATGGGTCCTGCAAGCATATAGCCTCACTCAACATGACATCTACATGCTCTTGGCCAATACACTTCTCCCTGAGGAAAGGCAATTGGTCTGGGAGCTAGCCCAAGCCCATGCTGATGAAAATCATAGGACCAATCCTAACCACCCCACAGGCCCTCATGCTGTCCCAGAGCAGGATTCTCTATGGGAATACAACACCCCTGAAGGCTTACAGTCTCGTGACCTTTTTACATCCTGCCTCTTGGCGGGCCTGAAAAAGGCCATCCGTAAGGCTGTTAACTTTAAAAAGGTGCAGGAGGCCATTCAAAGGAAGGAGGAAACACCTTCAGAATTCCTGGATAGACTAACCAAGGCCCTTCAACAGTACACAAACCTCAACCCAGAAACCCCTGATGGCCGTCATGTCTTAATGACATATGTTCTGGCCCAAAGCTACCCTGACATTAAAGCCAAGCTTAAAAAGCTTGAACAGGGCCCTGCTACTCCTTAGACCAAAATCTTCATTTTCAAGGTTTTTTATGATAGAGAGGATGAAAGTGAATGCCGTAGGCAGAGGGCTGAAAATGCCAAATTCCAAATGTTGGCCCAGGTCATTCAGAGAAGGCCATCACCACGCCATCCCAATATGACACCCCCAGGAGCTTGCTTCAAATGTGGTAAGGAGAGACATTGGGCCAGGGATTGTCCTTCAATGAGGACACCGTACAACCCCTGCCCAAAATGCCATCAAAGGGGACACTGGGGGGCAGACTGCGCAACAACCCAAAAGGGAGATTGGTCAGCCGCCCGGCAACCACAGCCTCTCTTGGGCTTGGCAGAGGAGGATTGACGGAGTCCTGGGCTTTCCCTCCAGACTATTACCATCAAGAATCAAGAGCCTAGGGTTACCTTCCTGGTGGATGGATGCTTCATTACCTTCCTCTTGGATACTGGTGCCGCTTTATCAGTCTTAAGGGAGTATTGGGGTTCTACCACACCCTCAAAAACTCCTATTGTCAGGGTAGGAGTTAAACAGATTTTCCCTCAAACCCACCCATCATGTTATATGCAGGGATCCCTTTTGTCCTTCACTCACTTCTTTTTCGTTATGAGCCATTGCCCCATTCCCCTTCTGGGAAGGGACATACTCTCACTATGAAAAGTCACCATTCACATATCACCCCACACATCTCCTACCTCTCATTTCCTCATGATGTTCCTAGGGGCAGATACACCTCCTTCATGCACTCCTCCATGACTCTCTAAACTAGTTAAGCCTGAGGTTTGGGACACAACTACACTATTTATGGCTAAATGCAGTCCTATTCATATTGTCTTACGGGACCCTTCAAGATATATTAGTCAACCACAATATCCACTCACAACCACAGCCCTCCTCGAATTAGAACCCATCATCCAGGATTTATTACGAAAGGGGTATCTTAGGCCTACACACTCTCCGTTCAACACCCCCATTCTGGCACTTAAGAAACCTAACGTGTCCTACAGGCTAGTTCAAGACCTTCTCCTTGTCAACTCCTCTGTGGTCCCCATCCACCCGCTAGTGCCCAACCCTTACACCCTCCTCTCTCAGATTCCTGCCACTACTACCCACTTCTCGGTCCTAGATTTAAAAGATGCAGTCTTTTCTATTCCCTTGTTCTCAGAATCTCAGAATATCTTTGCTTTTACGTGGACTGACTCTCACATCCACCATTCTCATCAGCTTTCCTGGACTGTCCTCCCACGGGGATTCAGCCCCCATCTCTTTTGCCAAGTTCTTGCCCAGGACCTCACATCCTTTCACCCGACCTGTCCTGACTCTATTCTCCTTCAATATGTCAATGACCTTCTTCTATGTAGTCCCTCTGGGAACACTCTCAATCCCACACTGCTCAGCTTCTTAATTTCCTAGCAGACAAGGGATATAGGGAGTCTCCCCACAAGGCACAGGTTTCCCAGTCTTCTGTCACCTCTCTTGGTTTTTGCCTTACACCCGGGAAAAAGCAAATAACACTGGATAGGAGGCAACTCCTCTCTGATCTTCCAGTGCCCCATATGAAAACCAAAATACTATCATTCCTAGAAGTAGCAGGTTATTTTAGGGCCTGGATCCCAAATTATTCTCTTCTATCCAAACCCCTGTATGACCTAGCAAATGGACCCCCTAGTGAATCTCTTGTCTTCTCCCCCATCTACCACTTCCGGAGGCTTCAGCAACTCCTCTTAAAGGCACCTGCCCTTCACCTTCCTGATCTTTCAAGACCATTTCATCTATATGTCCATGAAAAAGGGGGGGCAAGCACTTAGGGTCTTAGGTCAAAACTATGGGCCTACATTTGCACCTGTGGCATATTTTCCAAGAAACTAGACTCTACCATTCGTGGGTGGGCACCTTGCTTAAGAGCTCTGGTTGCTGGACAAATTTTACACAAAGAAGCCTCTAAGCTGACTTTTGGGGCACCTTGAACTATCCACTCTCCACATCACTTGAAAGATCTTTCAGCTTATGAGGGCCTTCAAACCCTTCCTCCATCCAGAGTTCTGTCACTCCTCACTTTCTTTCAGGAAAACCCTAATATTACTTTCCTCCCATGCTCTGCACTGAACCCTGCCTCACTGCTCCCAATGACTCCCACGTCTAACACACCAACTCATAATTGCTTGGAAACCTTAGATGATTTCCTCCGCTGTCATTGTTCCATTTCTGAGGAACCACTCACCAAGCCTGACCTTATCTGGTTTACTGACAGCAGTTCCTTTAGGCAGAACGGCACTCATTACTCTGGATACGCTGTAGTTTCAGCCACTGAGATTATAGAGGCCAAAGCTATGCCTTCAGGAACTACCAACCAGCAGATTGAACTTATAGCAGCCACTCGTGCCTGCCTACTAGCACAAGGCAAATCCCTCACCCTCTATACTGATTCAAAATATGTCTTCCAGATCTTATTATCCCATGCTTCAATATGAAAGGAGCGAGGCCTACTTACCACCAAAGGTAATGCGATCACTAATTCGGCTCTTTTAACCAATCTGATAGAGGCCTCCCACTTACCCACCCAGTTGGGAGTTGTCCATTGTAGGTCACATCAGAAGGACGGCTCTCTTATCACTGAGGGCAATGCCAAAGCTGACCAGGCGGCACGAATGGCTGCTACCACTTCCAATTATGACCCCCATGGGGGACATATTATGGCCACTTTAGACAGCTCATCTGAAGCCCCTACTTCTTCCAGTAAGAACAAAAATCTTTTCAAGTTCCTTCATACTCTACACCATTCCAATTCTCAGTCTTTGACCCTTTTTTTACAGAGCTTCTTCTCCCTCAACCCTTCTGACATAGCCATGCTAGAGAATATAGCCTCTAATTGTCAGATCTGTCAGCGGACCAACCCTCATACTCCTTTAAGGCCCAAACCTTTCCCTTTCCACCAAGCCCGGAGACACATTCCCGCTGCTGACTGGCAAGTAGACTTCACCAACATGCCCACAGTATGGCACACTAAATACCTCCTTGTCTTTGTGGACACTTTCTCTGTTTGGGTTGAGGTATTTCCCACTTCCAATAAAAAGGCTTCCACTGTAGTTTCAATCTAACTGACAGACATCATCCCCAGGTTTTGTATGCCGACTTCCCTACAATATGACAATGGCACTGAGATTATTTCTAGGATCACAAAAAAGGTCTCTCAAGCCCTCTCTTTCAAGTGGCATTTCCACTGTCCATATTACCCCCAGGCTTCAGGGAAAGTGGAAAGGGTAAATCGTACTCTGAAGGAAGTCCTTAAAAAATTGACAATGGAATTAAACTTAGACTGGGTCAAAATCCTTCCCTTGGCTTTGCTTCGAATCAGAGCTCTCCCTAAGAAACCATCTTTACTGTCTCCCTTTGAGATAATGTATTGAAGACCTCTTATACCCCCTGGGTTGGTCATTTCACAAGGACCTCTCACCCGAGATTTGTCTTTGCCTCTCTTGTTTCATCTCTGCTTGGAACACTGGAAATATCAGAACTGGCTTCTTCCAGACCCAGTCTCCTCTCCAAACATTCCTCCCTTAACACCTGGGAGTCTAGTCTATTATAATACCCCAGAGGAGAAAGGGACTCTTGCATCAAAATGGGAAGGCCCCTATCCTGTCATTCTCTGTAACCCCACCGCCGCCAAACTCTCCTTATCAGACAACCATCTCACTCCCTGGATTCCCATTTCTAGGTTGAAGCCATATCACCAGGAGGCCCCACCTGCTGACGACAGGACCACCCCAGAGGAACTCCAAGAATCACCTCCTGAACCTCCCCTTTACTCCTGCTTTCCACACCCATCTCACCCATTTAAGTTGCGGCTCACACGGTGTTCCCTGCAGCCCAATTCCTCTTAAAGAAGGCACAATGAGCTCTCCCAACACCCTAGTCTTCTCTAACTGCTTGTTTTTTTGTGCTCTGCTTCTTTTCTGTGCTCTGTTGGGACTTGTCTTTACCCTCCTAACCTACCATGTATTTATTCACTCTTCGGGAACGATACTCAGAACATGGCATGCAGAAGGTCCGCGCAGTGGATGCAACTACTTGCTTCATCCACAACTGCACCTCTATTCCCCTAAAATTGTCACCTTCAAGGACCTTCGTCCCTGGTAGCTGGAACTGGCCTTTCATTTGCTTCCTTTTTAATCAAACCAAAGACTATTGTCATTGGTGGCCTGAGATATATAATGGGTGTCCCTATTGGTCATGCAGGTTCCATGATGAACGTGGTAGCTGTTTTTACCACTCACTTGGCTACCCTGAAGGGTGGACTTCTAGTTACCTAAAGTGGCATAAAGGCTCTTCATCCGATAACAATGGATCATATACTTCAGATACACCTGACCCCAAGGCCAAACGTTGGGGCTATGTTGAGTTTGCTGTCTATGCTCGGACAACCTCAACCAGACCCACAGGGTGGATGACTGTTGGCCGCACCCTGATTACGCCACCTAAGGCAACCATCCAGGTAGTCGAACACATTAAGGAGTCAGAATCAAAACTTCGAGATCTTATCCATAGCTCATCCAAAGAGGATTCAGAGCCTTCAACCCCCTAAGGTCCCCCTTCCACATGGCTCAATTTGCTACACCAAACTCTTCGATTATTAAACTCCTCCATTCTTTTGGTGCCTACTTCTCAGTGCTTTCTCTGTGCTTCACTTAGTCGTCCACTTCTAGCAGCGGTCCCATTAGCGGCAGGAAATATTTCAGCAAAAACCTACAATTTCTCTAAGTAAGGACAACCCCTACATGTGACACATATCCCACTGTGGGAAAGTTATTCCAACAATACTTTATTTCCTTTCATCTGTATCCACCTGCCAATAATGAATCCTTTACCCATTTGTTCCTTGAGCTATAGCACCCCATAGAGCCCTGCGTTTATGCAACCTGGACATTTCATCTGGTGTAATTGGTCTTTAAGTATCTCAACGATCAATGTCTCTGGCACCTGTATCTTGGTTACTGGAGTTCCTCTGCTTTCTTTGTATACTCCCACTGAATTCCGACAGTTGGCCCTACCTTCCCGCACCCGTAGGGCAGTCTTTCTGCCGGTTCTGGTAGGCCTCACTTTAACAACCTCAGTGGCGAGTCTCGGTCTCTCTGGTGGAGCTATAGGTCATGCTCTATGGGCATCCAATGACGTGCAACAAAAACTGCAGGAAGCACTCGATACCACTGCTGAGTCTCTTGGCTCCTTGCAGTGGCAGGTTACTTCATTGGCACAAGTGGCTTTACAGAACCAAAGGGCAATTGATCTTCTCACTGCAGAAAAAGGGGGTACATGCCTATTCCTCAGAGAGAATGTTGCTATTATGTTAATGAATCTGGGCTAATAAAAAAAAGTTGTTAAATTGCAGGAATTATCGACCCAATTGCTCAAACCTACCTCCTCCAATCCCATAACGAGGTTCTTCCAATTCTATCTTGCCATGGACTTACTACCTCTCTCTGGGCCCCTTATTGGGATGCTCCTTTTTTGTGCTCTCTTGCCCTGCATAATGAAGTTCCTTCAAACCCAACTGCAAAAAATTCGTAATCAAACTTTCAACCAGCTTTTGCTTAGGCACTACCAGCCTCTGATGACCGACCAACCCCCAACATCTCCAAGAGAACAGTTCACTCCGTGATGAAGCTCACTACCAGGCATGATGGAATGCAATGGACATCAGACAGTGGGAGACAACAAGCTCGGAAAACCTCTTAATCTGCCATCCTGGATTCTTGAATCTTTATGACCTTCTAAGCTTCCTCATGGCCCTTGGCCTCTTCTATGTCACTCCCCCAACATGGAACTTCTGCCAAAAATTGACCTTTGCTTTAATTTTTATCTTCATTCTGTTTTTATTCACTCTGATCTTCTTCAGGTCCTGTGGCACCTTGTCCAGGCAACGCTTCCAGTATTTTCTAGAGTCTCTGTTACAGGACCAGTGGCTGATACCAACAATCTCCTCCTTCCAGGACTGGTTCCATGCCATCGACAACTTGTGGCTTCAGGGAACTTTCATTGACTTCACCCCTACGGAAGTAGCTGTCTATAGCCACTGGGTTTTATTTCTTGCTGCCATGATATTCCCAGACCTGCCCCCCGAGCATTCCTCCCCTTCCCTTTCTAGGCATCACAGCACCCCCATACAGCAGGAAGCAGCCGGATCTAAAAACGACGCCCCACTTCCTAAGAAAACAAAAAGGGAGGAATGTTGGGAAAAGTATAAATGGCAGCCATACCCCAGAGAAAAACCCCAACATGGTGCCTAAGGACTTCTTCTTCCTACCTTCTTCATTTCTGCAGTGGTGCGAAAAGTTCCCGCCCTTGTGAACTCTCCCGCCAGCGCCAATTTCAAATCTCACTGGTGGAGAACCTTAGCCCCAATGAGAACTAATTCCTGGGTTCTGGAGATGATATATGAAAGAACTTGCTTTCAATAAACGGGTTGCTGCCATTTATCTAAGCCCTACCATCTCCCCCTTAGTTCTATATAATCACACAGCTTTTTTGCAATAAAATTGGAATTCTCCCTTTGAAGTGTCTTTGCGTGGGGAATTATTTCACTCATGATCAGCAACATGACATCCAAAGGTTCTCCAGTGCCACCTGGTCATGGAAATTTCAGAAATTTGTTGGTATTTATTTACCCATTTTTGAAGGATGATGTTGGAGGCACTGTGGGTTTCAATTCATGCAGAAACCATTATATGGTAAGGAAGCTCATTTCAATGAAATCTCTGGAGAACACTCTCAGGCAAGCCTTGCCAAAGAGTGGCCAAAAGGTCACATGAAGCCAGGATCATTGAGGTCTACAATGTGAGTTCCATGTGTGTTTAGACTCTCAACTATGGCTGCCAAGTCTTTCAGAATAAAATCATGTGATATCCTGGCTGAGATTTCCAGTGCAATCTGGAAAGCCACCCTGGCCCTCGATCTCAGTTTCCAAGGGTGATTCTCATGCGTGGCCTCCTAAAATCCCAACACATTTCATGGCAATACTTCTCTGAGGTCAGTTTCAGAACTCAGTCTCTAAGAGGAATCACACCAGAGTTCAATCCCAGGTGGATCCAGTCATCTCTTTCAACCGCTACACAAATGACCACAATTAAAACCAAAACACTCCCACATGGCCATCATCTTCTTCCATATAGACACTAATCATAAACTCTGGCTGGAGTTTTCCATGAGGGGTGCAGCCCAAGACAGTCTCAAAAATAAGCTCTCTTGCCCCTCATTTGCCTAAATTCACGGTGGCCTGGACACCCATCCTGTGAACCAGGAGTTATCAAATAGGCCAGGTGTTAATACTGCTCTGCATCTCCAATTTGAGGCCTACTGACTGTCAGGTATAGATTCTTTATATGATTTGGAGTCATGAGAAAACCCAAAAACCTATGGGCTAGCCTCTGCAGGGCTTTGAATAAATAATTTGACGCAAAGGATCCCTATTAATACTTGATGGGGGTCAGGAAACTTACAAATGAATGTGAGAAACTTCATTCACAATAACTGCTCTTTTGGCCATTGTGGTTTTGGGTGCACTCATGGCATATCTCTTTACATAAATCAGGTGCTGAGAATCTAAGCCACAACCTCACACAGGGCCACGAGGTTTATTCAGACACATTCCTTTCCAAAGCAATTAAGCAAAGAGCAACAGGTAATGCCCATTCATTTGCATTTGAAAACTGTTTTCTTCAGGCTTCACAATGGGGTGGCCTTAGGCAAAGACCTTCCTGACATTCAGGGCAACAGAACAATTGATAAGCAAAAGGCCCAAAGCAGGGTTTCTCCACTGAGACTTTCTTGGTCACACTGATATCTGAGTTTTCTGAGATGCTCGCCATTCACTTCAGCTATCCAGTACATGGCCATGTCACAGATCTTGGAGGTGGTACATATCTTGGACACAAAACCATGAGCCTATTCTGGAGAGTGGCTAGAATTCCGGAAGGAAACAGAAACTTAGGAAGATAGCAGGTGTTGCCCATGGATAAGGCAAGCCTCAGTTCATTCATAAGTTGGGCAGGATGAATGCTGGGAATCTTTCTACTATACAGGACACATCAATTGTTGCATTCTCTTTTCTAATATCTACAACCACGGACACAGTGGATACACAGACATAGAAACACTCGCCTTGTCAAACTACTTACTAGAAGAAGTCCACTCCAAATCAAACAAACCACCTTTCCTACCTATTCTCAGATCATGAGACAAAACCTGAATCACACCCACAAAGGCACATCCTTCCCCCATGTAACTCTGTGACTATCCGGAGTGTCCTTTGAGTGGTGGGCCAAACTATGTTCCCCCCAAATGGCCTGTCCTATCTCAGATCTGGTCTCCTTGGCCAACTCTGTGAAGTTGTCAGGAGACATCGGTGAGCCACTTACTGCTTTCTCAGGAAAGGCCACTCTTAAGATCTTTCCTGTCATTTGGCTATGCTCACATCAGTAGGTAGCAAGAAAGACTGACTCTGTTCTTGGTAAATCAAAAGAAGTGAGACCACTGGGACTGGGACTGGGACTAGATTTGTGTGCCTGGCTTCCTAGATCCCAAGTTCAGAGAGTTCCATCACCAAGGATGTGAGGTGAGGTCACTTCCTTCAGGAACTGAATGAGGTCACTGCCTTGGCAACCACATTGTCTTAACATTTACTTCCAAAGGTCCCATGAAATGGAGGCTTCCCCTACTTTATGTGACACTTTCACAAGTTAGGATGGTATATCAACCCTCTCCACACAGGCCTGGTTTGGTCCTTCTTCTCTAAATAAAGAAGAGAGACGCTGATTCAGACACATCACTTCATGCTGACCATGTTGTTTGCAAAGGAAGATGACTTTTGCTCTCTCAGTTCCTTCATAGCTACCTACATCTTCTCTAGAGATCATTTGTGCATGGACCTTTTAGTTTCTCAGCAGTTGGAAGATTTCCTTCATTCCTGTATTTTAAGACCAACTCTGTCCTTGCTCTTCTCTTATGTTAGATTGAGGGAACAGTGTATGGTTAGGGTTAATAACAGGTTCGATTTTGAATAGAAATCATTCTGCTGGATGAATAATGGTATTGGAAACCTGCAATATTTACAAGAATATATAGGTGAAATATATGAGTATGAAAACAGAAATCTAGGTAAGATTTGAAGTCCAGAAAAGCATTGAGCCCTTGTTTTCGGTATTAAGCTTTGATTTATTTTCTGCACAGATGGGATACTTTGCTTTGAATTATGTTCTGCAAAGATGTCTCAGATAAATTGATATATAATTGCATAGGACCTTGTAACTTGGATGATTGATTGTAAAAGAGAACTTCCAGTCAAAAAGGAGTAATCGGTAGTATTAGGAAGATAGTCGGTAGGTTTATATAGGAGAGTGAGTATAGGATTTGGACCAAAAGTTCTTTAGCTATAGGGTTTCGGGTATACAGTGAATGTAAATGTCAGAACATGTGAAGAATCAGTCACAATGCAGAACTGGAGAAAATATGTAGGAATGCAGATATCAATAGAGACTTTAGGAAATCTGGCAAAGTATAGTTGGTTGTGAAATGTTAATAAAATAGGTACTTGTCACTTCCTGTTTTTCTGTATGCTTAATAAAACACTGTTGAAATCTTGAGAACTGTTTTCTAATCTTTTTCCCAGAATGTGCTGTCCCCAACTGCCAAACTGCAGGATGTACTCCCTCACCCAGTTGCACGCAAACTGCTCACTCGCCCAGACTCATCAATAAACTTCCCTCCCTGCCCACTACAAGGAAAGTATATGAGCTCTGCTTTATTCAAATTAGCTCTGAGCCCCAGCATGCTGGACCCCCAATAAACCCTTTGCTTTTGCATGAGAGAGTCTCTTGGTGGTCTCTTCCCCCAACGCTCTCCCGACCTTTATATATGGAGGTTCCTTCGAGATCCGGCAGGGGCGGAAGAGAGACCTCAATGGGCTACTCTCAGGGAAAGTAGGGCGCCTCTTTCTGGTTTCAGGTTTCAGGTTAGGGCTTGGCAAAATGGCTGTTGATGAAGTTGCATGTGCTCTCTTTGACGGTGGCTGGCAGATGTGTCACAGAGCTACAGGCTCTGGGGGACGCCACAGAGGACTCGGGAATCAAGGAACAATAGTCTCCTCGACTCAGTGATGTTTTGTTTCAGATTCGGTATTGCCAGCCCATCGGGTTTTGCCAGCTGCTCAGTCTTGGTCTCAGTGTTGGACGTTCATTGCCTGTCTTTATTATCTTCTCTTGTCTGTGTCGTGAGAGTTGCTTTTACTGTTTGTGTATCTTTCATTATGGGACAGGTCACTTCAATGCCTCTGTCTCTGACCTTGATCACTGGACCAAAGTCCGCTTAAGGGCTCAGAATCTTTCTTTTTCAGTAAAACGCTGGACCTGGCAGACTCTCTGTGCCTCAGAATGGCCCACCTTTGCATTCGGATGGCCCCTAGAAGGATCTTTCTACTTCGCACTAATTTAATAAGTCAGAGATATTGTCTTACAGCCAGGGCCACATAGCCATCCCGATCAACAGCCATATATCTTAACTTGGCAGGACCTCTGCAAATCTCCTCCTCCATGGGTGAAGCCTTTCCTTACCATGTCCCCGCTCCTACTCTTTTCCCCACGATCTCTCAAACCCTCTGCTCATCCTCCTCCTCCACCCTCTGTTCTCTCTGAGTCACAAGATTTGACTCTACTGGACTCTCATCCCCCTCCTTATCTTCTACCCTCATCCCACAACCCCCAACACCCTCTAAGTGATTCCCCTGCTGCTGACTCAGCCTCTCCGCCATTGGAGAAAGATAAGCCAGCCCAGTGCACTCCAGATAACTCCCCTGCAGCACACACAGCTCCTCCTCCCCTGGAGGAAGCTGGCCTGGCTAAAGGAACTCGACAGCGTCAAATGATTTAAAACCCTGAAACTCCCGTGTTGCTCTCCCTCCATTCCTATGGGCCAATGATTGACAACGGCCATGGAGGAAAAATGCAAGCCTACCAGTATTGGCCTTCTCCTCTTCAGACCTATATAAATGGAAAAATAACAATACTCCTTTTACCGAGGACCCAACCTGGCTCTCAGGTCTGGTTGAGTCATTGATGTTTTCACACCAGCCTACTTGGGATGACTGCCAACAACTCATAGGGACTCTCTTCATGACAGAGGAACAAAAGAGAATCCTCCTGGATGCTAGAAAACAATATCCTCGGACTAGATGGGTGACCAACACAACTTCCCAATATAATCAAAGCCGGCTTTCTCTTGAAACGACCCAGTGGGACCCCAACACATTTGAAGGTAGGGAGCATCTGTCCACTTATCACCGGGCTCTAATAGTGGGTATCTTAGTGGCCGCTAGGCGACCAACTAATTTGGCCAAGGTAAGAGAGATTATTCAAGGGCCTGGTGAATCTACCTCTATGTTCCTAGAGAGAACTATGGAGGCATATAGGAGATATACTACTTTCGATCCTCAGGCAGAGGATCAAAAGGCATCTGTCACAATGGCCTTTATTGGGCAAGCTGCCCTAGATATTAAAAGAAAGTTACAATGCTTAGATGGATTACAAGATATGATTTTGAGAGATTTAGTTAGAGAAGCCAACAAGGTATACTATAAGAGTGAAACTGAGGAAGAGAAGGGAGCAAAGGGAGGATGAGAGAAGCAAAAGACAGACTAAGGCATTGACTAAGGTCCTGGTCACAACAACAAACAGGCCAGAAATTAAGAAACAGAGAGACAGAAAGTGATACCTGGGCCCACACTAGAGGCCACCCCTGGCCTCAGATCAATGTGCCTACTCTAAAGAAAAAGGACACTGGGCCAAAGAGTGCCCTAGAAAGAGACAGCCACGCCAGCCAGACATTCTGACTCTGGAGGATGACTAAGAAAGTCGGGGCTCAGATCCTCTCCCCGACCTCAGGGTAACTTTTGAAGTGGAGGGGACCCCAGTAAACTTTGAAGTAGATACAGGGGCAATATACTCAGCCCTTAAGGCCCCATTGGGCCCTCTATCAAATAAAAGGTCTCTAATTCCAGGGTCTAAATGCAGTAAATATCAGACTTTGACAACTAAGGGGACCATGGACCAGGGGAAAGGATAAATCCATCACTCCTTCCTAGTAATCCCAGAATGCCCGGCCCCATTGATGGGCAGAGATCTGCTCACCAAGCTCTGGGCCAAAATAACTTTTAACCCTGAAGGCCCCCAAGTGGAATTTCTAAATCCTTCAGTAAATACTCCTATAATCATGGCTCTAACTATGTCAGTAGCAAATGTTCATCAACTCACTCATCTTTGTTCAAAGAAACTGCATTCATTCCTAAAAGATCAAGAACAGAGTTTTCCACTAACTGACTCACAGTGAAAGAAAATAACTGAATGGGTAACAAAAGCCTGTCAAGTCCATCAATTGGTTAATACTTACCCTTCCAAGCTTCCTGCAGGAAAGCACCTACGAGGAACCATACCAGGAAAATTCTGGGAAGTGGACTTTACTGAAATTAAGCCAGCAAGGTATGGACTTAAATATCTTCTAGTCTTTGAAGATACATTTTCAGGACGGATTGAAGCCTTCCCCACAAAGAAAAGAAAGAAAAAAGGGAAAAAAAAGAAAGAGAGCAAATGGTTGTCAAGAAGATCCTGGAAGACATTTATTCTCCCCTTGACGACCAGTAGTCTTAACCCTCATCAGCCCCTTAAGCAGCGATGGCTGATCACAAATCCTACTGGAAAAGAAGTATGGTCTATCTCACATACAGCCCCCTTATGGACCTGGTGGCCATCTCTCCACCCAGACATTTGTCAGCTGGCTATAGGTCTTTCCTATTGAGATATCCCTGATGAAGAGCATCCCACTAAAATTCCATTAAATCCCTTCGGTACCATAGAAAATGGAAACAAACATTATGGATGTAGGGACACGTGAGCCAGATGCAGGTTGGCTAGCCTAGATTACTATGTTTGCCCGGCGGAGTATCAAAGCCACAAACAGTCATGGCTGTGCGGGGGGGAGAGCAGACTTCTTCTGTAAGTCATGGGGCTGTGAGCATACAGGGACTGCCAGATGGAACCCAAACTCCTCATCAAATTCTGTAAACAGCATTGGCCATATTACCAATTAGATAACCAAAACCGATGGCCCCAAGAGGGGTCTCTATATCCTCAAATTCTGCGTGACCTTTTAAACTTCTGAAAGTGCTCAAAAGTGTAAAAGGAGATTCCCCTATGTGGAGGCCTTCTCCCTCCTTTGCTCACATCCTGAACTATGCTTCTCCAATAGATGCTTACCCTCAGCCTTCTGCTCCAGACTCTCTGCTGTCACTCCCACCTCAGCAACTTGATTTCTGCCCTCCAATATCTAGATCAAAACCCCAAATCTCCGCCAGTTCTCAGACCATTGCCCCCTTGCTGAGGTAGCAGGTACTGAGGTACCACTCCACTCACTCACTACTCTCTTCTCCTGTCAGTGCCCGCACTGGGTCCCTCCAGGTCCTCTTACCAGCTAATGCAAAGCTCAAACCCACTGAGGAGAACCCTCAGACCCTTATCCAAAATGTAATGAAAATGGCCTTTAATGTTGCTTTGTCATCACTGAAAACAGGTTACTAAAAATTTAAAGTCCCTCACAGGCTTTTTGGGATACTCACTCCCATTTCCCCCTCTGTTCTATCTGTTCTACTGCTCAAATTTTTCTTGCTATTAAGATCCCAAAGCCCTCTTCCAATATTCTTTTACATCTCTCCTTCCTCATTCTCAGATCCACGGAAGTTGCTCTCATCCCTGCCTTCCAAGTCGTCCCCCTCTGTACCAGGTCCACAGAAAAGTCTTAATTAACCTTCTCCAGAAGTCTTCACCATGGCTGATTTACGACTTTCAGCAAAAGAGTCCCTATAAAAGAGATCACTGTAGATAAACTTCCTATTTTCGTGTTGCCCTGGTATCCTTGGAAACTGGCTAAAAAAAACCAGCACTCCTAATCTAGACACACCCTTAATAGTTTTTCACAAAATATGTGAAAAAAAGGCCTCTGGCCTTGAGCTGGGGCTTCACAGAGATGGCTACATTTCTAAGATAAAGAAGTTACAAACTGGGCTGCATGGAAACAGCTGGCAGGTTGAAAAAAAAGAAAGGGAAGAAAAAGCTCTCCCCCCCATAGGTGTCCTTGAAAAGTTAACTTGCCCCAAACTGAGGAAAAAACAGAAACGAAAACTGCTTTTTGTGAACTTCTGCAGACTGTGAACTTCTGAGCCCCTTTCCTTACGTGTTGTGTACAAAATTCTGAAACTACCTAAACTTGGGTTTCAGGGGATTAATTGATTACAACAGAAGCAATGCCCCCTGAATCTGGTTGCAACCAAAAAAGACTGTTTTCCTGTCTTTGGTGCTATCTTAGGTGCCTTGCCTTGTCCGTCCCTACAACAGTATAATTCTATATACTTAAACACTGTTTATGTTTTCATGAAATGGTCAACAGATGTGATTAATTGTGTAATGGTGCAGATGTTTCCCAGAGTGCTCTATCATGATGCAGGTTCATTTGAAGATCAAAGAGGGGGGCATAGAACACGGTTCCGCTGAAAACATATGTCCCTCACCTTAGCCATTCTATTACGAATAGTAGTTACTGCAGGGTAGGGCACGGGAACCATTGCTCTGGCCCATGGGACACAACAAATGACCCAAAGCAGCAATAGATCAAAAATTAAAGATATTAGAAACCTCCATCACAGCTTTGAACGAATCTTTAACCTCTCTCTCTGAAGTTGTTTTACAGAACAGTCGAGGGTTGGACCTCCTTTTCATGAGAGAAGGGGGCCTTTGTGCTTCATTGAGGGAAGAATGTTGTTTTTATGTCTACAATACTGGAGTTGTAAAAAAAATCTATGAGTAAATTAAAAAGATGCCTTGAAGAGCGACAACGAGAGAGAGAGAGGCCCAAGAATGGTAGTTTGAGTCTTTTTTTTTACACAGTCCCCCTGGTTAACTACGTTTTTATCAACCCTAGCCAGTCCAATAATAATCCTCATATTATTGCTAACTATAAAACCCTGTTTTCTCAACCGTGTAATTTGTTTTCTCCAAGCTCAAATTGGACAAATTAAACTTATGGTAATACCCCACTAGCAGACATAGAATGTGACACCCCACAATGATCACTTTTATGATTAAAAGTAGCCAGAAGAAGAAGTGGGGAATGAAAGGTTAATAAAATATATACTTGTCACTTCCTGTTTTTCTGTATGCGTAACAAAACACTGTTGAAATCTTGAGAACTGTTTGCTAATCTTGTCCCCAGAATATGCTGTCCCCAATTACCAAACTGCAGAATGTACTCCCTCACCCAGTTGAATACAAACCATCCACTCTCCCTGACCCATCAATGAACTTCCATCCCTGCCCTCTGCAAGGAAAGTATATAAGCTCTGCTGAAGCTGTTGTCAGGTCTCTCTGCTCTATTCAAGTGAGCTCTGAGCCCCAGCATGCTGGACCCCCAATAAAACCTTTGCTGTTGCATGAGATAGTCTCTTGGTGGTCTCTTTCTCCGGCACTCGCCCAAACTTTACTTGGATGATTGAATGTAGAAGAGAACATCTATTCAAAAAGTTATAGTCAGTAGGATTAGGAAGATAGTTGGTAGGTTTAGGAAGAAAAGTGAGTATAGGATTTGGAACAAAAGTTCTTTGCCAATAGGGTTTTGGTTAGAGAGTCAATGTAAATATCAACACAAGTGAAGAGTCAGTCACAATGATGAACAGGGGAAAATATGTAGAAAAGCAGATATCAATAGAGACATTAGGAAATCAGGAAAAGAATAAAGTGAGTTATGGGATTAGATATTTTCTACAGGCTTGAGGTTGAATGTATGAGCTTAGGAAGAAACAAAGTTGAAGTCAACAATAGGATTGACATTTGAGAGCATTAGCATAGCCCAAGACAGTGTCCAAAATAAGCTCCGTTGCCCGCATTTGCCTAAATTCCCGGTGGCCTGTACATCCTTCCTGTGTACCAGGAGTGATCAAATAGGCCTGACCTTAATATTGCTCTGCTTCACCAATTTGAGGCCTACCGAGTGTCGGGTACACATTCTTTATGTAAATTGGAGAGATGAGAAAACCCAAGCACCTATTGGAAAGCTTCTGAATTAATTTGAAGAAATCATTTGACCCAAATGATCCCTATTCTCACTTGATGGAATTCAGAAACCTTACAGAGGAAGGCAAAAGACTTCATCCACAATGACTGCTCTTTTTTGCCATTTTGGATTTGGATGCACACATGGGATCTTTCTTTAGATCCATCAGGTGCTGAGTATCTAAGTCAAAGAATCACACTGGGCCAAGAGGCTGATTCAGACACACCTCTTTCCAAATCAATTAAGAAAAGAGCCAAAGGTGAATCCTATTAATTTCCATTTGAAAAATCTTTTCTTCAGGATGCAAAAAGCTGTGGCCTGAGACAAAAACCTTCCTGACTCTCAGGGCAACAGAACAATAGGTAAGCAAATGGCCCAAAGCAGGGATTCTCCACTGAGACTTTACTGGTCACACTGATATCTGAGTTTTCTGAGATGCTCGCCATTCCCTTCAGCTATCCAGTACATGGCCATGT
Organism: Callospermophilus lateralis; assembly: GCF_048772815.1. Classification (NCBI taxonomy): domain Eukaryota; kingdom Metazoa; phylum Chordata; class Mammalia; order Rodentia; family Sciuridae; genus Callospermophilus; species Callospermophilus lateralis. The sequence goes on along the minus strand of NW_027512848.1, from coordinate 94,307 downwards.
CACCGATCTTGGAGGTAGTTCATATCTTGGACACAAAACCATGAGCCTATTCTGGAAAGTGGCCATAATTCAGGAAGAAAACAGCAACTTAGGAAGGTAGCAGGTATTGCCCATCAATAAGGCAAGCCATAGTCAATTCATAAATTGGGCTGGATGAATGCTGGGAAGCTTTCTACGAGACAGGACACATCCATTAATGCATTCTCTTTTCTAATGTGTACAAGTACAAACACAGTGGGATACACAGACATAGAAACACTTGCGCTGTCAAACGACTTACTAGAAACTGTTCACTCCAAATCAAACAAACCGCCTTTCCTACCTATTCTCAGAACATGAGTCAAAACCACAAACCCACACCCACACCCACAATGGCACCTCCTTCCCTCAAATAGGTCTGTGACTGTCCGGTGTGTGCTCTGACTGATGGGTCATACTATGATCCCCCAAAATGTCCTGTCCTGTCTCAGATCTGGTCTTCTTGGCCAACTCTGTGAAGTTGTCAGGAGCCAGGATTGAGCCACTACCTGCTTTCTCAGGAAGAGGCCCTCTTCCGAGCTTTCCTGGCATTTGGCCATCCTCACATCAGTAGGTACCAAGAAAGACTGACTCTGTCCTTTGTTAATCCAAAAAAGTGAGACTACTGGGACTAGGACTGGGATTGGCTCTGGGTGCCTGGCTTTCTGTATCCCAAGTTCAGAGAGTTCCATCAAAAAGGAAGTGAGATGAGATCACTTTCTTCAGGAACTGAATGAGATCACTGCCTTAGCAACCACTTTATCATAACAATTGCTTCCAACGGTACCATGAGATGGAGGCTGCCCCTACTTCCTGTCACACTTTCACATGGTAGAATGGTATATCACCTGTAGGCAAATGGTAACAGCTCTCCACACAGGCATGGTTTTGTCCATCTTCTCTACATTAAGGAGAGATTGGCTGATTCTGATGCAACCCTTCATCCTGACCAGGTTGTTTGCCATGGAAGATGATTTTTGCTCTCTCAGGTCTTTCATAGCTGCCTACATCTTCTCCAGGGATCATTTCTGCATGGAGCTTTGAGGTTCTCAGCAGATGGAAGATCCACTACATTTCTGTATTGTAAGACCAACACTGTCCCTGCTCTTCTGTAAAATGAGATTGAGGGAACAGTGTATGGTTAGGGTGAATAACATTTTCCATTTGGCTTAGGAATCATTCTGCTGGATGATTAATGGTATTGGGAACATGCGATATTTATAAGAATATAGAGGTGAAATACATGTATGAAAAAATAAATCTAAGTAAGATTTGAAGCTCAGAAAATCATTGGGCCCTTGTTTTGGATACTTACCATTGAATTACGTTCTCACAGATGTCTCAGATAAATCGATATACAATGGCATAAGACCTTGTACGTTGGATGATTGAATGTAGAAGAGAATATCCAGTCAAAAAGGGATAGTCAGTAGGATTAGGAAGATAGTCAGTAGGTTTAGGAAGAAGAGTGAGTATAGGATTTGGAAAAAAAGTTCTTCAGCAATAAGTTATCAATTAGAGTGTGAAAGCAAATGTCAGCACATGTGAAGGTTCAGTCACAGTGGTGAACTGTGGAAAATATGTAAGAAAGCAGATGGCAATAGAGACATTATGAAATCAGGCAATGTATAAAGTGAGGGATAGGATTAAACATTTTCAATCGGGTTGAGTTTGAATATATAATCTTAAGAGGAAACAAATATGTAGTCACCAATAGGATTGACATTTGAGAGCATTAGGCAACTTGGACATGGATGATTTTAGTAATCCATATTTACTGTCCATTTAGGCTTTGGTACAATCATAAGTGTGATCTTTGCATTTTGTGTCCAGAATATTTCTGTGATAAAATGTATATGTAGATCAGGTGACATGCGTATTTCTTCCACCATTTCTGGGAGCAATATTTTGAAGACATATAAATTAGTATTGGGGGTACAAAGAGGTGTACACTGTGTCTATGAATATAAAGAAAAAGCATGCATAGACCATACTGTGAATAAATAATATAACTGGTTTTACTCTAAATAATGGATTGAATTGATATCTGAAAATATATAAGAAATCTGATATTGGTATACAATCATTCATTCCAACCAGTTATACATCCATTGGAAATATCGGAGTTATAATTTATCATGAAGGGGATGTGAGTTTTGCTTCAAAAGTGATTATGGAAATCGAAAATAATGTGTTTTGAAAGAGGTCTCAGGAAGAGACCAGTCAAGAAAGATGGAAGAATACATGTGTTCTGAAGCAGGAAGTGATTGAAAGTGAAACAAATTCGTATAAATTTGCGAACTTGTGGATAAAATATATATCCTATGATGTGCATAAACTTAAGAAATAGTAATGTACCAGTTTTGAATAAAAATGAACGTAAAAATACAAATCATGTACCATAGGAATCTACTTGCCTTGATGTTAAACTGGGACAGTAACTCTAGAAATATTAGGATATATATGTACCATTCACTGAAGTTAGTTTTCAGTACTAAAAAACAAATATGTATTTCAGGTGGATGAATATTTCTGAGAATAATATTGTGAAAAGTTGATTATAAATCCACATACGTGAACATGAATGAATTTAGGGAGTGTATATAAGACACATATATTTCATATTTTAAAAATCTGGAGATTGTATATATATATATATATATATATATATATATATATATATATATATATATATAAAACAAAACACACACACAGACATTCAAAAGTAGCAATAGATATGCCAATCGTAATTGATCGAGATATATATATCATCCACAGATCCAAAAATATTCAATTTACTGAACATGAATTTATGTATAATGTTGTTCAACTAGGAAGCTCACCCATTGGTTGAATTTTTAGTTCCAGCAGTGTTTAGGATAGTGATCTCTTCTCACAATTTGTGTCTGCCAAGTCAGCCACCTCACAAGAATGTACATGTGATACAAGTTAGGATTCTATATGTGCATATCAAAACACATCTGCTGAATAGGCTACAGAGAAAGGGAGATAGGAATTCACATATTTGTTAACTTTAAAACACATGGAGAGATATCCAAAATGGCGGCGGGTATGGAGAGATCAAGTCTCTGACCTCTTCAGCTGCGCTGGAATAGGGAGTCATAAACTGTCTAAATACTGTTTGCTCAGGATCACTAGGCAATGATGCACTGACATGAATCTGGGGTGAACAGTCTGGGCCACGCAGAACACACACCGAGCACGGATCGGTTGCATTCAACCTCTGGTTTGCCTGTGTTTTGTGACTCAGCACTAACGATCCAGCTGAAATAACTGGTCTGCCCTTCTGAACTTACAGAGGTAGAAGCCAACCTAGCCTTCATAGGCAGTGGCCAAAGGATTGAAACGGGGCATGGGAGAGACAGTCAGGACCCACCAGTTGCATGGGTCACCCGGCAAAGGGAACGAATGATCACCATTTGCATGGGATACCACCGTGGCATAGAACTGACGTCAAGGATGGAGGAGATAACTTCATTGAAACCAGCGGGACAGGTTTGTAATTCCCTAGCCATCTCTCTCCACACAGCAGGGAATCCTTAAGGGCCCCTCCCAGCTCTCCCATAAGGGTCCCTCTCAGCTCTACCATGAGCGCGATAGCCAGACCGAGAAAATCAGGAGTGGCGCGGGACTTGTGGCACAGAACTCCAGGCTACCGCTCCCACCAGTGCTGACAACTGAGGTCTCTTGCACCAGCTACTGGGGCGTGGCTCCCGGAGGGCAAACAAATTCGCTTGGGGATCTCAGCCCCAAGCTCTACAAACTTAGGGTCTGAGGGAAGCAAACCGGGAGAATGTGCCCAGGTATTCATAAAAACAGGTCTCCCAGGAGCAGCAGACCTGGCGTGTTGCCAGTATTGTGGTGAGCGTCGCAGGTGAGCAGGGCATGGCTTGAGGAAACACAAGAGAAGGCCCTACGGTGTCAGGATTGGACACCCGCCCAGTCTGGAAGGAAGAGCAGCTGCATAGTGATTGGTTCCCACCTACTGAGAGGAGAACCTCGGCCCAGTGGGCACAGCACCACCTATTGGAAGAGAAGTTAATCAAACTCTATGACTGCATTTATTATTATCATTATTTATTTATTTTTTAAATTTGGGGTTTTTTTGTTTTTTTTCTTTTTCTTTCATTTTCATTCTTGTTGTTGTTGTTTTTCTTTAACTTTTTTAATGTTTTTAAGTTTTTAAATTTCTTTATTTTATTATTAATTATTATTATTATTATTATTATTATTATTATTAAATTGTAATTTTCATTTTTTTATTATCATTATTATTTTTTTAATTTTTCTTTCATTCTTTATTTTCTGTTTTTTTCTTTTGTCTTTTCATTTCTTTTCAATTTTCTTTTTCCCCCTTCCTTGAATTCTACCTGCCTACTCTCATTCTCTTATTGACTTCTTCCCTTCCCTTCTAATATCTTTCCTCCCAAGCATGAAATAAATTTATAAGACTAATCAGTAACTCAGCACTCAAACAGAACAAGAAGTAACATGAGCAGCATAAGAAAGCAAGAAAGAAAAAGAGTACAAACAATGAAGGACAGCCTAAATACTCAGGAGGACCTAGAGTCATCAGAAAAATGATCATATAAAGAACTCAAGGAATACCTTAGACAGATGGAATGGAACCTTAAAGAAGATATGAGACAGCAAATCCAAACAGTGAAAGAACACATTGAAAATGAATTACATGAACAGATTGAAAAAAAGAAGTTAAGCATCTTTATACGGAGATAGAGATAATAAAAAAAATCATACAATAATTCTAGAAATGAAGGAAACGATAAACCAAATTAAAAACTCAATTGAGAGAATTACTAAAAGAGTGGAGCAAGTAGAAGACAGAATGTCACATAATGAAGACAAAATATATCATCTTGAAAAGAGTCTAGCCAACTCAGAAAGGCTGGTAAAAAATCACGAGAAAATCATCCAAGAGATATGGGATAACATATAAAAACCAAATTTATGAGTCATCTGGATAGAGGAAGGTCCAGAGATTCAAACCACGGGAATGAGTAACCTACTGAATGAAATAATTACAGAAAACTTTCCAGAAATAAAAAAAGAAACGGATATACAAATTGTAGATTCATAGAGGACACTGAGCACAAAAAATCACAGTAGACCAACACCAAGACATTTGTTATAAACATGTCTAATATACAGAACAAAGAGAAAATATTAAAAGCTACAAGAAAAAGGAGGCAGACTACATTCAGGGGTAAATCAATAAGGTTAACAAAGGATGTTTCATCACAGTTGATGAAAGCGAGAAGATCTTGGAACAACGTATTTTAAACACTAAAAGACAATGGATGCCAACCAAGAATTCTGGATCCAGCAAAATTAACCTTCAGGTTCGAAAATGAAATAAAAATCTTTCATGATTAACAAAAGCTAAAAGAATTTGCAGCCAGAAAACCAGCATTGCAAAGCATCTTGAGAAAAACACTACATGAGGAAGAAATGAAAAACAACAACCAAAACCATCAGTGGGAAGTGACTGGGTAATGACAGAGTGCAGGGGGAAAGCTAATCATGGAGAAACAAAGTAAATTAAAAACAAAGATAAATAATTAAACATGGCTGGAAGTACAAACCATACATCAATAGTAGCTCTAAACGTTTATGGCTTAAAATCTCCAATAAAGCAACATAGGCTGGTAACTTGGATTAATAAAACAAATCCAACAATATGTTGCCTCCACGAGACACATCTGAATGGAAAAGACATACACAGGCTGAAGGTGAAAAGTTGGGAAAATTTATACCATGCACACAGTCCTCGTAAGCAAGCAGGGGTGGCCATCCTCATATAGAATAAAATCGAAGTCAAGACTAAGTTAATCAAAAGGGATAAGAAGGACATTATATACTGTTAAAAGAAACCATTCACCAACAAGACATAACAATTATCAATATTTATGCACCAAATAATGGTGTTGCAATGTTCATAAAACAAATTCTTCTCAAGTTCAAGAATCAAATAGACCACAACCTAATAATTATGGGTGACTTCAACACACCTCTCTCACCATTAGACAGATCCTCCAAACAAAAGTTGAATAAAGAAAATATAGAACTCAATATCACAATCAATATCCTAGACTTAACTGACATATATAGAATATATCAACCATCATCAAGTGGATATACTTTTTTTTTCAGCAGCACATGGATCCCTCTCAAAAATAGAGCATATATTATGCAATAGGGCAACACTCAGTAAATATAAAGAGGTGCAGATAATACCATGCATTTTATCTGATCATAATGGAATGAAACTGTAAATCAATGATAAAAGAAGGAAGGAAAAATCCTACATCACTAGGAAAATAAACAATATGTTATTGAATAATCCATGGGTTACAGAAGATATAAAGGAGGGAATCAAAAAATTCTTAGAGATAAATGAAAATACAGACACAACATATCGGAATCTATGGGACACAATGAAAGCAATTTTAAGAGGGAAATTCATCACCTGGAGGTCATTCATCAAAAAAAGCAAAAACCAACAAATAAATGAGCTCACACTTCATCTAAAAGCCCTAGAAAAGGAAGAGCAAAACAACAGCAAATGTAGCAGAAGGCAAGAAATAATTAAAATCAGAGTGGAAACCAATGAAATTTAAACAAAAGAAACTATTGAAAAAACTAACAAAAATAAAAGTTGGTTCTTCGAAAAAATAAATAACATCAACAGACTCTTAGCCATGCTAATGAAGAGAAGAAGAGAGAGAACTCAAATTACAAACATACAGGATGAAAAAGGCAATATCACAACAGATGATACAGAAATACAGAAGACAATTAGAAATTATTTTGAAAACCTATATTCTAATAAAATAGAAAATATGAAGACATCGGTAAATTTCTTAAGTTACATGATTTGGCCAGACTGAGTCAGGAGGATACACACAATTTAAACATACCAATATCAATGGATGATTTAGAGGAAGCAATCAAAAGACTACCAACCAAGAAAAGCCCAGGACCAGATGGGTATACAGCGGAATTTTACAAAACCTTTAAAGAAGAATTAATACCAATACTTTTCAAGTTATTTCGAGAAACAGATAAAGAGGGAGCTCTGCCAAATTCATTCTATGAGGCCAACATCACCCTTATTCTGAAACAAGACAAAGACACCTCAAAGAAAGAAAAGTACAGACCAATATCTCTGATGAAGCTAGATGCAAGAATCCTCAGTAAAATTCTGGAGAATCGTATTGAAAGGCACATAAAAAATAATTGTGCACCACGATCAAGTAGGATTCATCCCTGGGATGCAAGGATGTTTTAATATATGGAAATCAATAAATATTATTCACCACATCAATTGACTTAAAGATAAGAACCATATGATCATCTTGATAGATGCAGAAAGAGCAGTTGACAAAGTACAGCATCCCTTTATGTTCAAAACTTTAGAAAAACTAGGGATAACAGGAACTTACCTCGACATTGTAAAAGCTATCTATGCTAAGCCTCAGGCTAGGATCATTCTGAATGGAGAAAAATTGAAGGCATTCACTCTAAAATCTGGAACAAAACAAGGATGCCCTCTATCCACACTTCAATTCAATATAGTTCTCAAAACACTGGCCAGAAAAATTAGACGAAAGAAATCAAAGCCATAAAAATAGGAAAAGAAGAACGTAAATTATCACTATGTGCTGGTGACATGATTCTATAGAATCATAGAAGACCCAAAAGGGTCTACAAAAAAAACTACTAGAACTAATAAATGAATTCAGCAAAGTAGCAGGATCTAAAATCAACACGCATAAATCGAAGGCCTTTCTGTATATCAGCAACAAATCTTCTGAAACGGAAATGAGGAAAAGCAGTTCATTCAAAACATCCTCAAAAAAATTAAATACACGGGAATCAACCCAACAAAAGAGGTGAAAGATTTATACAATAAATCAATAGAACCCTAAAAAAAGAAGTAGAAGAAGATATTAGAAGATGGAAAAATATACCCTGTTCATGGATAGGCAGAACTAACATCATCAAAATGGCGATATTACCAAAAGTTATCTATAGGTTTAATGCAATGCCAATCAAAATCCCAATGGCATTTCTTGTAGAAATAGAGAAAGCAATCATGAAATTCATATGGAAAAATATAAGACCCAGAAATACAAAAGCAATTCTAAGCAGGAAATGTGAATCAGGCGGTATAGTGATACCAGATTTCAAACTATATGACAGAGCAATAGTAACAAAAACAGCATGGTACTGGTACCAAAACAGGCGGGTAGACCAGTGGTACGGTATACAGGACACAAGAGACTAATCCACAAAGCTACAACTATGTTATATTTGATAAAGGAGCTAAAAGCATGCAATGGAGGAAGGATAGCATCTTCAACAAATGGTGTTGGGTAAACTGAAAATCCATATGCAACAAAATGGAACTTAATCCCCTCCTCTCGACATGCACAAGAGAGTTAACTCAAAGTGGATCATGGAGCTAGATATCAAATCAGAGACTCTGCATGTGTTAGAAGAAAAAGTTGGCTCTGGTCTATATATTGTGGGGTCGGGCTCCAAATTCCTTAATAGGACACCCATAGCACAAGAGTTAATAACAAGAATCAACAAATGGGACTTACTTAAATTAAAAAGTTTTTTTCTCAGCAAAAGAAACAATAAGAGAGGTAAATAGGAAGCCTACATCATGGGAACAAATTTTTACTCATCACACTTCAGATAGAGCCCTAATATCCAGAGTATACAAAAAACTCAAACAATTAGACAATAAGATAACAAATAACCCAATCAACAAATGGGCCAAGGACCTGAAAAGACACTTCTCAAAGGAGGACATACAATCAATCAATAAGTACATGAAAAAATGCTCAGCATCTCTAGCAGTCAGAGAAATGCAAATCAAAACCACCCTAAGATACCATCTCACTCCAGTAAGATTGACAGCCTTTAGGAAGTCAAACAACAACAAGTGCTGCTGAGGATGTGGGGAAAAGGGTACTCTTGTACATTGCTGGTGGGACTGCAAACTGGTGCGGCCAATTTGGAAAGCAGTATGGAGAATCCTGGGAAAGCTGGGAATGGAACCACCATTTGACCAAGCTATTGCCCTTCTCGGACTATTCCCTGAATCTTAAAAGAGCATATTACAGTGATACTGCCACATCGATGTTCATAGCAGCACAATTCACAATTGCTAGACTGTGGTACCAACCCAGATGCCCTACAATAGATGAATGGATTAAAAAAATGTGGCATTTATACACCATGGAGTAATATGCAGCACTAAAAAATGACAAAATCATGGAATTTACAGGGAAATGGATGGCACTAGAGCAGATAATGCTTAGTGAAGCTAGCCAATCGTAGAAAACAAATACCAAATGTCTTATTTGATATAATGAGAGCAACTAAGAACAGAGCAGGGAGGAAGAGCAGGAAGAAAAGATTAACATTAAACAGAGACGTGAGTTGGGGGGGGAGGTAGAGAAAAGGTAAATTTCATGGTAATGGAGGGAGACCCTCATTGTTACACAAAATTACATATAAGAGGTTGTGAGGGGAATGGGAAAATAAACAAAGAGAGAAATGAATTACAGTAGATTCGGTAGAGAGAGAAGATGGGAGTGGAGGGGAGCAGGGATAATAGAGGATAGGAAAGCTACCAGAATACAAGTTACTAATAGGGCATTATGTAAAATGTGGATGTGTAACCGATGTGATTCTGCAATCCATATTTGGGGTAAAAATGGGAGTTCATAACCCACTTGAATCTAATGTATAAAATACGATATGTCAAGAGCTTTGTTATGTTTTGAACAACCAACTAATAAAATAAAATAAAATAAAATAAAATAATCGAAAGAAAAACACATGGGGAACTATTTCAACACAAAATTGACTAGATGTATAACTCCTACCTTATATAATGCAAAATGCAAGTCCAACTATACACCATGCCTCCTCTGAAATGCTTGTAATTCTATTCTGTTTGGGTTGTTTTTCTCCATCTTATTAGGATTAGTAGTCAGAGTCTAGTAGATTAGGTGTCAGTGTCCGGTATTCAGTATTTCGAATGGAAAATTGGAAAATGGACCAAATGTGTATGCAAATATATGCTACACAAAAATTTTCCCACTCTCATCCAGAACAATGCCTTGACATTACCCTCGTCCCAAGTAATACATCATTAAAAGTCAAGAGTTAGAAAATCTGGGAATAAATATCTGGAATGGAATATGCTCAAAAGTTTACAACATGGGAGGTGGTAGAGTAGTTTCCAAAAGTAAGGGACAGGGTAAACACTCCACAAACATGGAGCTGTGCTGGCATAAAGACTTCTTGAGAAACTGCCTCTGAGTTTGAGCACTTGAAATATATGTTGTTGTCAGGAGCTTTACCTTCCTTGTAGTGAGACCATTACAGCTGGGTCTGCATCTATGTTACCTGGAGGACATGGTTTAATATTTTCCAATGAACATGCGGTAGCAGTGCTGAATTCAATCCTAGTCGGTAAACTGGGGCCACTGGGGGCTAAGTGTCTCCCCTTGTGGACTGTGAAGTCATTGGGTCATCCTCCACATTTTGTGGTGTTTATTGCTGCTGCACTGGGTGTTTAGTATTTGCTTCACGAAATACAAGGAGTTCAACTGAAAAACAGTGATGAAGGGAGTTCTGTCATATGTGGTGGGTCAGGGTCTGTAGGAGAATGCACCAACCAAGGTTCTATCCCTCATAGCTTGCCCCTTGACCATAGCAACCTGATTCTGAACATTCCCCTGAAACTTCTCCATATAACAAGGTCCCTTTACTTGTAAGGGTCTGTTGGCTGCACCATGTCAGCCACAAGCCATTTGGAAGCCAATGGCAGATCCACATGCCCCCACCACAGATATTCCATCACACACCTGCCCACCACGGCTATAAGCCCACTAGTCAGCAGACTCCAACTTACTGGCATCTCTGTTCTACACCATTTTCTTGAAACCCAGTCAATCAAGGCACTGTCTGGTATACTCATAATCATCAACAGGATATCCAAATGTCCTCCAGTGCCACCTGTTCATGAAAATTTAAAAAAAAATTTCATGGTATTTATCGAGCCATTTTTCAAGCATGAAGTTGGAGGCAATGTGGGTTTCAATTCATTCAGGAACAATTAAATGTTGAGGATGCTCATTTCCATAAAAGCTTTGGAGAACTCTCAGAGGCAAGTCTTCCCAAAGAGTAGCCAAAAGGTCACATGAAGCAAGGTGCATTGAGGTCTACAACGTGAGGTCCATGTGTGTTTTGACTCTCAACTATAGCTGCCAAGTCGTTCAGAATAAAATCATGTGATATCTTGGCTGAGATTCCCAGTGCTCTGCGGAAAGCAACCCTGGGCCTAGATCTCAGTTTCCAAGGGCAAATCTCATGCGTGGCCTCCTAAAATTTCAACACAATTCATGGAAATACTTCAATGATGTCAGTTACAGAATGCAGTCTCTTAGGGTAATCACACCAGAGTTCAAGCCAAGGTGGACCCAGTCGTCTCTTCCAACCGCCACACAAATGACCACGATTCAAACCAAAACAATCCCACATGACCTCATCTTCTTCCATTTAGGCACTCATAATAACTTCTGGCTGGAAGTTTCCATGAGGTGTTCACCCCAAGACAGTGTCCAAAAAATTTTCCTTGCATCTCATTTGCCTAAAGTCAGGGTGGCCTGTACACCCTTCCTGTGAACCAGGAATGATCAAAAAGGCCTGCCATTAATACTGCTCTGCTTCTCAAATTTGAGGCCTACTGACTGTGGGTTTTAGATTCTTTATGTGAATTGGAGTCATGAGAAAATCTAAGCACCTATGGGCTAGCCTCTGCAGGGTTTGAGGAACTTATTTGACCCAAAGAATCCCTATTCTCACTTGATGGAGGTCAGGAAAGTTACCGAGCAAGGTGAGAGACTTCATCCACAAGGACTGCTCTTTGGCCATTTTGGTTTTGGATGTACACATGGAATCTTTCTTTAGATCCATCAGGTGCTGAGACTCTAAGCCACCACCTCACACAAGCTCAAGAGTCTGAATAAGACACATTCTTTTCAAAGAAATTAAGCAAAGAGCCACAGGTAATGCCCATTTATTTCCATTGCAAAACTCTTCTTTTCAGGCTTCAAAAAGGTGTGGCCTGAGGCAAAGGCCTTCCTGAAATTCAGGGCAACAGAACAATAGGTAAGCATAAGGCCCAAAGCAGGGTTTCTCCACTGAGACTTTCCTGGTCCCAGTGATTTCTGAGTTTTCTGAGATGCTCGCCATTCCCTTCAGCTATCCAGTACATGGCCATGTCAAAGAACTTGGAGGTGGTACATAACTTGGACAAAAAACCATGAGCCTATTCTGGAGAGTCTCCAGAATTCAGGAAGAAAACAGGAACTTAGGAAGATATCAGGTGTAGCCCATCGATCAGGCAAGCCGCAGTCCATTCATAAATTGGGCAAAATGAATGCTGTGAAGCTTTCTACTAGACAGGACACATCCATTTATGCATTCTCTTTTCTAATGTCTACAACTATGGACACAGTGGGATACACAGACACAGAAACACTCGCCTTGTCAAGGGACTTTCTAGAAAATGTTCACTAAATCCAAACAAACCACTTTTCCTACCTATTTTCAGAACAAGGGAAAATCACAAACCTACAACCACACCCTCAGAGGCACCTCCTTACCCCAAGTAATTCTGAGACTATCAGGAGTGTCCTCTGACCGGTGGGGCATATTATGTTCCCTCAAAATGGCATGTCCTGTCTCAGATCTCCTCTTCTTATCCAACTCTGTGAAGTTGTCAAGAGCAAGCTGTGAGCAACTACCTTTTTTCCCAGGAAAGGCCCGTCTTCAGAACTCTCTTGGCATTTGGCCTTCCTCACATCAGTAGGTACCAAGAAAGACTGATTCTGTCCTTGGTACATCCAAACAAGTGAGAACACTGGGACTGGGACTGGGACTGGCTCTGTGTGCCTGGCTTCCTGGATCCCAAGTTCAGAGAGTTCCATCATCAAGGAAGTGAGGTGAGGTCACTTCCTTCAGGAACTGAATGAGGTCACTGCCTTGGCAACCACTTTGTCCTAACAGTTGCTTCCAAGGGTCCCTTCAGATGCAGGCTGCTCCTACTACCTGTGACAGTTTCACAAGTTAGAATAGTATATCAACCATAGGCACCAGGAAACAACTCTCCACACAGGGTTGGTTTGGTCCATCTTCTCTACATTAAGAAGAGAGAGGCTGATTCAGACACAACCCTTCATCCTGACCAGGTTGTTTGCCATGGAAGATGACTTCTGCTCTCTCAGGTCCTTCATAGGTGCCTACATCTTCTCCAGGGATCATTTCTACATAGACCTTTGAATTTCTCAGGAGGTGAAAGATCCCCTCTATTCCTGTATTGTAAGACCAACTCTGTGCCTGCTCTTCTGTAAAGTTAGATTGAGGGTAGATGGTATGGTTAGGATTAATAACATGTTTGATTTGTGTTAGGAATCATTCTGCTGGATGAATAATGGTGTTGGGAACCTGAGATATTTTTAAGAATATAGAGGTGAAATATTGTAATGGTCAGGCGAGTATAGGAGGAAGAGATGACCAAGAGACTGTCTCATGCAACTACAAAGGGTTCATTGTGGGTCCAGCATGCTGGGGCTCAGAGCTCAGTTGAATAGAGCAGAGAGCCCTGAGAACACCTTAAGCAGAGCTTATGTACTTTTCTTGGAGAAGGCAGGAATGGAAGTTTTTTGATGGGTCAGGGCGAGTAGGCCGTTTGCTTTCAACTGCGTGACTGAGCAAATTCTGCAGTTTGGCAGTTGGGGACAGCACATTCTGGGAACAAGATTAGCAAACAGTTCTCAAGATTTCAACAGTGTTTTGTTAAGCGTACAGAAAAACAGGAAGTGACAAGTACCTATTTCATTAACCTTTCATTCCCCACTTCTTCTTCTGGTTACTTTTAATCATAAAAGTCATCACTGATGGGTGTTACATTTTATGTCTTCTAGTGTGGTATATTGTTGTCTGATTACCATAAGTTTAACTTGTCCAATTTGAGCTTGGAGAAAGGAAACTCCATGGTTTAGCCAACAGGGTCCTACAGTTCGCAATAATATGAGGATTATTAATGGACCAGCCAGGGCTTATGAAAGCATAGTTAACCAGACGGACTGTGTGAACCAAGACTCAAACCACCCTTTTTGGGCCTCTCTTTCTCGTTGACGCTCTTCAATGCGTTTTCTTTATTTACTCATAGATTCTTTTCAACTCCAGTGTGGCCGGCACAAAAACAACATTCTTCCCTCAATGCACTACAAAGTCCCCCTTCTCTCATGAAGAGGAGGTTTTATCGCTCGCCTGTTCTGTAAAACAGATTCATAGACAGAGGTTAAACATTCCTGTAAAGCTGTGATGGACCTTTTATTATCTTTAATTTTTGGTCTATTGCTGCTTCTAATTAGGGCATTGGTTGTGTCCTTTGGACTAGGGCATTGATTCCTGTGCCCACTCATGCAGCAACTCCTATTCCTAATAGGATGGCTAAAGTGAGAGATACAGGTTCCCAGCGGAACTGAGTTGCATGCCCTCCTATTTGATCTTTAAATGGACCTGCGTCATCATAGAGCACTCTGGGAAACATCTGCACCATTACATAATTAATCACATCTGTTGACTATTTCATGAAAACATAAACAATGTTTAAGTATATAGAATCTTTCTGTTATAGGGACGGACGAGGCAAAGCACCTAAGATAGCACTGAAGACAGGAAAACAGTCCTATTTGGTTGCAAACGGATTTAGAGGGCATTGCTTCTGTTGTAATCAATTAATCCCCTGAACCCCAAGTTTAGGTAGTTTCATAATTTGTACCCAACATGTAAGGGAAGGGGCTCAGAAGTTCAAAGTCGGCAGAAGTTCACAAAAAGCTGTTTTTCTATCTTTTATTTTATCCTCTGTTCTGGGCAAGTTAACTTTTCAAGGACACCTGAAAGGGGGAGAGATTTTTTTCTCTTTTTTTTTCGCCCTGCCAGCTGTTACCATGGAGCCTAGTTGGTAACTTCTTTATCTTAGAAATGTAGCCATCTCTGTGAAGCCCCCACTCAAGGCCAGAGGCCTTGTTCACATATTTTGTGAAAAACTAATATGGGTGTGTCTAGCTCAGGAGTGCTGATTTTTTTTCGCCAGTTGCCAAGTAGACCAGGGCAACACGAAAAGAAGAAGTTTATCTACAGTGAATTCTTTTAAAGGAACTCTTTTGCTGAAAGTCCTAAAGTCAGCCATGGTGAAGACTTCTGGAGAAGGTCATTTAAGACTTTTCTGTGGGCCTGGTAGAGAGGGGGAAGACGTGGAAGGCAAGGCTGAGAGCAGTTTCATGGATCTGAGAATGAGGAAGTAGAAATGTAAAAGAATATTGGAAAAGGGGTTTGGGATTTTCCTAGCAACAAAAACTTGAGCAGTAGAACAGGTAGAGCAGAGGGGACGACGGGAGTGAGTATCCCAAAAAGCATGTGAGGTATTTTAAATTCTTAGTCACCTGTTTACAGTGATGACAAAGCAACTTTAAAGGCCATTTTAATTACATCTTGGATAGGGGTCTGAGGGATCTCCTCAGCTGGTTTGAGCTTTGGGTTAGCTGGTAAGAGGACCTTATGGGACCCAGTGCGGGCACTGACAGGAGAAGAGAGGAGTGAGTGTGTGGAGGGGTACCTCAGTACCGGATACCTCAGCAAGGGGGCAATTGTCTGAGAACCGGCAGAGGTTTTGATTTTTGATCTAGTAATTGGAGGGGAGAAATCAGGTTGCTGAGGTGGGAGTGCCAGCAGAGAGTCTGGAGCAGAAGGCTGAGTTTGAGGAACTATTGGAGAAGTATAGTTCAGGATGTGAGCAAAGGAGGGAAAAAACCTCCACATAGGGGAATCTCCTTTAACCCTTTTGAGCACTTGCAGAAGTTAAAAAGGTCATGCAGAATGTGAGGATCTGGAGACCCGTCTGGGGGTCACAGGTTTTGGTTGTCTAATTGGTAATATGGCCAATTCTGTGTATTGAATTTGATGAGCAGTTTGAGTTCCACCAGGCAGTCCCTGTATGCTAACATCCCCATGACTTACAGAAGAAGTCGGCTTTCCCCCCACACAGCCGTGGCTGTTTGTGGCTTTGATAGTCTTCGAGGCAAACATAGTAATCTAGGCTAGCCAACCTGCATCTGGCTCACGTGTCCCTACATCCATAATATTTGTTTTCATTATCTATGATACGAAAGGGATTTAATGAAATTTTAGTGGGATCTGCTTTATCAGGGATATCCCAATAGGAAAAACCTATAGGCAGCTGACAAATGTTGAGATGACCAACAGTTCCCTATGTGGGCTGTAAGCGAGATAGACCATTCTTCTGGTCTATGAGGATTTGTGATCAGCCATTGCTGCTGAATTCGCTGATGAGGGTTAGGACTAGTGGTGGCCAAGGGGAGAGTCTATAGCCTTATACACATGCCAAATACACAATTTGAAAGGGTTACCAGTCATTTCCAGTTTCCAGCCAGAGTCTGGACAGGGCACAGGCTTGAGATGGAAGGCATGGATACAGGAAAGGGTTCTGTCTACATTTACCGCTGTAGGTGTTATAAGTAGCACGTGGTATTTCCTTTCCAGCGGGGTTCCAGGGATGACACCTGATGTCATCTTATGTAGATGAAGTCTCTTACTTGATATCGATGTGGAGTCTCCTTGTCCCCAGGTTGGTAGGCCGTGGCCAGCTGTTTTAACAGGTATCGCTGAGTTCTTTCAAGAGCTTTAAGTGTGTCAAGCAAGGGGGTGTGGAAGGGATCCTTAGGTCTTAGAGTTGGGGTTAGGTCCCTTACTGGAGGAGGGGCAACATAGAGAATTTCACAGGGGGAGAGGTTACACAAAGAAACAGAGGGAGTATTTTTTAGATGATACAGTGCATAAGGCAGGAGTATAGTCCAATCTTTTAGCTGGTTTCTAAGCTTAATTTCATTAAGGTCTCTTTAATGGTTCTATTTATTTTTTCTACCTGTCCTGAGCTCTGGGATCTATAAGCATAATGTAACTAGCAATTAATCACCAGGGTACAGGTTAACCCATGACTTACCTGGGCCATGAACACCAGTGCATTGTCAGACCCTATTACCTTAGGCAGGCCGTATCTTGGAAAAATATCCTTCAGTATCATCTTGACCACGATTTGAGCCATTGTTTTTTTTTTTTTGGGGGGGGAGGTTTCAATCCATCCTGAAAATGTATCTACAAAGACTAGGAGATATTTAAGTCCATACCTTGCTGGCTTAATTTCAGTAAAGTTCACTTCTGAAAATTTTTCTGGTCTGGTTCTT
Source organism: Callospermophilus lateralis (assembly GCF_048772815.1). NCBI lineage: Eukaryota > Metazoa > Chordata > Mammalia > Rodentia > Sciuridae > Callospermophilus > Callospermophilus lateralis. Next base: position 76,890 of record NW_027512848.1, on the reverse strand, counting down.
CGAAGGTGTTTTCCTGCAGGAAGCTTAAAAGGGTAAGCATTAACCAATTGATGGACCTGAGACGCTTTTGATACCCATTCAGTTATTTCCTTTCGCTGTGAGTCGGTTAGTAGAAAACTCTGTTCTTGATCTTTCAGGAATGCCTGCAATTTCTTTGAGCCAAGGTGAGTGAGTTGATGTACATTTTCTACTGACATTGTTAAAGCCATGACTATAGGAGTTTTTACTGAAGGATTTAGAAATTCCACTTGGGGGCCTTCAGGGTTAAAAGTCATTATGGCCCAGAGTTTGGTGAGCAGATCTCCACCCATCAATGGGGCCGGGAACTCTGGGATTACTAGGAAGGAGTGATGGATTTTTCCTTTCCACAGGTCCATGTACCTCTTAGTTGTCCAAGCCCGATATTTACTGCCATTAGCCCCTTGAACTAGAGACCTTTTATTTGATAGAGGGCCCAATGGGGCCTTAAAGGCTGAGTATAATGCCCCTGTATCTACTTCAAAGTTTACTGGGGTCCCTTCAACTTCAAAAGTTATTTACTATAACTGTGAGTTGGTTAGTGGAGTTGGTTAGACTTCATCCACAATGAGTGCTCTTTTGGAGATGTTGGTTTTGGATGCACACAAGGGATCTTTCTTTAGATCCATCAGGTGCTGAGAATCTAAGCCACAGCCTTACACAGGGCCAAAATGCTGATTCAGACACATCCCTTTCCAAAGCAATTAAGGAAAGAATCACTGGTGATATCCACTCATTTCCATTTGAAAACTGTTTTCTTCAGGCTTCACAAAGGGGTGGCCTGAGGCAAAGACCTTCCTGACATTCAGGCCAACATAACAATAGGCAAGCAAAAGGCCCATTGCAGGGTTTCTCCACTGAGACTTTCCTGGTAACACTGATATCTGAGTTTTCTGAGATGCTCCCATTCCATTCAGCTGTCCAGTACATGGCTTTGTCAAAGATCTTGGAGGTTGTACATATCTGGGGCAAGATGAATCCTGGGAAGCTTTCTCCTAGACAGGAAACATCCATTGATGCATTCTCTTTTCTAATTTCTACAACCACAAACACAGTGGGATACACAGAAATAGAAACAATCGCCTTGTCAAATGACTTACCAGAAACAGTTCACACCAAACCAAACAAACTGCCTTTCCTACCTATTCTCAGAACATGAGACAAAACCACAAACACACACCCACACCCAGAAAGGCACCTCCTTCCCCCAAGGAGGTCTGTGACTATACAGAGTGTTCTCTGACTGGTGGGCCATTCTATGTTTCACGGAATTGGACTATCTTGTCTCAGATCTAGTATCCTTGGCCAACTGTGTGAAGCTGACAGGAGCCAGCAGTGAGCCATTACCGGCTTTCTCAGGAAAGGCCCCTCTTCTGAGCTCTTCTGGCATTTGGCCATCTTCACATTAGTAGGCACCAAGAAAGACCGATTCTCACCTTGGTAAATCCAAACAAGTGAGACCACTGGGAGTGGGACTGGGACTGGCTCTGGGTGCCTGAATTCCTGGATTCCAAGTTCAGAGACTTCCAAAAACAAGGAAGTGAGGTGAGGTCACTTCCTCCTGAAATGAATGAGGTCACTGACTTGGCAACCACTTTGTGCTAACAGTTTCTTCTTATGGTCCCTTGAGATGGAGGCTGCCCCTACTTCATGTGACACTTTCACAAGTTAGAATGGTATATAAACCATAGGCACCTGGGAAGAGCTCTCCACAAAGGCCTGGTTTGGTCCATCTTCTCTACATTAAAAAGTGAGAGGCTGATTCAGACACAAACCTGTATCCTGACCAGGTTGTTTGCTATGGAAGATGACTTTCACTTTCAAAAGTCCTTCATAGCTGCATACATCTTCTCCAGGGATTATTTCTGCATGTATCTTTGAGGTTCTCAGCATGTGGAAGATCCCCTACATTCCTGTATTGTAAGACCAACACTTTCCCTGCTCTTCTGCAATGTTAGATTGAGGGAACAGTGTATGGTTAGGGTTAAAAACATGTTCGATTTGTGTTAGGAATAATTCTGCGGGATGATTAATGGTATTGGAAACCTGCGATATTTACAAGAATATATAGGTGAAATATAAGTATGAAAACAGGAATCCTGGTAAGATTTGAAGCTCAGAAGGGCATTGGGCCCTTGATTGGGAGACTTAGTTTTGCATTATGTTCTGCACACATGCCTCAGCTGAATCGATATAAAATGGCATAGGACCTTTTTTCTTGGATGATTGAATGTCGAAGAGAACATCCAGTCAAAAAGGGACAGTAGGTAGGATTAAGAAGATAGTCAGTAGGTTTAGAAAAAAGCGTGAGTATAGGATTCGAACCAAAATATTTTTAGCAATAGGGTTTTGGTTAGAAAGTGAATGTCAATGTAAGCACATGTAAAGAATGAGTTACAATAATGAGCTGGGGAAAATATGTAGGAAAACAGATATCAATAGAGACATTACGAAATGAGACAAAGTATAAAGTGAGTAATAGGATTAGACATTTTCAACAGGCTTGAGTTTGAATATATAATCTTAGGAAAAAACAAATATGTAATCACCAATAGGATTTTCATTTGAGCACATTAGGCAACCTGGACATGGATGTTTTTAGTAATCCATGTTCAATTTCCGTTTAGGTTTGGTACAATCATAAGTGTGATGTTTGTGTTTTTTGTGTCCTGAATATTACTGTGATAAAATGTATATGTAGATCAGGTGACATGGGTATTTCTTCCACCATTTCTGGGAGCAATATGTTGAAGATGTATTAATTAGTACTGGAGTTCAATGAGGTGTATCCTGTGTCTATGAATATAGAGATAATGCATGAATAGACGATATTCTGAATAAATAATATAACTGATTCCACTTTAAATAATGGATTGAATTAATATCTGAAAATATAGAGGAAATCTTATATTGATAAACAATCATTCATTCCAACCGGTTATACATCTAATTTTAATATTAGGTTTATGGTTTATCATGAAGAGTGTGTGGGCTTTGTTTCAAAATTGATTATGGAAATCAAATATAATGTGATTGGAAAGAAGTCTCATGAAAAGACCAGTTAAGAAACCTGGAGGAATACATGTGTTTTGAAGCAGTAAGTGATTGAAAGTGAAACAAATGCCTATAAATTTGTGAACTTGTGGATGAAATATATATCCTATGATGTGCATAAACTGAAGAAATAATAATGTACCAGTGTTGTAAAAAAATGAACGTCAAAATACACATTATGTCCCATACAAATTTACAGGCAATGATGTTTAAGTGGGTCAATTACTGTAGAAATATTAGGATTTGTATGCAACATTAACTGAAGTTAGTTTTCAGTACTAGAAAACAAATATGTATTTCAGGTGGATGAATATTTCTGAGAATAATCTTGTAAAAAGTTGATTATAAATCCACATACATGAACATGAATGAATTCAGGGAGTTAATGTAAGACACATATATTTCATATTTTGAAAAATCTGGAGAGTGTGTATATATATATACACAGACATTAAAATGTAGCAATATTTATGCCTATCGAAATTCATCATTAAATATATATCATCAACAGATGCAAAAGTATTTATTTTAGTAAACGTGGATTTATGTATAATGTTTTTCAACTAGGAAGCTCACCCATAGTTTGAATTTTCAGTTCCAAAATCGTTTTGGAGGAGTGATCTCTTCTCAAAATTTGTATCTTCCTAGTAACTGTAACCTCAAAAGTATGTATGTGTGATACCAGGTAGGATTCTATATGTGCATATAAAATTACATGTGCTGAATAGGCTACAGAGAAAGGGAGACAGGAATTCCCATATTTGTTTACTTTAAAACACATTGAGAACTATTTAAACAAAAAATTTACTGGATTTATAACACCAACCCTTTATCATCGAAAAGACCAGTCCAACTGTACACCATTCCTCCTCTGAACTGCTTGTATTTCTATTCTGTTTGGGTTATTTTTCTCCATCATAATGGTTTAGTAGTCAGAGTCTAGTCAGCTATTGGTTAGTGTCAGGGATTCAGTATTTCGAATGGAAAATTAGATAATGAATCCAATGTGTATGCAAATATGTGCTACACAAAATTTTTCCACTCTCATCCAGAATAATGCCTTCATATTACTTCGGCCCCAAGTAAGACACAATTAGAGGAGAACAGTTAGAAAATCTGTGAATACCTATCAGGAATGCAAAATCCTCAGGAGTTCACAACCTTGGAGGTGGTAGGGGAGTTTCCAAAAGTAAGGGACAGGGTTGATAGATCCAACCTGATCTTTCATTAAAATTGGGGGCCATCTTGCCACAAAGCCATGAAAAGATAATTTTGGCTTTACTATAAATTAGCGCAAATTCTGAACCTGCTTGGAATGCCTACCAGTGCCTTGAACTCACCCATGTCTGGATCTCTGACCAGATACCAGCGCTCTCTAAAACTTTAATGATACCTCATAAATATTTTTCTTTCCCTGGCCAGACAACGTGTCTCTGAGGCTCTAATGGTCCTCATAAATTCTGATGTTAGGGCCAGCAAAAAAAAAAATGTAATATACCATTAGTGTGATGCTTGTCAAAGTTCTCTTAACTGTAACCCCCCTTTTGTGTATCTTTCTGGGCTACATATCTGGGCTGTAGGAAAGTTGGGTTGCTGTCTTGTTCCCGCCATTTTGGGAGGGAGAGGCAGCCTGGCCGGTTGAAATAATAAGCTTGCCTTAATTTGATTTTAATTGGAGTCAGTGGTCTTTTCTTGCATTCTGGTCTTACATTTTGGAGTTCCAAAGCGAGATAACCCTGCCCGACCAGATCACAAGACCAGACTGTGGAAATTCTGAAGCTGGCCTGCCCTCTAGGGCTCCACACTGGAGAGCCACTCTAGGGGGTGTGCAACTTAAGACGTTCCAAGGCCTTGGATTGAGCCTTCAGTTCGTGGAGCACTGCAGAGAACCAAAGCACTAAAACTATTAGCAAGCTCCTGGTAGAGGAGGCCTCCATAGGTAAGTGACACCTTTATAACATCTGCTATCCAGTTAAGGGAGAGTACTTCTGATGACAGGGAGGTGGCCTGGGTAGGCTAACATATACCCCTCTCTGGGACAGTAATGAGAATGGTTCTGTCCTCTGTTCTGTTCTGTAGGGAATTGCTCTTTAAATTTAAGCTCACAAGGTTTTCTAGGTGTTCAAAAATCTAATAAAATATTAATGTCTACAAAAGGTCTAATATGCCTTTGTTCAAGGACTTTTCCTTCAACAACAAAAAAATGGTTTACAATTTTCAATACAATTGTCTAATATTTTAATAAATAAGTAAAGTAAATTTCATATGGGATTACTCATTCACGAGTAGTTTTGTTTGATATCTGATTGATTTACTAAGGTCTGTATAAGTTTGTACTAAAGTGTGTATAAGATTGTAAAATTCAGTCATGTGTTAAAGAGACAAAAATTTCTGAAAACATAAGTTTACCCATAAAACTGTGTTATTGTTTTATTTTTTTCTAGAGCAAACAACCATAAAAATTAAACAACTGAATACATAAGAACTGTTATTTTAGAGAACTGTACTGCCATTTCTTTAAAAGCTAAACTTGGTTAATGTAGAAACATCAATGTAATTGTGTTGCTGTCAATGTGCTCATATCTCCCAGGTATACAAGTCTGTAAGGTAGAAACTTGAAAAGAGCATTATATCAATCTGTTGTTCTAAAGTTATATGGTAAAAAAATATATTGGGGATTTATTTACCTGTTATCAATAAGATATGTAAAGTTTTATGTTACTTTTTACATTGGGGAACCATTTAAATGTATTTTTAAGTTATTGAGAGCCTAATCTATGTAAAGGTTAAAAACTTTCAGCCTTTCTTTAATTCATGTTTTAAATCTGATATCATACGGTGTTAGCAAATGTTCATGTGACCTGACACAATTTATGTAAACTTTGTAAAATGATATTTAAAAAACAAAGATCACCTTTAGATCTAAAACACTAAAGATTCATATAGAGCCCTGCCTTAACTGAAATAAGGCTGTGTGTCCCATCTTACAACATGTGAGAATGACTACGAAAGCAGTAGGTCAGATTTTATTTCATTTAAAGTTATGTTCAAAAGTTTCTTTGGTTTTTGATTTGTGTCAAGATTACTAGGATTTAAACAGGGGATATAGTGTATAACTCAGCCAAAATATTTAGGGTAGCTGTTACACGAACTAAGTATTTTTACTCTTGTTAAAAATTTTTATTTTGTAATTTCCTTATAAGTGATCTAAAGATTCCCTGTTAGTGTTTTACAGAAGTGTTGCTTTAAGAACACAACATGGGTTAATTTAAGATAATAAGTCATCACCTATAAGACAGAATAATACAGATCCCAATTAATTAAAAGATAAATAATTATAAAGTTATAGACATTAAATCCCAGTACTTGTAATATAAGGCTGTTAAAATTTATTTGCTGGATGTTTCAGATTAGGATTTAATTAAAGTTAAATGAAAAGGGCCAAGAAAACCAATATTTGGCTCTTGCCCTCTGAGTCAGTCTGAATCCAGGGAACAGGGGACTTCTCTAAAGAGCTTTGCAACTCTGGGCCAAATAACCTCCAGATCAGGAAAAATAATGAGACCACTGGAGAACATAAAGCCAATGAGTGCATTTGCCATGAAGAGGAGAGTTATCAGAGAAGGGAGACATTCTTATGGTTCTGAGGGAAACCACATGGTCAAGCAAGACCTGGACCCACCTAACGAAAATGGCACTATCAGAACTGAGAAGCTGCTCTCAAGTTTCCCCAGAATTGACTCCCATAAAAGCTCAGCTGACTGTGAAAAATAGATAGAAACAGAAGTCAGTTTGACTGTTTCATCTTAAACAGTTAGCAAAGACAGTTAAAACGAAAATACAGCCATTCCTGGGCATTTTAATTAATAATAATAATCATCATCATCATAATAATAATAATAATAATAAAATTTTAAGGTATACAATTTATGTTAGCCTCCCAAAAGAAGTAAGACTGGAAACTAAAAGAAGGATTCTCAGACAGGAATGCCTGATAACTATAAAAAGAGACTATCAAGAGGAGCTGCCAGAGGCAGATTTTTTAGGTTAAGACCTACTTATATTCCTAACCTAAACAGGTAGTCTTCGTGTCTGCTAGTACGATTATCCAGCCCTGAGTAACAGAAGTGAAGATTTCTCTATTAGACACAAAGGTCGTACTAGTAAAAGGATTTTGCAAGATCAGATGACATGAAATTATTACACTGTATCTAATGGGGAAGGACAACTGTAACACTAAAATTAAAAGGTTACGTTGACAGTCCAGATAACTGGGGAAACTAAAGTCTGGTGAGGGAACCTCAATACAGCGACATGTTCCAACTGCTGCAACATTTATTCAGTACTCATGGTTTTTGTTTCTCTCAACTTTCAGGGCAGCTGAACAATAGGTAATCTAAAGGCCCAAAGCAGGGTTTCTCCACTGAGACTTTCATGGTCACACTGATATCTGAGTTTTCTGACATGGTCGCCATTCCTTTCAGCTATTCAGTACATGGCCATGTCACAGAGATTGGAGGTGGTACATACCTTGGACACAAAACCATGAGCCTATTCTACAGAGTGGCCAGAATTCAGAAAGAAAACAGGAACTTAGGAAGATAGCAGGTGTTGCCCATCGATAAGGCAAGCTGCAGTACATTCATAAATTGCGCAGGATGAATGCTGGGAAGCTTTCTACTAGACAGGACACATCCAATGATGCATCCTCTTTTCTAATATCTACAACCACTGACACAGTGGGTTACACAGACATAGAAACACTCGCCTTGTCAAATGACTTAGTAAAATCTGTTCACTCCAAACCAAGTAAACCGCCTTTCCTACCTATTCTCAGAATATGAGACAAAACCACAAACCCACACCCACACCCACAAAGACACCTCCTTCCCCCAAGTAGGTCTGTGACTATCCGGAGTTTCCTCTGAGTGGTGGACCATGCTATGTTCACCAGAAATGGCCTGTCCTATCTCAGATCTGGTCTCTTTGGCCACCTCTCTGAAATTGTCAGAAGCGAGTGCTGAGCCACTACCTGCTTTCTCAGAAAAGGACCCTCTTCAGAGCTTTCCTGGCATTTGGCCATCCTCACATCAGTAGGTACCAAAAAAGACTGACCCTGTCCTCGGTAAATCCAAACAAGTGAGACCAATGGGACTTGGATTGGGACTGCTTTTGGGTGCCTGGCTTCCCGAATCCCAAGTTCAGAGAATTCCATCACCAAGGAAGTGAGGTGAGGTCACTTCCTTCCTGAACTGAATGAGGTCACTGCCTTGGCAACCAGTTTGTCCTAACAGTTGCTTCCAAGGGTCCCATGAGATGGAGGCTTCCCCTACTCTTTGTGACACTTTCACAAGTTAGAATGATAAATCAAACATAGGCACCCAGGAACAGCTCTCCATAATTGCCTGCTTTGGTCCATCTTCTCTACATTAAGATCAGAGAGGATGATTCAGACACAACCCTTCATCATGACCAGGTTGCTTTCCATGGTAGATGACTTTTGCTCTCTCAGGTCCTTCATAGCTGCCTATATCTTCTCCAGGGATGATTTCTGCAAGGACCTTTGTGGTTATTAGCAGGTTAAAGATCCCCTACATTCCTGTATTTTAAGACCAACTCTGTCCCTGCTCTTCTGTAATGTAAGATTGAGGGAACAGTGTATGCTTAGGGTTAATAACAGATTCAATTTCAGTTAGGAATCATTCTACAGGATGAATAAAGGTATTGGGATCCTGCAATATTTACAACAATATATAGGTGAAATACAATTATGAAAACAGAAATCTAAGTAAGATTTGAAGCCCAGAAGGTCATTGGGCCCTTGATTGGTATACTTAGCTTTGAATTACTTTCTGCACAGATGTCTCAGATAAATCGATATACAATGGCATAGTATCTTGTACCTGGGATGATGGAATGTAGAAGAGAACATCCAGTCAAAAAGTGATAGAAGTTAGGATTAGGAAGATATTCGGTAGGTTTAGGAAGGAGGGAATAATAGATTTGGAACAAATGTTCTTTAGCAATAGGGTTTCGGTTAGAGGGTGAATGTAAGTGTCACCACATGTGAAGATTCAGTCACAATGATGAACTGGGGAAAATATCTAGGAAAGAAGATATCAATTGAGACATTACAAAATCAGGCAAAGTATAAAGTGAGTGACAGGATTAGACTTTTTCAAAAGGGTTGAGTTTGATTATATAATCTTTGGAAGAAACAAATATGTAGTCACCAATAGGATTTTCATTTGAGCACATTAGGCAACCTGGACATGGATGTTTTTAGTAATCCATGTTCAATTTCCGTTTAGGTTTGGTACAATCATAAGTGTGACGTTTGTGTTTTTTGTTTCCTGAATATTACTGTGATAAAATGTATATGTAGATTAGGTGACATGGGTATTTCTTCCACCATTTCTGGGAGCAATATGTTGAAGATGTATTAATTAGTACTGGAGTTCAATGAGGTGTATCCTGTGTCTATGAATATAGAGATAATGCATGAATAGACGATACTGTGAATAAATAATATAACTGATTCCACTTTAAATAATGGATTGAATTAATATCTGAAAATATATACGAAATCTTATATTGATATACATTCATTCATTTCAACCAGTTGTACATCTAATGTTAACATTAGGGTTATGGATTATCATGAAGGGTGTGTGAGTTTTGCTTCAAAAGTGATTATGGAAATCGAAAATAAAGTGTTTGGAAAGAAGTCTCACTGAAAGACCCGTCAAGAAACCTGGAGGAATACATGTGTTCTAAAACAGGAAGTGATTGAAAGTGAAACAAATGCCTATAATTTGCGAACTTGTGGATGAAATATATATCCTATGATGTGCATAAACTGAAGAAATTGTAAAGTACCAGTGTTAAATAAAAATGAATGTCAAAAGTCACATCATATCCCATAGGAATCTACTTGCATTGATGTTAAACAGGATGAGTTACTGTAGAAATATTAGGATTTGTATGCACCATTCACTGAAGTTAGTTGTCAGTACTAGGAAACAATATTTATTTCGGGTTGATGAATATTTTTGAGAATAATCTTGTGAAATATTGATTATAAATCCACATACATGAGCATCAATGAATTTATAGAGTGTACAGTAAGACACATATATTTCATATTTTGAAAAATCTGGAGTGTGTGTGTGTGTGTGTGTATATGTATATATATATATATATATACATATAACACAGAGACATTAAAAAGTAGCAATACATATGACAATCAAAATTTGTTGTGAAATATATATCATCCACATATATTTGGATATACATATAACACACAGACATTAAAAAGTAGCAATATATATGACAATCAAAATTTGTTGTGAAATATATATCATCCACAGGTCCAAATATATTTATTTTACTCAACATGATTTATGTATAATGTTGTTCAACTAGGAAATTCACGAATAGTTTGAATTTTCAGTTCCAACAGCGTTTAGTAGGAGTGATCTCTGCTAACAATATGTATCTGCCAAATCAGCCATCTCAAAAGAATGTACATGTGATACCAGGTAGGAATCTATATGTGCAAATGAAATTACATGTGCTGAATAGGCTACAGAGAAAGGGAGAGAGGATTTTTTTTATTTGTTAAATTAAAAACACATGGAGAACTATTTCAACAAGAAATTGACAAGTTTTACAACAGCTACACTTTATCATGCAAAAGGCAATTCCAACTGTACACCATGCCTCTTCTGAACTGCTTGCATTTCCAATCTGTTTGGGTTATTTTTCTCCATCATATTAGGATTAGTAGTCAGAGTCTAGTAGGGTTTGGGGTAGTGTCAGGGATAAAGTACTTCCAAAGGAAAATTAGAAAAAGAATTCAATGAGTAGGCAAATATGTGCTACAAAAAATCCTCCCACACTCATCCAGAACAAAGCCTTGATATAACCATTACCCCAAGTATGACACAATTAGAAGAGAAGAGTTTGAAAATCCGTGATTATATACCTGGAATGGAACATGCTCAGGAGTTTACAAACTTGGAGGTGGTAGAGGAGATTCCAAAAGTAAGGGACAGGGTAAACACGCCACAAACATGGAGCTCTGGTGGAATAAAGACTTATTGAGAAACAGCCTCTGAGTTTGGACACATGAAATATATGTTGTTGTCAGGAGCTTTAGCTTCCTTTGTAGTAAGACCATCAAAGCTGGGTCTGCATCTATGTGACCTGGAGGAAGTGGTTTCTTATTTTCCAATGACCATGAGGCAGCAGTGCTGAATTCTATCTTTTTAGGTCAACTGTGGCCATTGGGGACTAAGTGTCTCCCCCCCTGTGGACCGTGAAGTCATTTGGTCATCCTCCATTTTTCCTGGTGTTTCTTGCAGCTGCACTGGGAGTTTGGTATTTGCTTCACGAAATACAAGGAAATCAACTAGGACACAGTGCTGGAGGGAGTTCTGTCACGTGTGGTGAAACAGGGTCAGCAAGAGAATGCACCAACTAGGCTTCTATCCTATATAGCTTGCCCCCTTGACTATAGCAACCTGATTCTGAACATTGCCCTGAAACCTCTCCATATAACAAAATGCCTTTACTTATAAGGGTCTGTTGGCTGCACCATGTCAGTCACAAGCCATTTTGAAGACAATGGCAGATCCACATGGCCCCACCGCAGATGTTTTATCACACTCCTGCCCACCACTCCTCTAGGCCCACTACTCAGAAGGCACCAACTTACTGGCATCTCTGTTCTACACCATTTTCATGGAACCCAGTCAATCAAGGCACTGTGTGGTACACTCATGATCAGAAACAGGACATCCAAAGATTCTCCAGTGCCACCTGTTCATGGGAATTTCAAAAATTTCATGGTATTTATCAGGAAACATTAAATGGTGAGGAAGCTCATTTCATAGAAAGCTGTGGAGAATTATCACAGGCAAGACTTCCCAAAGAGTGGCCAAAATGTCACATGAAGCCATGCCCATTGAGGTTTACAATGTGAGGTCCATGTGTGTTTTGCCTCTCAACTCTGGCTGTCAAGTTTTTCAGAATAAAATCATGTGATATCCTAGCTGAAATTCCTAGTGCTCTGTGGAAAGCAAACCTGGCCCTAGATCAGTTTCCAAGGGCAACTCTTATCCGTGGCCTCCTAAAATCCCAAAACAGTTCATGGCAATATTTCTCTGATGTCATTTCCTGAACTCAGTATCTAAGGGGAATCACACCAGAGTTCAAGCCAAGGTGGACCCAGTCATCTCTTCCAACAGTCACACAAATAACCAAAATTAAAACCAAAACACTCCCACATGGCCCTCATCTTCTTCCATATAGGCACTCATCATAAACTCCGGTTGGTGGTTTCCATGAGGGACACAGCTCAAGACAGTGTCAAAAATATGCTCCCTTGCCACTCATTTGCCTAAAGTCAGAGTGGCCTGGACACACTTCCGGTGAACCAGGAGTGATCAAATAGGCCTGCCATTAATACTGCTCTGCTTGTCCAATTTGAGGCCTACTGACTGTCAGGTATAAATTCTTTATGCTATTTGGAGTAATGAGAAAACCCAAGAACTTCTGCATGGCTTTGAAGAACTCATTTGACCCAAAGGATCCCTATTCTCACTCGATAGAGGTCAGGAACATAACAGAGGAAGGCAAGAGACTTCATCCACAATGATTGATCTTTTTGCCATTGTGGATTTGGATGCACATATGGGATCTTTCTTTAGATAAATTAGGTGCTGAGAATCTAAGCCACAGCCTCACACAGGGTGAAGAGGCTGATTGAGACACATCCTTTTCCAAAGCATTTAATCAAAGAAACACAGGTGATGCCTATTCATTTCCATTTGAAAACTGTTTTCTTCAGGATTCAAAAAAGGGTGGCCTGAGGCAAAGACCTTCCTGACATTCAGGGCAACAGAACATTAGGTAAGCAAAAGGCCTAAAGCAGAGTGGCCAGAATTCAGGAAGAAAACAGGAACTTAGGAAGGTAGCAGGTGATGCACATCAATAAGGCTAGCCACACTCTATTCATAAATTGGGCAGGATGAACGCTGGAAAGCTGTCTACTAGACAGGAAACAATCATTGATGCATTCTCTTTTTTAATGTCTGCATCCACAGACACAGTGTGATACACAGATATAGAAACACTCCCCTTGTCAAATGACATTCTAGAAGCAGTCTAGTCCAAACCAAACAAACCGCCTTTCCTACCTATTCTCAGACCATGAGACATAACCACAAACACACACCCACACCCACAAAGGCACCTCCTTCCAGCAAGTAGGTATGTGACTAACTGGAGTGTCCTCTGACTGACAGACTTTCCCTGAAATGTCCTGTCCTGTCTCAGATCCGGTTTTTTGGGCAAGTCTCCAAAGTTGTCAGTAGCCAGTGCTGAGCCACTACCATCTTTTTCAGGACAGGCCCCTCTTCAGAGCTTTCATGGCATTTGCCGATCCTCACATTAGAAGGTACCAAGAATGACTGACCTTATCCTTGTTAATTCCAATCAAGTGAGCACACTGAAACTGGGACTGGGACTGGCTCTGGATGCCTGGCTTCCTGTACCCCATGTTCAGAGAGTTAAATCAACAAGAAAATGAGGTGAGGTCACTTCTTTCAGGAACTGAATGAGATCACTGCTTTGGTAACCATATGTCCTAACAGTTGCTTCCAAGAGTCCCATGCGATGGAGGCTGCCCCTATTTCCTGTGACACTTTTACAAGTTAGAATGGTATATCAACCATAGGCACCCTGTAAGAGCTCTCAACACAGGCCTGGATTGGTCCACCTTCTCTACATTGAGAAGAGAGTGCCTCATTCAGACAATCCACATCAAGTTGTTTGCCATGGATGATGACTTTTGCCCTCTCAGGTCCTTCATAGCTGAATATGTCTTCTCCAGGGATCATTTCTGCATGGACCTATGAGGTTCTCAGCAGGTGGAAGATCCCCTACATTCCTGTATTTTAAGACCAACTCTGTCCCTGCTCTTTTGTAAAGTTAGATTGAGGAAACAGTGTATGGTTAGTATTAATTACATGTTCAATTTGGATTAGGAATCATTCTGCTGGATTAATAATGGTATAGGAACCTGCGATATTTTTAAGAATATAGAGGAGAAATATACGTATGAAAACAGAAATCTAGGTACGATTTGAAGCCCAGAAGGGCATTGGGCCCTTGATGGGGATACTTAGCTTTGAATTACTTCCTGCACAGTTGTCTCAGATAAATCAACATACAATGGTATAGGACCATTTACCTTGGATGATTGAATGTAGTGAAAGAGGAAGAGTCGGCAGGATTAGGAAGGTAATCGGTATATTTTGAAAAAAGAGTGAGTGTAGGATTTGGACCAGAAGTTCTTTAGAAATAGGGTTTCTTGTAGAGAATGACTGTAAATGTCAGCACATGTGAAGAGTCAGTCACAATGATGAACTGGTGAAAATATGTAGGAAAGCAGATATCAATAGAGACATTAGGAAATCAGGCAAAGTATAAAGTGAGTGATTGGATTAGACAATTTCAACATGCTTGAGAGAATATATAATCTTAGGAAGAAACAAATATGTAATTACCAATAGGATTGACATTAGAGTGCATTAGGCAAACTGAACGTGGATGTTTTTAGTAATCCCTGCTCACTTTCCATTTAGATTTTCCTAGAAGCATAAGTGTGACCTTTGGTTTTTGTGTCCAGAATATTACTGTGATAAAATATATTTGTAGATAAGGTGACATGAGTATTTCTTCCACCAGTTCTCAGAGCAATATTTTGAAGACTTATAAATTAGTATTCGGGATACAAATAAGTTTACAATGTATCTATGAATACAAAGATAATGCATTAATAAATCATAATGTGAATAAATAATATAACTAGTTCCAATTTTAAATAATGGATTTAATTGATATCTGAAGATATACAGGAAATCTTATATTGATATACATACATTCATTCCAACGAGTTAAACATCTAATGGTAATATTAGGGTTATGGTTTATCAGGAAGAGTGTCTGAGTTTTGCTATTGTGGGTGAAGGAAAACGCGAGCCAGATGCAGGTTGGCTAGCCTAGATTACTATGTTTACCCCGCAGTTATCAAAGCCACAAAAGCC
The DNA here is from genome assembly GCF_048772815.1 of Callospermophilus lateralis. Taxonomy (NCBI): domain Eukaryota; kingdom Metazoa; phylum Chordata; class Mammalia; order Rodentia; family Sciuridae; genus Callospermophilus; species Callospermophilus lateralis. The sequence goes on along the minus strand of NW_027512848.1, from coordinate 61,702 downwards.
AAGGCTGTGTGAGGAAAAAGCCGACTTCTTCTGTGAGTCATAGGGATGTGAGCATATAGGGGCTGCCTAGAGGAACCCAAACTTTTCATCAAATTCAGTACACAGCATTGGCCATATTACCAATTAACAACCAAAACCGATGGCCCCCAGGGGGGTCTCTATAACCTCAAATTCTGTGTGACCTTTTTAACTGCGGCAAGTGCTCAATAGCGTGGAAGGAAATTCCCCTATGTGGAGGCCTTTTTCCTCCTTCACTCAAATCCTGAACTATACATCTCCAATAGATCCTCACCCTCTGCCATCTACTCCAGATGCTCTGCTGTCAATCCCACCTCAGCAACCTGATTTCTCCTCTCCAATTACTAGATCAAATACCCAAACCACCGCTGGTTCTCAGACAATTGCCCCCTTGCTGAGGTAGCAGGTACTGAGATACCCCTCTGCCCACTCACTCCTCTCTTCTCCTGTCAGTGTCCGCACCGGGTCCCAACAGGTCCTTTTACCAGCTAACCCAAAGCTCAAACAGGCAGAGGAGAGCCCTCAGACCCCTATCCAAGATGTAATGAAAATGGCCTTTAAAGTTGCTTTGTGAACACTGAAAACAGGTTACTAAGAATTTGAAGTCCCTCACAGGCTTTTTGAGATACTCACTCCCATCTTCCCCTCTTTTCTATCTGTTCTACTGCTCAACTTTTTGATGCTAGGAAAATCCCAAAGCCCTTTCCCATTATTCTTTTACATCTCTTCTTCCTCATTCTCAGATCCACGGAGCTGCTCTCACCACCCGCCTTTCACGTCTTCCCCCTCTGTACCAGGACCACAGAAAATTCTTAACTGACCTTCTCCAGAAGTCTTCACCATGGCTGAATTTAGGACTTTTAGCAAAAGAGTCCCAATGAAGGAGTTCAATGTAGATAAACTTCCTCTTTTCTTGTTGCCCTGTTCTACGTACCACGGGCTGGAAAAATCAGCTCTGCTATGCTAGACACCCCTTTACTAGTTTTTCACAAAATATGTGAACAAGGCCTCTGGCCTTGAGCTGGGGCTTCACAGAGATGGCTACATTTCTAAGATAAAGAAGTTACCAACTGGGCTCCATGGTAATAGCTGGCAGGGAGAAAAAAAAGAGAAGACAAAATCTCTCCCCCTCCCAAGTGTCCTTAAAAACTAAACTTGCATAGAACAGAGGAAATAAAACAGAAACAAAAACAGCTTTTTGTGAACTTCTGCAGACTGTGAACTTCTGAGCCACTTTACCTACATGTTGGGTACAAAATTCTGAAACTACCTAAACTTGGGGTTCAGCAGATTAATTGATTACAACAGAAGCAATGCCCTCTAAATCCGTTTGCAACCAAATAGGATTGTTTCCCTAGCTTCGGTGCTATCTTAGGTGCCTTGCCTTCTCTGTCCCTACAAAAGTGTAATTCTATATACTTAAACATTGTTAATGGGTTCATAAAATGGTCAACAGATGTGATTAATTATGTAATGGTGCAGATGATTCCCAGAGTGCTCTATCATTAAACAGGTTCATTTAAAAATCAAATAGGGGGGCAAAAAATTCGGTTCCGCTGGGAGCTGTATTCCTCACTTTAGCCATCCTATTCGGAATAGGAGTTGCTGCAGGGGTGGGCACAGGAACCACTGCCCTAGTCCATGGGACACAACAAATAACCCAATGACAAGTACCAATAGACCAAAACTTAAAGATATTAAAAACCTCCATCACAGCTTTACAGGAATCTTTAACCTCGCTCTCTGAAGTAGTTTTATAGAACAGGCGACATTTGGACCTTCTCTTCATGAGAGAAGGGGCCTTTGTGCTGCATTGAGGGAAGAATATTGTTTTTATGCTGACGATACTGGAGTTGTAAAAGAATCTATGAGTAAATTTAAAAAAAACGCCTTGAAGAGTGTCAACGAGAGACAGAGGCCCAAAAAGGGTGGTTTGAGTCTTGGTACACACAGTCCCCATGGGTAACTACACTTTTATCAGCCTTGGCCGGTCCTTTAATAATCTTCATATTATTGCTAACTGTAGGGCCCTGTATGCTCAACCGTGTAGTTTCTTTTCTCCAAGCTCAAATTGGACAAGTTAAACTTATGGTAATCAGACAACAATGTTTCCGACTAGCAGACATGAATTGTGACACCCCCCAATGATCACTTTTATGATTAAAAGTAACCAGAACAAGATGTGGGATTGAAAGGATAATAAAATAGGTACTTGTCAATTTCTGTTTTTCTGTATGCTTAACAAAACACTGTTGAAATCTTGAGAACTGTTTGCTTATCTTGTTCCCCAAATGTACTGTCCCCAATTGCCAAACTGCAGAATGTACTCCCTCACACATTTGCAAACAAACCGCCCACTTGTCATGACCCATCAATAAATTTCACTCCCTGCCCTCTCTAAGGAAAGTATATAAGCTCTGCTTAAGCTGTTCTCAGGGCTCTCTGCTAAATTCAAGTGAGCTCTGAGCCACAGCATGCTGGACCCCCAATAAACACTTTGCTGTTGCATGTGACAGTCTCTTGGTGGTCTCTTACTCCAATGCTCGACCAACCTTTACATTGGTACAATCATAAGTGTGACCTTTGCTTTTTATGTCCAGAATATTACTGTGATAAAATGTATACATAGGTCAGGTGACATGAGTATTTCTTCCACCATTTCAAGGAGGAATATTTTGAAGACATGTAAATTAGTATTGGGGGTATAAAGAGGTGTACCCTGTGTCTATGAATATAGAGATAATGCATGAATAGACAATATTGTGTATAAATAATATAACTGGTTCCACTTTAAATAATGGATTGAATTGATATCTGAAAATATATAAGAAATCATATATTGATATACAATCATTCATTCTAACCAGTTATACATCTAATCGTAATATTAGGGTTATGGTTCATCATGTAGGGTGTGTGAGATTTGCTTCAAAAGTACTTTTGGATATCAAAAATAATGTGTTTGGAAAGAAGTCTCATGAAAAGACCAGTCAAGAAACATGAAGAAATATATGTGTTCTGAAGTAGAAAGTGATTGAAAGTGAAACAAATGCCTATAAATTTGCAAACTTGTGGATGAAATCTATATCCAATGATGTGCATAAACTAAAGAAATTGTAATGCACCAGTGTTGAAAAAAATTAACATCAACATACACATCATGTTCCATAGGAGTCTACTTGCATTGATGTTAAACTTGGTCAGTTACTGAAGAAATATTAGGATTTGTATACACCATTCACTGAAGTTAGTTTTCAGTAGTAGGAAACAAATATGTATTTCAGGTGGATGAATATTTCTGAGAATAATCTTGTGAAAAGATAATTATAAATCCGCATACATGAATATGAATGAATTTAGGAAATGTATAATAAGACAGATATATTTCATATTTTGAAAAATCTGGATAGTATATATATATATATATATATATATATATATATATATATATATATATATACAGATATTAAAAATTAGCACTATATGCCAATTGAAATTCACCATGAAATATATATCATTCACAGATCAAAAATATTCATTTTACTGAACATGGATTTATATATAATGTTGTTCATCTAGGAAACTCACCCATAGGTTGAATTTTCAGTTCCATCAGCATTTAGGAGGAGTGATCTCTTCTCACAATTTGTATCTGCCAAGTCAGCAACCACAAAATAGTGTACGTGTGGTACCAGGTAGAATTGTATATGTGCTTATAAAAATAATATGCTGAATAGGCTACAGCGAAAGGGAGACAGGAATTCACATATTGGTTAACTTTAAAAACAACTGGAGAACTATTTCAACAAAAAATTGACTAGATTTATAACTCCTACCCTATACAGTGCATAAGGCAAGTCCAAATATACACCAGGCCTCTTTTGAAATGCTTGTATTTCAATTTTTGGGGGGTTATTTTTCTCCATCATATTAGGATTAGTACACAGAGTCTAGTAGGGTATGGGGTAGTGTCAGGGATTCAGTATTTCAATTGGAAAATTGGAAAATGAATCCAATGTGTATGCAAACATGTGCTACACAAAAATCCTTCCACTCTCATCCAGAACAATTCCTTGACATTTCCTTCGCTCCAAGTAAGACACAATTTGAGGAGAAGAGTTATAAAATCTGTGAATATATATCTGGAATGAAAATTGCTCAGGAGTTTAGAACTTTGAAGGTGGTAGACCAGTTTCCAAAAGTAAGGGACAGTGTAAACTCCACAATCATGGAGCTCTGCTGGCCTAAAGACTTCTTCAGAAACTGCCTCTGAGGTTGGGCACTTGAAATATATGTTGTTGTCAGGAGCTTTAGCTTCCTTTGTAGTGAGACCATCAAAGCTGGGTCTGCATCTATGTGACCTGGAGGACATGGTCTCTTATATTCCAATGAACATTAGGCAGCAGTGCTGAATTCTCTCTTTGTAGATAATTGTGGCCACTGGGGGCTAAGTGTCTCCCCATGTGGAGTGTGAAGCTATTTGGTCACCTTCCACTTTTTGTGGTGTTTCTTGCCGCTGCACTGGGAGTTTGGTATTTGCTTCACGAAATTCAAAAAGTTCAACTAGGACAAACTGCTGGAGGGAGTTCTGTCACGTGTCGTGGGTCAGGGTCTACAGGAGAATACACCAATCTGGCTTCTATTCCACATAGCTTGCCCCCTTGACCATAGCAACCTGATTCTGAACATTGCCCTGAAACTTCTCCATATAACAAGATGCCTCTACATACAAGGTTCTGCTGGCTGCTCCATGTCAGTCACAACCCATTTGAAAGCCAATGGCAGATCCACATGACCGCACCACAGATTTTTTAACACACACGTGCACAACACTTCTCTACGACCACTAATCAGCAGGCTCCAACTTACTGACATCTCTTTTCTACATCATTATCATGAAACCCTGTCAATCAAGGCAGTGTCTGGTACACTCAAATCAGCAACAGGACATTCATGGTTGTCCAGTGCCACCTGGTCATGGGAATTTCAAAAATGTCATGGTATTTATGTAGCCATTTTTCAAGGATGAATTTGGAGGCACTCTGGGTTTCAATTCATTCAGGTACCGTTAAATGGTGAGGAAGCTCATTTCAATGAATGCTCTAGAGAACTCTCACAGGCAAGGTTTCCCAAAGAGTGGCCAAAAAGTTACATGAAGCCAGGCCCATAGAAGCCTACAATGTGAGGTCCATGTTTGTTTTGACTCTCAACTATGGCTGCCAAGCCTTTCAGAATAAAATCACATGATATCATTGCTGAGATTCCCTGTGCTGTGTGGAAAGCCACCCTTGGTCTATATCTCGGTTTCCAAGGGTGACTCCCATGTGTGGCCTCCAAAAATCTCAACACATTTCATGGCAATAATTCTCTGAGTTCAGTTCCACAACACAGTCTCTAAGGGGAATCACACCAGAGTTTAAACCCCGGTGGACCCAGTCATCTCCCAACCGCCACACAAATGACCAGAATTAAAACCAAAACACTCCCACATAGCCCTCATATTCTTCCATATATACACTCATCATAAACTGTGGCTGGATATTTCCATGAGGGGCACATCCAAAGACAGTGTTCAAAAAAAGCTCCCTTGCCCCTCATTTGCCTAAAGTCATTGTGGCCTGGACACCCTTCCTGTGAACCAGGAGTGATCAAGTAGGCCAGCTCTTAATACTGCTCTGCTTCTCCAATTTGAGGCCTACTGCCTGTCAGGTATAGACTCTTCATGTGATTTGGAGTCATGAGGAAACCCAAGCACCTCTGCATGGCATTCAAGAACTCATTTGAAACAAAGGATCCCTATTCTCACTTGATAAAGGTCATGAAACTAAGAGAGAAAGGCAAGAAACTTCATCCACAAAAACTGAACTTTTTGCCATTTTTTTTGGATGCACACATGGGATCTTTCTTTAGATCCATCTGGTGCTGAGAATTTAAGCCATAGCCTCATACAGGGCCAAGATGCTGATTCAGACGCATCCCTTTCCAAAGCAATTAAGCAAAGAGCCACAGGTGATGCCCATTCTTTTCCATATGAAAATTAATTTCTTCACGCTTCACAAAGTGTGGCCTGAGGCAAAAACCATCCTGACATTAAGGGCAACAGTACAATAGGCAAGCAAAAGGCCCAAAGCAGGGTTTCTCCTCTGAGACTTTCCTGGTCACACTGATATCTGAGTTTTCTGAGATGCCCCCATTCCCTTCAGCTATTCAGTACATGGCCATTTCACAGAGTGTGGAAGTGGTTTATATCTTGGACACAAAACCATGAGCCTATTCTGGAGAGTTTCCAGAATTCAGGAAGACGACTGGAACTTGGGAAGATAATAGGTTTTGCCCATCTATAAGGCAAGCTGCAGTCCATTCATAAATTGGGCCGGATGAATGATGGGAGCTTTCTATTAGACAGGACACATCCATTGATGCATTGTCTTTTCTAATGTCTACAACCACGGACACAGTAGGATACACAGATATAGAAACACTTGCCTTGTCAAATGACATACAAGAAACAGTCCACTCCAAACCAAACAAACCGACTTTCCTATCTATTCTCAGAACATGAGACAAAACCGCATACTCACACCCATACTCAAACGGCACCTCCTTCTCCCAAGTAGGTGTGTGAATATATGGAGTGTCCTCTGACTGGTGGGCCATACTCTGTTCCACCGAAATGCCCTGTAGGGTCTCAGATCTTGTCTCCTTTTCCAACTCTGTGAAGTTGCCAGGAGCCATTGGTGAGCAACTATCTGCTTTCCCTGGAAAGGCCCCTCTTCAGAGCTCTCCTGGCTTTTGGCCATCCTCACATCAGTAGGTACCAAGAAAGACTGACCCTATCTTTGGTAAATCCAAACAAGTGAGCCCAATGTGACTGAGACTGGGACTGGCTCTGGATGCCTTGCTTCCTGGATCCCAAGTTCAGAGATTTCAAACACCAAGGAAGTTAGGTAGGTCAATTCCTTCAGAAACTGAAAGAGGTCACTGCCTTGACAACCACTTAGTGCTAACAGTTGTTGCATAGGGTCCCATGAAATGAAGGCTGCCCCTACTTCCTGTGACACTTTCAAAAGTAAGAATGGTATTTCAACCATAGGCACCTCGGAACAGCTCTCCACACAGGCCTGGTTTGGTCCATCTTCTCTATATTAAGAAGAAAGCGGCTGTTTCAGACACATCCCTTCGTCCTGACCAGGGTTTTTGCCATGGAAGATGATTTTTGCTCTCTTAGGTCCTCCATAGCTGCCTACATCTTATCCAGGGATCATTTCTGCATGGACCTTTGAGGTTCTCAGCAGGTGGAAGATCCCCTACATTCTTGTATTGTAAGACCAACTCTGTACCTGCTCTTCTGTAAAGTGAGATTGAGCGAACAGTGTATGGTTAGGGTTAATAACAGGTTCGATTTGGGTTAGGAATCCTTCTGCGAGATGAATAATGGTATTGGAACCAACAGAAATCTAGGTAAGATTTGAAGCCCAGTAAGGCATTAGGCGCTCGAGTGGGATACTTAGTTTTGAATTATATTCTGCACAGACGTCTCAGATGAATCGATATACAATGGCATAGGACCTTGTATCTTCGATGATTGAATGTTGAAGAGAACATCCAGTCAAAAAGGGATAGTAAGTAGGATTAGGATGATAGTTGGTAGGTTTAGAAACAAGAGTGAGTATAGGAGTGGGACCAAAACTTCTTTAGCAATAGGCTTTTGCGTAGAGATTGAATATAAATGTCAGCACATGTGAAGAGTCAATCACAATAATGAACTGGGATAACATCCTCACTCCATGGGTGCATCCTTCGCCAAGTGGAGGGGCCCATGGGGGACGAACCCTTATGGCAAGGGCAGAAGATAGTTGGTCAGAGCTGTTACTCATACTTTTATATAAGAAAGAGAGATCTGTGGGGATGTAAACTTAAGAAATAAGCCTGTGAGAAGGGTAGAACATCCTTTTAAATGTTGGCAGCACGGTCTTCCATCTCCAGACGATGATGGACCTGTATGGGTTTAGAGGCCAAAATATTAATCTGTTCTTTAATAAATTGTACCAGCCTGTTTATAATGCAGGGTCCTATGGACCCATTTATAAGTAAACCCAACAAAGGGCCTAATAGGGGAAGAAGGTAGGGTAGAAATCCATAAAGCCCAGTCCAGAGGGGATTTTCAAATAGTTCGCGTCATCTCTTTCTAGATCTTATTGAAGGTGCTTAATTTTAGTGCATACTATGCCTGATTTATTGGCATAAAAGCAGCATCGTTCCCCTAAGCCCAAGCAAATACCTCCCTGGTTATCTGTCAGCAAATCTAAGCCTCGTCTTTTTGAAGGAACACTTCTGCCTGGGAGTCTATTTGGTCCTGCAGATCTTTAATGGTTCCTGATAGAGTTTGTACCTCATTTATAAGTTGTTGAGACAGGCGATGGTAAGAGTGTATAGCTGTTCCTAAGCCAGTGTACCTGTGCCCACAGCAGCTGTTATTCCAAAGCTGGCAATGAGTGGTAAGGCCTGTATTGCCCGCCTGTGTCTTTTGACTAAGGTGTCTAGGCTAGCAATGGGTAGAGGTTCGTCTCCTGGGACTATAGTTATATCAGGGAGTAATAAGGCAAGAACAGAGCCACCGGTCCAATTCGCTGGAAGCCTGGGGAAGGCCAAGTTTCCTCCACCCATTAAAACTCTGCCATTGGGAGGACAAAGAGTTGGGGTGGGTGAGGAATAATTTTGTATGTTGAGCAATTTTCAAAGAAAGTAACTCCAACATCAATATCATAGGTGTTATTCTGCATCGCGCCTAAAAGACATAATGTAATAGTGCCTATAAGTTGTACTTAAAAAGGAAATCCGGGTTGGCATGTATTATCAGTGTCTATGATAGAATTAATAGGAACTGCCATAGTCATAATTGCCCCTGTTGTCATGCAGAGCCAGCAATCATCAGCAAGGGTGTGGTTGGAATTATTAAGCAAGTAGAAGGTAGTTTCCAAAATATCTAATGTATTGGTATCTAAACCTGGGAGCTGAGATTTAGGCAACATTAAGGGATGATATGTGAGCTCAGGGATTTGGGGTTTCAAAAGTTTGATTATGTGAGGATGTTTGACAGCATCAGTGGTTCTTCCACCATCAGTGACCCCTGTAGGGGCCTTAATGGGCCAGCAGGAGGGTTTACCGACAGGGCCTTGGCAACCAGCTGACTGTAGCTTGGTGTATTTGCCTTCTACTCCCTGGTCAAATAGTACGGAGGTATAATGAATAGTGGTCCCCCCTGCTGCATGAGTTTCAGTTTGGGAGGCTTCAAAAAATTGTTCTCCCTGCTTGTTAACACAAATTGAGGGCGACACATAACAAGAGTCATGCCTCGCCTGGGTATGCGAACAGGTTGCAGAAGAATTTTGGAGAGCTTTACTTGTACTAGGGGGAATAAACTTTGGCTTGTTAACACATACCCATTTAGGCTGATGAACTCCTCCAAGTTTATGGTCAACCTCGGCATGGAGGTAAGCCACCTTAGTCACGCAGTCAGCAGTCTCGGTCCAACTAATGGGAGCCTGAGTCCAAGATCATCACTTGCATTCACAGGGGGGCCCAAAAACTTACACCATGATGTTGGAACGTGGAGGGCCAAGGCCTCCATGTACAAACCTGTTAAGCAGAAGTGCCTAAATCAGGATCCTCACACAGATTGTTGGCTGCATCTGAAAAAGAACAAAATTTGTCCTCAGGGGGAGGCCCTCCATCCCTGTGTTGAGGTAAGTCATTAACCTGTTTAACCAGGCATTCTGGTAACCATCTTGGGGCTGATTGCTCTTTGTCCAAAAGACAAGCTGAGCCTCGTCCCCAGATGAGAACAGGATCTGGACCTTTCCATTTATTTGTAAGGGAATTGCACCACATAAGAGGTGGGCGAACAGAATTGGACAAGGGATGCCAGTTTCTGTCTGCGGCCGAATGGCCTTCACTGTCTAGGGTAAGAAAAATAAGGGCAAGTAAGGCATGGTTAAGGCGATGCCTGGGAGTGGTAAATACAAGGGCGGAAGCCTTATGGAGGGTTATCCAAGTCTATAAGGTTAGGTGGGCACGTTCCACAACGCCTTGGCCCTGAGGGTTGTATGGAATTCCAGTAGTATGACGAATTTGCAAGGTAGCACAAAACTATTTAAACTTGGCACAGGTATATGCAGGATAATTATCTGTTTTAATATGTATTGGTTTACCCATTATGGAAAAGGCTGAAATAAGAGGAGAAAGGACATATTTGGTAGCCTCTCCTGAATGTGGTGATGCAAAAATAAAGTCGCTGAAGGTATCTATAGAAACGTGTATATATTTGGTAATTTCAAATTCAGGAAAATGAGTAACATCCATTTTCCAAAACTGATTGGGCAGTAATTCTCGGGGGTTAACTCTCATGTGTTGAATGGGGAGGGAGACAGTGCAACCTGGGCATGCTTTTACTATTTCTCGTGCCTGTTGCATGGTAATTTTACAAAGTAATTGAAGGCTCTTGGAATTTAGATGGTGAAGATTGTGTAACTCTGTGGCCTTTTGAATGGAGCCCACAAAAATTGGAAAGATGGAACGAGTTGCTGCATCAGCTTGGGCATTACCTTGTGTTAGAGGCCTGGGATGATCAGAGTGTGCCCTGATGTGTTCTAAGAAAAATGGGTGTTGTCTGGCCTGAATTAGCTGCTGAAGCTGATGAAAAATAAAGGCCACATTGGAAGAAGCCTTAATGGTGGGGGAAATGTCCAGCAGGGGCACAGAATGAGCAATGTAGGCACTGTCTGTATAAATATTAACAGGATTATCAAAAAATATTATAAAAACTTGTGTTATGGCAAACAATTCCACAACCTGTGCTGACTGATAGATAGTATCAAAGATGGTAGGCTGGTTATTGACAACAAAGAGCGCTCAGTCATTACTGGAACCGTCTGTAAAGACATTAAGGGCTTGAGGAATGGGAGCCTTTTGAGTAATTTTGGGAAAAATAAATGGATGTAACTGGACAAAATGTAAAAGGGGGTAATTGGGGAGGTGGTTATCAATTGTTCCCCAAAAGCCTGATAGGGCAATACCCCATTCATCCCGTGTCTGTATTAAAAATTTGGTTTGGTCCTTCATATATGGAATTAAATTATTATGAGGTTCTTTGCCAAAATGTTGTCGAGAATCAAATGACCTTTAATAATAATAGAAGCTACCTGAGCAAGATTAACAGTAATAACCTTGGAGGATGTGGTGGGTAAATGGACCCAAAGCAAGGGGCAGCCTTTATTTTTAAAATGTGGATCTCGCTGCCAAATTATTCCTGTGGGTGTATGAGGAGTTTGTTAAATAACCAGAACCAGAGGAAGGTTATAAGAAATTTGTGTAACAAACTGTTGGGCAATGGCTTCTGTGACTTGGTTTAATGCCTGTAATGCCTCGTGTGTAAGCTTTTGAGAGGAGGAGGGGTGGGAATCACCTCTCAAAATATAATTAAAGGACAAAAGTACACAAGTGGGTAATTTTAAATATGTTCTTAGCCATTTAATATCCCCCAGTAATTTTTGAAAATCATTAAGAGTGTGAAGATGGTCCACACGTAGTTGTATTTTAGGAATTTGAATCTGATTATCTTGAAGTTTAAGGCCCAAATAGGTATAACAGTCCTGTGTTTGAACCTTATCAGAAGCTATCTGTAGTCCCAAGGTAGTGAGGGTTTTGTAAAGGTCCAGGTAACAATTATTAACGTCATGGATATTAGGTGCAGCAATTGACAAATCATCCAATTAATGTAAAATATGAATTTTGTGAACATTGCTCTCTCACAGGGTCTACTGCTTGAGCAACGTATTTTGGGCTAAGACTAGGGCTGTTTGCCATACCTTGGGGAAGAACCTTCCATTGAAATCTCTGCATAAGGCCCTGAAAATTAATGTGAGGGAGACTAAAGGCAAAATAGGGTCTATTTTCAGGATGTAAAGCAATGGTAAAAAAGCAATCTTTTAAGTCAACAACCATTTTACAATAGTTTTTGGGAATAGCCACTGGTGTGGGAATGCCTGGCTGTAGTGCTCCCATCAGGCATATAACTTTATTAATGACACACAAATCTTGTAAAAGGCGCCGCTTGCCTGATTTTTTCTTGATAACAAAAATATAATTATTCTATGGTGAGCTTGATGGCTCTACATAGCCAGCTGCCAGCTGTTCCTGCACTATCATGGAGGCAGCCTCCAATTTTTCTTGGGTAAGGGGCCACTGATCCACCGACACAGGAGTCTGAGTCTCCCAAATAATTTTATCTGCATGGGGTACAGGAGGGTCAGGGACCAACACTAAAAATCCAAATACCCAAGTCTATATGTATTTGTTTTTTTGTAAGGGTTGTATAGGCTCAACCAGTCCTTGTCTCAGTCTCCCCATGCCTGTACCAGGGACAAAATTCATATGAAGCATTTGATGAGTCACCATGGAATTGGGACTGGAAAGAATAACTTACATTTGACTCAAAATATCTCGGACGTATAGGTTAAGATGAAGGTCAGGAACAAAGAAAGGAGTGACAGTTCCCATATTACCCTCTGTATCAGTCCAGCTAAGAGCCCTAGAGCTGACCAGAGGATTTTTTGACTGTCCTATCCCTTTAAGGTCTGTCAAGGATGGGGTGAGGGGCCAACCTGTTGGCCAGTATTTTTGAGAAATAATTGTGGCATCAGTTCCAGTATCAAGAATTCCTTGGAATTCATTTCCTTCAATAAGTAAGATAAGGGTGGGTCTATTGTGAGAAATGGGCTGAACCCAATATACATCAGAGGAGCCCAAGGAGGTAGTCCCCCTCGGTAGGTTTGAGTGGTGGAAGTGCCTCCTGAATCCAAGGGAAGGAGTATTAATTGTGCAAGTCTTGTTCCTGCTGGGATGGCCGCAACTCCATTAATAGCTGTGGCCAGTATTTTTATTTCTCCAGTGAAATAATTATCTTTAATGCCGGGGAAGACCTGAACACCTTGTAAGGTAGTAGAGGCTCTTTCAAGAATAAGGGCACACATATGAGATGGAGTGGGACCCATAATTCCAGTGGGTATTATCTGGGGCCCTTGCATTGAGTCTAATATTGTATCGGTGGCGACAAAAAGGTCCAATCCTGCGCTGCCTGGGGTGGCTAATTGGAATGAGGCAATTGTGGAGAAGGATTTTGAGATAGGCTGCTGAGGGCATTTGTCTTTGATCTACACTCACTGGCCCAGTGATGACCTTTACCTCATCTAGGGCAAAGGGTAGCTGGGGGCAGTTTAGCCTCAGTTTGAAAAGACACTATTCTTAGGCTTTGTTTGCCTGTCAGACACTCACGTGCAAAATGGCCAGGTTGTTTACAAGTAAAGCAACTACGTGAGCCAGGATTGTGAAAGGCCTTGGTAAAGGCGGCACCGAGGGTGAGACCCATGGCAAGGGCTACACCCAACGCTGCACAGAGTCCAATAAAGTCAGAAAGTTTCACTTTTTTCTTATGTGGTCGAAGAACATCCTGACATGCCAGGTTGGCATTTTCAAAGGCAAGATGTTTTACAAAGGTGCTTTCGCTTTCGCTTGGTCCAAGCAAGAATCCCGCAGCTAGGTTAAGCCGGGGAACAAAGTCGCTATAAGGCTTGTCGGGCCCTTGTCGAATTTTTGCCAGGGAAGTCGTAGCAGAGGCCTTTTGAGGGAGGCGTCTCCAAGCATGTAAGCCAGCCATCTGAATCTGTGTCAAAAGTCCAGCAGGGAAACGTGCCAGTTAAGTTTTAGTGTCAAAAGGCGCATTGCCCACTAGCTTAACATAAGTCCAGGAATTAGAGGAGGGCTTAGTTAAATTTTTCTCAGCAGTTTCCTGACAGTGCTCTTTGAAATCTGCATTCCATAACAGGAAGTCTGCGGCATTGAGGGTAGCTTGGTCTAAAAATTTCCAATCATTGGGAGTAAGACATTGTGTCATGTAGCTTTCTAATAATGCCTACGTGTAGGGTGCAATGGGTCCATAGTGAGCACAAGACTTTTTAAGTTTTTTCAAGAAAACGCAGGCTTAATGTTTTGTAGACACTCTGGGTTCCTTCCTTCCTAGGGATGAAGTCCTCATCCTCTGAGTCCTGATCTCCTTGATCCATTTCCCCCGCTTCCTCCTCTTGATCCTCGTCTAAGTCTTTGACATCAACCTGGGCAGGCTTAACTATCTAACTGAGGGTGACTGAAAAGTGAGAACAGTCCAATGGAGCGGCTTAGCCTTTGTATTAGACCACTTTGGGCCAGCTTGTGTTGACTCCATGCCTAAGGCTAATGAATAAAGCTCAGAGTCAAGGGATCTTAATTCTTTTTAAACTTGGATCTCTTCCAGTCTATGTTGGAGAGACTCTCCCAAGGGAGCCAGGTTAGGCAAGGGAATTGGGGAAAAAATATCTGGTGGGGGGATTTGGCCCCTGAAGGGCCAGAGCACAAAAAGCAGGAGAGATATAGGAGGGAGGTGGATGTGTAAGTCCTATAGGCTGTGGCTGGGTCCTAAGCAGTGGCAGGTCTTCTGTATCATAGGGAGTTGCTTCCTTCTCCAAGTTAGCCTTCTCCCCAGGGGTCAATGTGTCTCCAGGATTTAAAACTGGATAAAGGCGGTTGGTAACCATTGGAGCCCTATTCATTAGGGTGGTATTTTGAGGGGGACCAGGAAGGTTTCCAGGGTCCTGGGGAGACTGAGAATGGTCTATGTCTATACTAACTGATGGGCATGCGAGGGGGGACGAGAGGTCTTTTGCACAGTCTCTTTCCTAATCCTGAAAAGTTTTAAGGTACCATTGTCAAAGGGTGAACTTTTAAGAAATTCATTAATTAATTTCCAGTAAGAAAAGGTGGGAACAGGCAATTTTTCTGTCCAAAGGATTCATAATAATCTTTTAAACAGTCTCCTACTCTAAGGCATCTTTTACCATTAATGGTCCCTTCAAGGTGAAATCATAGACACAATTCCCCTATGTATGAAAAGAAAAATTTTAAGTCCTTTTTCTTAACACGTGCCCCCCATGTCTTGAAGGAATCCTTGAAGCCCGACAAATACAAATCATGTGACAAAACTGCTTGACCCATGGTGGGTCACTCCGCGTGCGTCATCCCCACTCTCCTCCTGGATCTGTCTCTCGGTGGTGTCTGCTGAGGCAATTGTGAGCTCCGCTTGACCAAGTTTTCCAGGAGGACGGGGTTCCCTATGACTCAATGGCTCGAGCCCCAGTCAGTGGGCGCCAGATGTCCCGGCTGGCAGGACACATCAACGTGGGCAGCGAACCAAGATAGGGGGGAATGAAGGGACAAGAGACACGAGAGATGACAGGAAGATCGGAGTTCTGATCAACCTTCAAAATACATTGTTCACACAGGGGATTTTATATGCTGGAGATGGGAAAGCTCTCTTATCGGCAGTTCCTGGATGTCTACACAAGGTGAGATAACCTCAGGATATTTCAGGAAGACAGATGGCCACAGGATGTCTCAGGGACACAGATGGCTAAATGATGTCTCCAAGAGATGATGTCTCCCTGGGTGTTGTTTCTTATAAGTGTCAGGCTATTCTTTGAAGGAGAATTCCTTCTACCCCTGACAGTCAGGGATTCAGTATTTCCAATGGAAAACTGAAAAAAGAATGCAATGTGTATGCAAATATGTGCTACCCCAAAATCTTCCCACTTTCATTCAGAACAATGCCTTGACATTACCTTCACCCCAAGTAAGACAAAATTAGAGAAGATTTGAAAATCTGTGAATACACATCTGGAATGGAAAATGCTCAGGAGTTCACAAACTTGAAGGTGGTAGAGGAGTTTCCAAAAGCAAAGAACAGGGTAATAACTCCACAAACATGGAGCTCTGCCAGCATAAAGATTTCTTGAGAAACTGCTTCTGAGGTTGGGCACTTGAAATATATGTTGTTTTCAGGAGCTTTAGCTTCCTTTGTAATGAGACCATCAAATCTGGGTCTGCATCTATGTGACCTGGAGGACATGGTTTCATATTTTTCAAAGGATATGAGGCAGTAGTGCTGAATTCTCTCTTTGTAGGTAAACTGTTGCTCATTTCAGTGAATGCTCTGGAGAACTCTCACAGGCAAGTCTTCCCAAAGAGTGGCCAAATGGACACATGAAGCCAGGCCCATTGAGGTCTACAATGTGAGGTACGTGTGTGTTTTGACTCTCAACTATGGTACCGAAGTCTTTCAGAATAAAATCATGTGATATCCTGGCTGAGATTCCCAGTGATCAGAGGAAAGCCACCCTGGGCCTAGATCTCAGTTTCCAAGGGCGACTCTCATGCGTGGCCTCCTAAAATCCCAACAAAATTCATGGCAATACTTCTCTGAGGTCAGTTCCAAAACCCAGTCTCTAAGGGGAATCACACCAGAGTTCAAGCCCTGGTGGACCCAGTCATTTCTTCCAACCGCCTCACAAATGACCAAAATTAAAACCAAAACTCTCCCACATGGCCCTCATCTTCTTCCATATAGTCACTCATCGTAACCTTTGCCAGGAGTTTTCCATGAGGGGCACAGCCAAAGACAGTGTCCAAAATAAACTCCCTTGCCCCTCATTTGCCAATATTCAAGGTGGCCTGGACACCCTTCCTGTGAACCACGAGTGATCAAATAAGCCTGCCGTTAATTCTTCTCTATTTCTCCAATTTGAGGCCTACTGACTTTTAGGTATAGATTATTTATGTGATTTGGAGTCATGAGAAAACACAAGAACCTCTGCGAGACTTTGAAGAACTCATTTGACCCAAAGAATCCCTAATACGTTAATCCCTAATACTCGTTAATACGGCACTGCTTCTCCAATTTGAGGCCTATTGACTGTGGGGTTTAGATTCTTTATGTGAATTGGAGTCATGAGAAAAACCAAGCACCTATGGGCTAGCCTCTGCAGGGTTTTGAGGAACTCATTTGACCCAAATGATCACTAGTCTCACTTGATGAAGGTCAGGAACCTTACAGAGGTAGGCAAGAGACTTCATTCACAATGACTGCTCTTTTGGCAATTTTTGTTTTAGATGCACACATTGGATCTTTTTTTCAGATCCTTCAGGTGCTGAGAATCTAAGACATAACCTCACACAGGGCCAAAAATCTGATTCAGACACATCCCTTTCCAAAGAAATTAAGTAAAGAGCCACAGGTGATGCCCTTTCATTTCCATTTGAAAACTGTTTTCTTCATGCTTCACAAAGGTTTGGCCTGAAGAAAAGACCTTCCTCACATTCAGGGCAACAGAAAAATTGGTAAGCACAGAGCTTGGAGGTGGTACAAATCATGGAAACAAAATCGTGAGCCTATTCTGAGAGTGATCAGTTTTCAGGAAGAAAACAGGAACTTAGGAAGATAGTAGATGTTGCCCATCCATAAGTCAAGACGCAGTCCATTCATACACTGGACAAGATAAATCCTGGAATGCTTTCTACTAGACAGGACACATCCATTGATGCATTCTCTTTTCTAATGTCTACAACCACGGACACAGTGGATGCACAGAAAAAGAAACACTCGCCTTGCGAAACGTCTTACCAGAAACAGTTCACTCCAAACCAAACAAACCACCTTTCCTAACTATTCTTAGAACATGAGACAAAACCTCAAACCCACACCCAAACCCACAAAGGCACCTCCTTCCCCCAAGTAGGTCTGTAACTATCGGGAGTGTCCTCTGAATGGTGGGCCATACTATGTTCCGCTGAATGGCCTGTCCTGTGTCAGATCTGGTCTCCTTGGCCAACTCTGTGAAGTTTTCATGAGCCAGCGGTGATCCACTACCTGGTTTCTCAGGAAAGGCCCATCTTCAGAGCTTTCCTGACATTTGGCCATCCTCACATCAGTAGGTACCAAGAAAGACTGACTCTGTCCTTGGTAAATCCAAACAAGTGAGAACACTGAGACTGGGACTGGGACTGGCTCTTGGTGCCTGGCTTCACGGATCTGAGACTTCCATCACCAAAGAAGTAAGGTTGAGGTTACTTCCTTCAAAATCTTAATGAGGTCACTGCTTTGGCAACCACTTTGTCCTAAAAGTTCCTTCCAATGGTCCTATGATGGAGGTTGCCCCTACTTCCTGTGATACTTTCACAAGTTAGAATGGTATATCAACCATAGGCATCCAGGAACAGCTTACCACACAGGACTGGTTTGGTCCATCTTCTCTACATTAAGAAGAGAGAGGCTTATTCAGAATCTACCCTTCATCCTTACCAGGTTGTTTCCCATGGAAGGTGACTTTTGCTCTCTCAGGTACTTCATAGCTGCCTGCATCTTTCCCTGGGATCAAATCTGCATGGACCTTTGAGGTTCTCAGCAGGTGGAAGATCCCCTACATTCCTGTATTTTAAGATGAACTCTGTCCCTGCCCTTTTGTAAAGTTAGATTGACGGATCAGTGTATGGTTAGGGTTAATACCTTGTTCGATTTGGGTTATAAATCATTCTGCAGGATGATTACTGCTATTGGTAACCTGCAATATTTATAAGATTATAGAGGTGAAATATAAGTACAAAAACAGAAATCTATGTAAGATTTGTAGCACAGAAGGGCATTAGGCCCTTGATTTGGATACTTAGCTTTGAATTACATTCTGCAGAGATGTCTCAGATAATGCGATATACAATTGCAAAGGACCTTGTACTTTGGATGATTGATTGTAGAAGAGAACATTTACTCAAATTGGGAGAGTCAGTAGGAATAGGAAGATAGTCTGTAGGTTTAGGAAGAAGAGTGAGTATAAAATTTGGAACAAATGTTCTTTAGCAATAGGGTTTCGGTTATAGAGTGAATGTAAATGTAAGCACATGTGAAGACTCAGTCACAATGATGAACTGGAGAAAATATAGGAAAAAAGATATCAATAGAGACATTACAAAATCAGGCAATTATAATGTGAGTGATAGGATTAGACATTTTCAACATGGTTAAGATTGAATGCATAATCTTAGGAAGAAAAAAATATGTAGTTACCAATAGGAATAACATTTGAAAGCATTAGGCAACCTGGACGTGGATGTTTTTAGTAATCCATGTTCACTTTCCATTTAGGCTTTGGTACAATCATAAGTGTGACCTTTGCATTTTCTTCCCAGAAAATTATTGTGATAAAATGTATCTGTGGATCATGTGATATGAGTATTTCTTTCACCATTTCTGGGAGCAATATTTGAAGACATATAAATTAGTATTGGGGGTACAAAGTGGTGTACCGTATGTCAATGAATATAGAGATAATGGATGAATAGAATATACTGTGAATAAATAATCTAACTGGTTCCACTTTAAATAATGGATTGAATTGATATCTGAAAATATATAAGATATCATATATTGACATACAATCATTCATTCCAACCAGTTATATATCTAATGGTAATCTTAGGGTTATTGTTTATCATGAAGTGTGTGTGAGTTTTGCTTCAAAAGTGATTATGGAAATCGAAAATAATGTGTTTGGAAAGAAGTCTCATGAAAAGACCAGTCAAGAAATATGGAGGAATACATGAGTTGTGAAGCAGGAAGTGATTGAAAGTGAAACAAATGCCTATAAATTTGCTAAATTGTGGATGAAATATATGTCCAATGATGTGCATAAACTGATGAAATAGTAGTGTACCAGTGTTGAATACAAATGAACGGCAAAATACATATCATGTCCCATAGGAATCGACTTGCATTGATGTTAAACTGAGTCAGTTACTGTAGAAATATTAGGATTTGCGTGCATCATTCACTGAATTTAGTTTTCTTTTTTTAAAACTTTTTATTAATGGTTGTTCAAAACATTACATAGTATTGTGGTGAGCGTCACAGGTTGGGGGGCCTGGCTTGAGGAAAAAAAAGAGAAGGCCCTAGACACTCAGGATTGGAGATCTGCCCATTCTGGGATAAAGAGTTGCTGCACAGTGATTGCTTCCCACCTATTGAGAGTAGAAGCTTGGCCCAATGCACACAGCTCCACCTACTGGAAGAGAAGTTAATTGAACTCTATTACTGCATGTATTATTATTATTTTTTCTTTTTATTTTCTTCTTTTTCTTTCATTTTCATTTTTTTGTTGTTGTTCTTTAACTTTTTTTAATGTTTTTATTTTTTAAAATTTTTAAAATTTATTATTTTATGATTCTTTTAAATTTTAATTTTCATTTTTATAATTATCATTATTATTTCTAAAAAATTTTATTTCTTTCTTTATTTTCTATTTTTTTTCTTTTGTCTTTTCATTTCTTTTCAATTTTCTTATTCTCCCTTCCTTGAATTCTACCTGCCTACTCTCATGCTCTTTAGTGACTTCTTCCCATCCCTACTACTATCTTTCCTCCCAAGCTTCAAATAAATTTATAAGAGTAAGCAGTAACTCAGCAGTCAAACAGAACAAGAAGTAACATTAGCAGCATAAAAAAGCAAGGATGAAAATGTGTACAAACAATGAAGGACAACCTAGATAATCAGGAGGACCTAGAATCATCAGGAAAATGGTCATATAAAGAACTCAAGGAATACCTTAGACAGATGGAATGGAACCTTAAAGAGGATACGAGACAGCAATTCCAAACAGTGAAAGAACACATTGAAAATGAATTACATAAACAGATAAAAGAAGAAGTTAAGCGTCTTTATCAGGAGATAGAGATTATAAAAGAAATCAAACAATAATTCTAGAAATGAAGGAAACGATAAACCAAATTAAAAACTCAATTGAGAGTATCACTAACAGAGTGGAGCAAGTAGAAGCCAGAACGTCAAATAATGAAGAAAAAATATGTCATCTTGAAAGGAGTCTAGCCAACTCCGAAAAACTGGTAAAAAATCATGAGAAAAACATCCAAGAGATATGAGATAACATAAAAAAACAAACTTATGAGTCATCTGAATAGAGGAAGGTACAGAGATTCAAACCAAGGGAATGAGTAACCTGCTGAATGAAATAATTTTAGAAAACTTTCCAGAAATAAAAAAGGAAACTGATATACAAATTGTAGATGCATACAGGACACCAAGCACACAAAATCACAGTAGACCAATGCCAAGACACATTGTTACGAAAATATCCAATAAACAGACCAAAGAGAAATTATTAAAAGGTACATGAGAAAGGAGGCAGATGACATTCAGGGGTAAACCAATAAGGTTAACAACAGATTTTTCATCACAGACGCTGAAAGTGAGAAGATCCTGGAACAATGTATTTCAAATACTGAAAGACAATGGATGCCAACCAATAATTCTGTATCCAGCAAAATTAAGCTTCAGGTACGACAACAAAATAAAAATATTTCATAATTAACAAAAGCTAAAAGAATTGGCAGCCAGAAAACCAGCATTGCAAAGTGTCTTGAGCAAAACACTACACGAGGAAGAAATGAAAAACAACAACCAAAACTATCACTGGGAAGTGCCTCAGTAATAGCAGAGGGCGGGGGAAAAGCTAATCATGGAGAAACAAACTAAATTAAAAAAAATAAATAATCAAAATGGCTGGCAGTACAAACCATATATAAATAGTAACTCTAAACCTTAATGGTTGAACTCTCCAATAAAGCGAGATAGGCTGGTAACTTGGATTATAAAAACAAATCCAACAATATGTTGCCTCCAGGAGACACATCTGAATGGAAAAGGCATACACAGGCTGAAGGTGAAAGGTTGGGAAAAAATATACCATGCACACGGTCCTCGTAAGCAACCAGGGGTGGCCATCCTCACATAGAATAAAATCGACTTCAAGACTAAGTTATTCAAAAGGGATAAGTATGGATATTATATAACTTTAAAAGGAATCATTCACCAACAAGACATAAAAATTATCAATATTTATGAACCAAATAATGGTGCTGCGACCTTCATAAAACAAATTCTCCTCAAGTTCTGGAATCAAATAGACAACAACACAATAATTATCGGTGACTTCAACACAGCTCTCTCACCATTGGACAGATATTTCAAACAAAAGTTGAATTAAAAAAATATAGAATTCAATATCACAATCAATAACCTAGACTTAACTGAAATATATAGAATATACCAACCATCATCAAATGGATATACTTTTTTTCAGCAGCACATGGATCCTCCTCAAAAATAGACCATATATTATGCCATAGGGCAACCCTCAGTAAATATAAAGGGGTGGAGATAATACCATGCATTTTTTCTGACTATAATGGAATGAAACTGTAAATCAATGATAAAAGAAGGAAGAAAAGTCCTACATCACATGGAAAATGAACGATATGTTACGGAATGATCAATGGGTTACAGAAGACATAAAGGTGGAAATCAAAAAATTCTTAGAGATTAACGAAAACACAGACACAACATATCGGAATCTACGGGACACAATGAAAGCAGTTTTAAGAGGGAAATTCATCGCCTGGTGGTCATTCCTCAAAAAAAAAAAAAAAAGGAAAAACCAACAAATAAATGAGTCACAACACACGTTACAGAACTCTCTCCAGCACTCTGTCCCAGTTGAACTCCTTGTATTTTGTGAAGCAAAAACCATATTCCCAGTGCAGCAGAAAGAAGCACCACAAAATGTGAAGGATGACCAAATGTCTTCACAGTCCCCACCAGGAGACACTTGGCTTCCTGTGGCCACAGTTTACCTACAAAGAGAGAATTCAGCACTGCTGCCTCAGGTTCATTGGAATATAAGAAACCATGTCTTCCAGGTCACATAGATGCAGACCCAGATTTGATGGTCTCACTACAAAGGAAGCTAAAGCTCATGACAACAACATATATTTCAAGTGCCCAACCTCAGAGGCAGTTTCCCAAGAAGTCATAGGCCAGCAGAGCTCCATGTTGGTGGAGTGTTTACCCTGTCCCTTACTTTTGGAAGCTCCTCTACCACCTCCAAGGTTGTGAACTCCCGAGCATATTCCATTCAGATACATAATCACAGATTTTCACACTTTTCTCCTCTTATTGTGTCTTACTTGGGGCGAAGGTAATATCATGGCACTTCTCTGGATGTGAGTGGGAAGATTTTTGTGTAGCACATGTTTACATACACATTGGAGTCATTTTCCAATTTTCCATTTGAAATACTGAATCCCTGACATTAACCCCTACCCTACTGGACTCTGACTAATAATCTTAATATGATGGTGAGAAATAACCCAAAAAGAATAGAAATACAAGCAGTTCAGAGGAGGCATGGTGTGTAGTTGGAATTGCCTTTTGCATTATATAGTGTAGGAGTTATAAATCTAGTCAATTTTTTGTTGAAATAACTCTACATGTGTTTTTAAAGTTAACAAATATGTGAATTCCTGTCTCCCTTTCTCTGTAGCCTATACGGTGCATGTATTTTTATATGCACATAGAAAATCCTATCTGGTATCACACGTATATACTTGTGAGGTGGCTGAATTGGCAGATACAAATTGTGAGAAGAGATCACTCCTCCTAAACGCTGTTGCAACTGAAAATTCAACCTATATGTGAGCTTCCAAGTTGAATAACATTATACATAAATCCATGTTCAGTAAATGAATATTTTTGCATCTGTGGATTATATATATTTCATGATGAATTTCGATTGCATATATATTGCTACTTTTTTTCTTTTATTGGTTGTTCAAAACATTACAAATCTCTTCACATATCATATTTCATACATTAGATTCAAGTGGGTTATGAACTCCCATTTTTACCCCAAATACAGATTGCAGAATCACATCGTTTACACATCCACATTTTTACATAATGCCCTATTAGTTACTTTTGTATCCTGCTACCTTTCCAATACTCTACTATCCCCCCTCCTCTCCCCTCCCATCTTCTCTCACTACCCCATCTACTCTAATTCATTTGTCTCCTTGTTTATTTTCCCATTCCCCTCACAACCTCTTACATGTAATTTTTGTGTAACAATGAGGGTCTCCTTCCATTACCATGCAATTTCCCTTTTCTCTCCCTTTCCCTCCCACCTCATATCTTTGTTTAATGTTAATCTTTTCTTCCTGCTCTTCCTCCCTGCTCTGTTCTTAGTTGCAATCCTTATATCAAAGAAGACATTTGGTATTTGTTTTTTAGGATTGACTAGCGTCACTAAGCATAATCTGCTCTAGTACCATCCATTTTCCTGCAAATTCCATGATTTTGTCATTTTTTAGTGCTGCGTAATACTCCAGGGTGTATAGAAGCCACATTTTTTTTTTTATCCATTCATCTACTGAAGGACAACTGTGTTGGTTCCACAGTGTAGCAATTGTGAATTGTGCTGCTATGAACATCGATGTGGCAGTATCCCTGTAGTACACTCTTTTAAGGTCTTAAGGGAATAGTCCTAAAAGGGCAATAGCTGGGTCAAATTGTTGTTCCATTCCCAGCCTTCCCCAGAATCTCCATACTGCTTTCCAAATTGGCCGCACCAGTTTGCGGGAACATCTCTCCACACAGGCCTGGTTTGGTCCTTCTTCTCTACATTAAGAAGAGAAAAGCTTATTCAGACACAACCCTTCATCCTTAAAAGGTAGTTTCCCATGGAAGATGACTTTTGCTCTCTCAGGTCCTTCATTGCTGCCTACATCTTCTTCAGGGATCAAATCTACATGGAACCTCAAAGGTTCTCAGCAGGTGGAAGATACCCTAAATTCCTGTATTGTAAGATGAACTCTGTACCTGCTCTTCTGTAAAATTAAATTGAGGGAACAGTGTATGGTTAGGGTTAATAAAATGTTCGATTTGGGTTAGTAATCATTCTGCTGGATGAATAATGGTATTGGAAAACTGCCATATTTACAAGAATATACAGCTGAAATATAAGTATGAAAACAGAAATCTAGGTAAGATTTGAAGTCCACAAGGGCATTAGGCCCTTGTTTGGGATACTTAGCTTTGAATTACGTTCTGCAAAATTGTCTCAGATAAATCAATAATCCATGGCATAGGACCTTGGACCTTGGATGATTGATTGTAGAAGAGAACATCCACTCAAAATAGGATAGTCGGTAGGTTTTAGGAAGAAGAGTGAGTATAAAATGTGGACCAAATGTTCTTTAGCAATAGGGTTATGGTTATAGAGTGAATGTAAATGTCAGCACATGTGAAGAGTCAGTCACAATGATGAACTGGAAAAAATATAAGAAAGAAGATATCAAAAGAGACAATACAAAATCAGGCAATTATAATGTGAGTGATAGGATTAGACATTTTCAACAGGATTGAGATTGAATACATAATCTTAGGAAGAAAAAAATAGGTAGTCACCAATAGGAATGATATTTGAAAGCATTAGGCAACCTGGACATGGATGTTTTTAGTAATCCATGTTCACTTTCCATTTAGGATTTGGTACAATCATAAGTGTGACCTTTGCATTTGTGCCCAGAAAATTATTGTGATAAAATATATATGTAGATCATGTGACATGATTATTTCTTCCACTATTACTGGGAGCAATATTTGAAGACATATAAATTAGTATTGGGGGTACAAAGTGGTGTACCCTGAGTCTATGAATATAGAGATAATGCATGAATAGAACTTACTGTGAATAAATAATATAACTGGTTCCTCTTTAAATAATAGATTGAATTGATATCTGAAAATATATTAGAAATCATAAATTGACATAAAATCAGTCATTTCAACCAGTTATGTATCTAATGGTAATCTTAGGGTTATTGTTTATCATGAAGTGTGTGTGAGTTTTGCTTCAAAAGTGATAATGGAAATGGAAAATATTGTGTTTGGTAAGAAGTCTCATGAAAAGACCAGTCAAAAAATATGGAGGAATACATGTGTTCTGAAGGAGGAAGTGATTGAAAGTGAAACAAATGCCTATAAATTTGCTAAATTGTGGATGAAATATACATCCTATAATGTGCATAAACTGATGAAATAGTAGTGTACCAGTGTTGGATAAAAATGAATGTCAAAATGTACGTCATGTCCCATAGGAATCTACTTGCATTGATGTTAAACTGGGTCAGTTACTGTAGAAATATTAGGATTCGCGTGCATCATTCACCGAAGTGAGTTTTCTTTTCTTTTTAATTTTTATTTATGATTCTTCAAAACATTACATAGTTCTTGATGTATCATATTTCACACTTTGATTCAAGTGGGTTATGAACTCCTATTTTTACCCTGTATACAGATTGCAGAATCAAATCAGTTACACATCCATTGATTCACATATTGCCTTACTACTGTATGTTGTATTCTTCTGCCTTTCCTATCCTCTACTATCTCCCTCCCATGCCCTCTCCTCCCCTCTTCTCTCTCTAATCCCACTACTCTAATAAATTTTCCCCCTTGTATTATTTTTCCCTTTCCCCTCACTTCCTCTTGTATGTAATTTTTTATAACCCTGAGGGTCTCCTTCCATTTCCATGCAATTTCCCTTCTCTCTCACTTTCCCTCCCACCTCACATCCCTGTTAAATGTTAATTTTCTTCTCATGCTTTTCGTCCCTTCTCTGTTCTTAGTTACTCTCCTTATATTAAAGAAGACATTTGGCATTTGTTTGCTAGGGTTTGGCTAGCTTCACTTAGCATAATCTCCTCTAATGCCATCCATTTCCCTGCAAATTCTATGATTTGTCATTTTTTAATGCAGAGTAATACTCCGTTGTGAATAAATGCCACTTTTTTTTTATCCATTCATCTATTGAAGGGCATCTAGGTTGGTTCCACCGTCTTGCTATTGTGAACTGTGGTGCTATGAACATCGATGTAGCAGTTTCCCTGTAGCATGCTCTTTTTAGGTCTTTAGGGAATAGAATGAGAAAGGGAATATCTGGGTCAAATGGTGGTTCCATTCCCAGCTTTCCAAGAAATCTCCATACTGCTTTCCAAATTGGCTACACCAATTTGCAGTCCCACCAGTAATGTACAAGTGTACCTCTTTCCCCACATCCTCCCCAGCACTTTTGTTTGTTTGGCTTCATAAATGCTGCCAGTCTTACTGGAGTGAGATGGTATCTTAGGGTGGTTTTGATTTGCATTTTTCTGATTGCTGGAGATGGTGAGTATTTTTTCATGTACTTGTTGATTGATTGTATGTCCTCCTCTGAGAAGTGTCTGTTCAGATCCTTAGCCCATTTGTTGATTGGGTTATTTGTTATCTTATTGTCTAATTTTTTGAGTTCTTTTTATATTCTTGATATTAGGGCTCTATCTGAAGTGTGAGGAATAAAGATTTGTTTCCAGGATGTAGGCTCCCTATTTACCTCACTTATTGTTTCTCTTGCTGCGAAAAACCTTTTTAGTTTGAGTAAGTCCCATTTGTTGATTCTAGTTATTAACTCTTGTGCTATAGGTGTCCTTTTGAGGAATTTGGAGCCCAACACCACAGTATGTAGATCGTAGCCAATTTTTCTTCTATCAGACGCCATGTCGCTGATTTGATATAAAGCTCCTTGATCCATTTTGATATAACTTTTGTCCATGGCGAGAGAAAGGGATTCAGTTTCATTTTGTTACATATGGATTTCCAGTTTTCCCAACACCATTTGTTGAAGATGCTATCCTTCCTCCATTGCATGCTTTTAGCTCCTTTATCAAATATAAGACAGTTGTAGCTTTTTGGATTAGTCTCTGTGTCCTCCATTCTGTACCATTGGTCCACCTGCCTGTTTTGGTACCAGTACCATGCTGTTTTTTTTTTTTACTATTGCTCTGTAATATAGTTTGAAATCTCTTATCGCTATACCGCCTGATTCACACTTCCTGCTTAGAAATGCTTTTGCTATTCTGGGTCTTTTATTTTTCCATATGAATTTCATGATTGCTTTCTCTATTTCTACAAGAAATCCCTTTGGGATTTTGATTGGCATTGCGTTAAACCTATAGAGAACTTTTGGTAATATCACCATTTTGATGATGTTAGTTCTGCCTATGCATAAACAGGGTATATTTTCCATCTTCTAAGATCTTATTCTACTTCTCTTTTCAGGGTTCTGTAGTTTGCATTGTATAAATCTTTCACCTCTTTTGTTAGGTTGATTACCAAGATTTTTTTTTTTTTTTGAGGATATGTGAATGGAGTGTTTTTCCTCATTTCTGTTTCAGAAGTTTTGTCGCTGATATACAGAAATGCTTTTGATTTATGCATGTTGATTTTATATGCTGCCACATTGCTGAATTCATTTATTAGTTCTAGTAGTTTTTTTTGTAGACCCTTTTGGGTTTTCTATATAAAGAATAATGTCATCTGCAAATAGTGATATTTTAAGTTCTTCTTTTTCTATTTTTATGCCTTTAATTTCTTTCGTCTGTCTAATTACTCTGGCCAGTTTCGAAAACTATATTGAATAGAAGTGGTGATAGAGGACATCCCTGTCTTGTTCCAGATTTTAGAGGGAATGCCTTCAATTTTTCTCCATTCAGAATGATACTAGCCTGAGGGTTAGCATAGATAGCTTTTACAGTGTTGAGGTAAGTTCCTGTTATCCCTGGTTTTTCTAATGTTTTGAACATAAAGGGATGCTCTACTTTGTCGAATGATTTTTCTGCATCTATCTAGATGATCATATGGTTCTTATCTTTAAGTATATTTATGTTGTGAATAACATTTATTGATTTCTGTATATTGAACCGTCCTTGCATCTCAGGGATGAATCCTACCTGATCATGATGCACAATTTTTTTGATGTGCCTTTGTATCCAATTCGCCAGAATTTAATTGAGGTTTTTTGCATCTAGGTTCATCAGAGATATTGGTCTGTAGTTTTCTTTCTTTGAGGTGTCTTTGTCTGGTTTCGAAATCAGAGTGTTCTTGGCCTCATAGAATGAATTTGGCAGAGCTCCCTCTTTTTCTATTTCCTGAAATATCTTGAAAATTATTGGTATTAATTCTTTTTTAAAGGTCTTGTAAAACTCCGCTGTATACCCATCTAAACCTGGACTTTTCTTGGTTGGTAGTCTTTTGATTGCTTCTTCTATTTTATCCATTGATATTGGTCTGTTTAAATTGTGTGTATCCTGCTGACTCAGTTTGTGCAAATCATATGACTTAAAAAATTTATCAATGTCTTCACTATTTTCTATTTTATTGGAATATAGGTTTTCAAAATAATTTCTAATTGTCTTCTTTATTTCTGTAGCATCTGTTGTTATATTGCCTTTTCGATCCCATATGTCAGTAATTTCAGTTCTCTCTTTCTTCGCTTAAATCCAAAACACTCCCACATGACACTCATCTTCTTCCATATAGACACTCATCATACCCTGTGGCTGGAGGTTTCTATGAGAGGCAAGGCCAAGAAAGTGTCCAAAATAAGCTCACTTGCCCCTCATTTGCCTAAAATCATGGTGGCCTGGGTACTCTTCCTTTGAACCAGGAGTGATCAAATATTCCTGCTGGTAAAGTGTTCCGCTTTTCCAATTTGAGGCCTACTAGCTGTCAGGTATAGATTCTTTATGTGATTTGAAGTCATGAGAAAACCCAAGCACCTATGGGATAGCCTCTGCAGGGATTTGAAGAACGCATTTGACCCAAAGGATCCCTATTCTCACTTGATGTAGGTCAGGAACCCAACCTAAGAAGGCAAAAAAATTTATCCACAATGACTGCTCTTTTGGCCATTTTGGTTTGGAAGCACATGGGATTTTTATTTAGATCTATCAGGTGCTGAGAATTTAAGCCACAACCTCACACAAGGACAAGAGGCTGATTCAAGCACATCCCATTCCAAAGCAATTAAGCAAAGAGCCACAGGTGATGCCCATTCATTTTCATATGAAAACAGTTTTCTTAAGGCTTCACAAAGGGGTGGCCTGAGGTAAAGACCTTCTTGACATTCAGGGTAATAGAAACATAAGTAAGCAAAAGGCCCAAAGCAGGGTTTCTCCACTAAGACTTTCCTGGTCACACTGATATCTGAGTTTTCTGAGATTCTCCCATTCCCTTCAGCTATCAGTACATGGCCATGTCACAGAGCCTTGTGGTGGTACATATGATGGACACAAAACCATGAGCCTATTCAGGAGAGTGGCCAGAATTCACGAAGAAACAGGAACTTAGAAAGATAGTAGGTATTGCCCATCCATTGGCAAGCCACTCTCCATTCTTAAATTGGGCAGGATGAACGCTGGGACACTTTATATTAGACAGGACACAACCATTGATGCATTCGCTTTTCAAAGGTCTACAACCACGGATACAGTGGGATACACAAACAAAGAAACACTCGCCATGTCAAATGACTTATTAAAAACAGTCCACTCCAAACCAAACAAACTGCCTTTCCTACCTATTCTCATAACATGAGACAAAACCAAACTCACATGCACACCCACAAAGGCACCTCCTTTACCCAAGTAGGTCTGTGACTATCCAGAGTGTCCTCAGACTGATTGGCCATACTATGTTCCCACGAAATGGCCTGTCCTGTCTCAGATCTGGTCTTCATTACCAACTCTGTAAAGTTGTCAGGAGCCATCAGGGAGTCACTACCTGCTTTCTCAGGAAGGCCCCTCTTCAGAGCTTTCCTGGCATTTAACCATCCACAGATCAGTATTTACCAAGAAAGACTGACTCTGTCTTTGGTAAATCCAAACAAGTGAACCCAATGGGACTGGAACTGGGACTGGCTCTGGGTGCTTGGCTTCCTGGATCCCGAGTTCAGCAAATTGCATCAACAAAGAAGTGAGGTAGGTCAATTCCTTCAGGAACTGAATGAGGTCACTGCCTTGGTAACCACTTTGTTCTAACAGATGCTTCGAAGGTTCCCATGAGATGGAGGTTACCCCTACATCCTGTGACACATTCAGAAGTTAGAATTGTATATCAACCATAGGCACCCGGGAACTGCTCTCCACACAGGCTGTGGTGAGCCGTTTCTGCAGACTATGGTCGCCATTGCAAGATGGCGCTGGCTCCACTGTGGTCTGTAATAAACAACTCCTTGTTTGGGAGAGTTGGTGCATGGTTTCTCAACACCCTGTGAGAAAGTTCCACGTGGCAGCTTCGCATTGGGGCTTGGGATGCTTTATTAAGGCTGGGAGGGGCATCCGACGGGGAATTAGAAGAAATATCAAGGGCCTGAATAAACTGCTGAAAGAAGATTCCTGAGTTGCGTCTTCCTTGCGGGCAAGGGGTCACGACAAGTGGTGCTGAAAACCCGGGAACCAGAACTTTCAGCAGTCAGGGGTGGTGCACCAATTAGTCCCAGGTAAGTAGGACCCACGGTCAAAGCGGAGATCAGTCCTAGATAAGTAGGACCCGCTATCAAAGCGGAGATCAGTCCTAGGTAAGTGGGACCCGCGGTCAAAGTGGAGATTAGTCCCAGATTAATTGGGACCCGCGGTCAAAGCGGAGATTAGTCCCAGTTTAATTGGGACCCGCGGTCAAAGCGGAGATTAGTCCTAGGTAATTAGGACCCGCTATCAAAGCGGCAGCTCCTCTGTAAAGCCAGAGAGAGCATTAAATCTTATTGCAGCTGCACTGTGTACTTTCGCTCTTACTTTCACTTTTGTTTGTTGTGTGTCTTTTGTTGTGTCATGGGTGCCGTATCTTCAAGTCCGCTTCTCCTGGCCCTAGATAACCTGTTACGTTCCAAGGGCCTAAAAGTGAAACGTAGTACTTTACAGAGATTTTTACAGAAGACAGATATTGTTGCCCCGTGGTTCGCATTTTCTGGCAGCCTCACTATACCTAGCTGGGATAAGTTAGGCACAGATCTTGACTTTGCTTCTGAGCAGGGCATATTAGAGGGTGGGGTGATACCCCTTTGGAAGATGATCCGTAGTTGCCTCGCAGACGGCAGATGTCAGGAAGCACTTACTAAAGGACAAGAAGTTTTAGAGCAATTACATGAAGAAAGATCAGAAATGGCAGGCAGTGAGGTATTTCAGGAGGGTGGGAGTGTGCGAAGCGAGAAACAGGGGAGGAAACAATTATCTCCGGCAGGCAGTGACGTATTTCAGGAGGATGGCAGTGTGCGGAGCGAGAAACAGGGGAGGAGGCGATTGCCTCTGGCACGGAGTGAAATATTTCAGGAGGAAGGGAATGTGCAGAGCGAGAAACAGGGGAGGAGGCAATTGTCTCTGGCACGGAGTGAAATATTTCAGGAGGAAGGGAATGTGCAGAGCGAGAAACGGGGGAGGAAACGCTTGTATCCATATCTCAGTACACTGCACACACTCCCATGCAAAAGTGGGTCAGAAGAGGAGGAGGATGAGAAGGAGGAGCTCGGGAGACTGTCTCGGCAGCTAGGGAGTTTAACTATGGGAGAAGGGAACAAAAATAAACAGGAGCTCAAGAAAAATGATCCTCCGGACCCGCCGCCATACGGTGAGGGTGTTTCGAGGAGAGCTTTCCATGCCCAAGCATGGAGGGCTGTTAACGCTGAGATGGGTCTTGCTTTTCCAGTTTTCCAGGATGACAATAGGGGAAGATTCCATGAGCCTTTAGATTTCAAAATTGTGAAGACCCTGGCAGAGTCTGTGCGCACTTATGGGGTGGATGCCGCCTTCACATTAACTCAGGTGGAGAGTCTGTCTAGATACTGTATGACTCCCTCTGATTGGGCTAGCCTTGTTCGGGCTTGTGTTTCTCCAGGCAAATATTTGGACTGGAGAGCCTTTGTGCTAGAGGGCACTGTAGAGCAGGCTGCCCAAAACTATGCAGCGGGACACCCCCATTGGGACAAGGAAATGCTTTTGGGACAAGGCAGATTTGCTAATCAACAAACAGGATACCCCCCTGTGGTATATGAACAGATCAATAACATTTGTATCCGTGCATGGAAATCACTCCCAAATAGAGGAGAAGTGTCTGGCAATTTAACAAAAATCATGCAAGGCCCCACAGAACCTTTCTCGGACTTTGTTGCTAGGATGGTGGATGCCGCAGGAAAAATCTTTGGTGACCCTGATAGAGCAATGCCCTTGATGAAACAACTTGTTTTTGAGCAATGCACCAAAGAATGTAAAGCAGCAATCGCTCCTTATAAAAACAAGGGCATAGAAGCTTGGATGAAAGTGTGTAGAGAGCTTGGAGGACCTTTAACTAATGCAGGTCTTGCAGCTGCTGTCCTTCGGATCGCAAAAGGGGGCGGTCCTGGTGCCGGAACATGCTTCCATTGTGGTCAATCCGGCCATTTCAAACGTGACTGTCCCAAAAAAGGCAATTTTACTGGACCTCCTCGCGGTGGCCCTTCTAATAGCCCTCGTCAACCGGGGCTGTGTCCAAAATGCAAAAAGGGGAAGCATTGGGCAAGAGAGTGTAGATCAGTGAGGGACATCCATGGACAGCCTATTTCAGCTGGGCCAAAAAATGGCCGAAGGGGCCCCCGACCCCAGGGCCCACGAATATATGGGGCAATGGAGAATGTCACATCCTAACCCGAGACATGGCCTTCTCTGCGCCATCCCACGAGATGCGGAGAGCCACTACAGGTGCCGCGGGATTGGACCTCTGTTCCACCTCCAGACTCGTATTAACACCTAAGATGGGAGTCCAATTGGTGGAAACTGAGTTCAAAGGGCCTTTACCCCCTGGCACTGTAGGTTTGTTAATTGGACGTGCATCCTCTATCCTACAAGGTCTTCATGTTTTCCCCGGAGTTATAAACCCTGATACTGTAGGGGCAGTAAAAGTTATGGTGGAAGCTCCAAGGGGCATTGTGTCTATCTCCCCAGGTGATCTGATTGCTCAATTGCTAATTTTGCCTAGTTTGCATAATCACTTCCCTGCTGACTCAAGGTCACGGACAGGAAATCAGATTGGTACCACCGGAGGAAATTGTGCCTATTTGTCACTGGATATGAGCAATCGCCCCACTTTGGAATTAAGCATAGAAGGTAAATCTATTGTGGGATTGCTGGACACAGGAGCAGATCGTAGTATCATAGCCCTTAAGGACTGGTCTAAGGGATGGCCAGTGCAGGCTTCTGATCAATCCTTAAGAGGACTTGGATATGCCCAAGCTCCTCAAATCAGCTGTAGACATCTATCTTGGAAGGACTCGGAAGGACATGATGGTACCTTTCAGCCTTATGTACTTGATTTACCCATTTCTTTATGGGGCCGTGATCTGATGAAAGACATGGGGTTCACTCTTAGTAATGACTATTCCCCAGTGTCTCAACATATCATGCAAAATATGGGGTATAGGCCAGGTCTAGGACTAGGAAGGCACCTACAGGGATGTAAGCATCCTGTGCAAGGTCATCAAAAGCTTAACAGGTTTGGTCTGGGTTTTTCCTAGGGGCCACTGGGGCTCAAATACCTATAACATGGCTCACCGAGGAGCCTGTTTGGGTGCCTCAGTGGCCTCTTCCCTCGGTTAAACTGGCAGCAGCCCATGATCTAGTCAAACAACAACTTGATTTGGGTCACATCCAACCTTCTACTTCTCCATGGAAGACTCCCATATTTGTCATTAAGAAAAAATCAGGGAAGTGGCGCCTACTGCATGATCTACGAGCAGTTAATGCTCAGATGCAGCTTATGGGGCCCATTCAAAGAGGGCTGCCTCTGCTCTCCTCTGTTCCTCAAGGCTGGCATATAACTGTTATTGACATTAAAGACTGTTTCTTTTCCATTCCTTTGCATCCTAAAGATTCACAACGTTTTGCTTTCACCCTTCCCTCGTGTAATCACGAAGAACCAGATCAAAGGTTTGAGTGGGTGGTGTTGCCACAGGGGATGGCTAACAGTCCCACGATGTGCCAGATGTATGTGGGGAAGGCACTCGCACCTCTCAGACGTAAGTATTCCTCCACCAAGATCATTCACTATATGGATGATGTGTTATTGGCTGCAAAATTAGAACAGACAGTTTATGAGGCTTATAAAGAACTCGTGATGCTGTTGGCTCAACATGGACTGCACATCGCACCTGAAAAGGTTCAAACGGGGGATTCAATCAGGTTTTTGGGAGCGACAATTGGGTATGACAAATTAAAACCACAAAAAATTACCATCAGGACTCAAGATCTCCAAACTCTAAATGATTTTCAAAAATTGCTGGGAGATATTAATTGGATAAGAGGATATTTACATATTCCTAATATTGTGCTCCAGCCTTTGTATGCTACTCTTAAGGGTGATCCAGATCTTGCTTCCCCTCGTAGCCTCACTACTGAGGCTAGAGCGGCCCTTATAAAAGTAGAACAAGCTATACAGCATGCCACTCTATGCAGGCTCCAGAGTGATAAACCTTTCCAGTTATGTGTGCTTGCCACTATGCGGCAGCCTACTGGAGTACTGTGGCAAGATGGGCCTTTACTATGGATCCACCCACATGTATCCCCAGGAAAATCCTTAGAATATTATCCTGATGCTGTTGCAGCATTGGCACTTAAAGGGATTCAACAAAGCATTCAATTTTTCGGCCAATCACCTTTTTCTCTTATCATACCCTACACTAAAGCTCAACTTAATGTTTTATGTGCTACTCTAGACAACTGGGCTATTCTGTGTTGCTCGTTTCAAGGGGGTATTGATAATCACTACCCTTCTCATCCATTACTCCATTTTGTTAAAGAACATCCCATCATTTTCCCTAAGGTAACTTCATCCAGTCCAATTCCGGGGGCTGTTAACATTTTTACTGATGGTTCCAAGTCTGGAATGGGAGCTTATGTAATTAATGACTCTCCCCCTATCCAGCATCAATTTGCTCCTGGAAATCTACAATGGGTAGAACTACAAATTGTTATTGAAGTTTTTAAACAGTGTTCTTTTCCTTTTAATCTTATTTCGGACTCCAGCTATGTGGTACAAGCACTAAAAGTCCTGGAGACCGTGGGAACTATTAGTGATGCTCACAATGTGTCTGTTTACTTTACTCAGCTTCAACAGCTTATCTCTAACCGCACTGCTTCTTTATATCCAATGCACATCAGGGCTCACACCTCTCTTCCTGGTCCGTTATCCCAAGGTAATGCCTGTGCGAACTTAGCCACTAGAGGCCAATTGATATGCTTGGCTTCCTCCTTAGAGAGGGCTAAGTTGTTTCACCAAAACTTCCATGTTAATGCATTAACGCTGCACAGGCGTTTTTCCATTTCAAGAGCGGATGCTCGGCAGATAGTATTGCAATGTCCCCATTGTGTCACATTTCTTCATCCCCCTAATAATGGAGTAAACCCACGGGGATTAAAGCCATTGATTGTTTTGCAAATGGATGTGACACATATACCTGACTTTGGTAACCTTAAGTATGTGCATGTTTCCGTTGATACGTGCTCTGGAATTATCCATGCTTCTGCTTTATTGGAAGAAAAGGCACGTAATGTCATTACTCACTGTTTAGAGGCATGGGCAGCATGGGGTGCACCTGCATCCCTTAAGACTGATAATGGACCTGCTTATACTAGCAGACAATTTACAGCTTTTTGTTCTACTATGGGAGTGCAACTTACTCATGGTTTGCCTTACAATCCTCAAGGACAAGGCATTGTTGAGTGTGCTCATCGCACCTTAAAGGAAACTTTACAAAAACAAAAAGGGGGAATTGGAGCTGAACACACTCCTAAAGAACGCCTGTCCTTAGCTCTCTTCACCATTAATTTTTTGAATTTGGATATTCATGGTCGCTCTGCGGCCGATAGACATGTGTCCCCTCAGCCCTCTGTGATTGGCTATGTTAAGTGGAAGGATGTTCTTACGGGCCAATGGAACCGCCCTGACCCCATGCTGACATGGGCACGAGGATCTGTATGTGTTTTTCCCCAGGATCGTACGGAACCGTTGTGGGTCCCTGAACGCTTGACAAGAAGAGTCTCGACATCAACTGACCAGCAACAAGAGATACCACAACAATCCTGTGATGAGGATCTTCATTCTGCTAAGTGCTCTGGCTCTGGTGCTGGTGCCGATGGCACAGGCGACACCAATGCGGTGGTGGGCAGTGGCACGGGCATGGCCAATGCCGATGCCGGTTCATGGTAATTCTAGTGTCCTCCCCACTCTTTTTTCTACCTCATGTGAGATGTCTGCTCCCTGTGCCTCTCCTAGAGGGGACATGGAGAGAATTTTTAATCAATCTCAAGTTAATCTCACAGGAGTTTTTTGTTTCAGCCTTAGAAACGCTAATTGCATTAGCCTTAAGACCAAAAATTTGACTAACTGGGAGGACCCATTGCAGTCCAATCAGGTCTCAGGAAGCATTATCAGTGCTGTATTGAGCAAGGTAGCTTTGGGGAATCAATCAGGCTCAGAGACCCCTGCAAACAGCAGCTCTGCTCTTAACATAACTACCTTTGCTATTATCTCCGAGGTACTAATCCCAGTGCCTCCTTTTTCTAGTAGTATTTATAATGCCACTCATTTCAAGGCCTCTCCTTACTGTTCCCCTAATCTTGGTTTCCCCCCAATATTTACGCCTTGTCAGGATCATTCTTGGGAGAAGCATCAAGTTGCTAAAGGTTTCTCCCTTTCCCCCTCTCTTGATAGGTATGTTTATAACTTTAACAATAGTGCCAGCTCCTCTACAGGAGTAGGTTGGTCCTGGTTTTAATGGCTGATTTCCAATGAAAAGGGGGCTTCAGCCAATATTTCTGCACTGGCTCAGTTGGTAGGAGCCAAAAGTTGGCTGGCTAATATTTCTGGTACTGTTAGGGAAAGTGAACAAGGTAATAGACTTACATCTGTTTCATTCAACTCTCTGTTGTATAATGCCACATTGCCTCCTGCAATGGTCTGTGTCCAATCCCCCTTCTTATTCCTTTTGGCTAAGGCCACCTCTTCGGGGATGCTGGATTTTTCTCATACTACCAGTCTCTTATCTGAGTGTTGGAATGGTTCCTGGACTGTAGCAGTGTTTATGAAGATTCCAACTTTTGTCCCAATCCCGGTCACTGCGGATCCTGATAAATTCCCTATTGTTGAGCTACTTAGAGTCCGCAGAGATTTTGGAATCACAGCGGCTATAGTGACAGCCGTGGCGGTATCTGCTGCTGCAGCGGTTACGGCCGGAGTGGCTATGGCCAATCAATTACAAACTGTTGCCACTATTAATCAAGTTGTCCAACAAACTTCCACCATACTTGAATCCCAAAATACAATTAATCAACATATTTTGTCAGGGATTTTATCTGCCAACCAAAGAATAGATTTACTCCAAGCTCAGGTAGAAGAATTGGCTGACTTAGTGCTTTTGGGTTGTGTTGACCAACGTGCACATTTATGCATAACCTCTGTCAGATTTAATGATTCCAGGAATGCTTCCCGCACCATTGGCGAATATTTGGCTGGAAATTGGTCCATGGAAGCGGAAGACATGATCCAGTCTCAACTAACCCAGATAGGTGTCTTGAATAGCACCCGTGTTGATCCCGTGACTTTGGGTCAATTCACCGATTGGATATCTTCTGCCTTTTCCTTTTTTAAAGAGTGGGTGGGGGTAGGCATTTTTGGTGCAATGTGTTGCTTCGGTATGTTTCTCTGTTTGTGGTTTCTCTGTCACCTCAAGGCCCGCAATGCTCACGATAAGGCTATGATCATCCAAGCTCTTGCAGCTTTAGAAAATGGCAATTCACCTCAAGTTTGGCTTGCACATCTTAAACAGTAAATCTTTGACTTGGCCATTGCACCCCAAGTTATTATAACATTGCACTGGGATCGGCATGTCTTTCCTCGTTATTCTCTTAGTGTTGGAAAGCCCTTGCACTCTGCCGGTCTTGCTGCCATTGCACGCAGGTGGGTTTCCACACTAATGCTTCTCTATCGCCTTAAAATCCGTGCCTTTCTTTCGGGGTGCTGTCAACTCGTTTGTCGTTGTGTACAGCCACAGTTCAGCCTCAGCTGTCCCCCTTCGTCCACCTTCATCACGATACAGGATGCGAGGCAAGGCACTGCACTTGAGTGATCCTTGAAGTGGACCTCAAGGAGAGCATGTCCTATTGCATGCGGGTTTGATGTCCACGCTCCGCCCCACGAAAAAAGGCGTCGGCTGATATGGCTTCAGATCTGGGGAAGGGCCCTCCTTAGGACTGAGCCATACTATGCAGCCACTTCTGCACAGTGGGATAGGACCTCTACTCTCGCCTGTATTGTTTTCAGAAAACAGAAGGGGGGAACTGTGGTGAGCCGTTTCTGCAGATTATGGTCACCATTGCAAGATGGTGCTGGCTCCACTGTGGTCTGTAATAAACAACTCCTTGTTTGGGAGAGTTGGTGCATGGTTTCTCAGCACCCTGTGAGAAAGTTCCACGTGGCAGCTTCGCATTGGGGCTTGGGATGCTTTATTAAGGCTGGGAGGGGCATCCGACGGGGAATTAGAAGAAATATCAAGGGCCTGAATAAACTGCTGAAAGAAGATTCCTGAGTTGCGTCTTCCTTGCGGGCAAGGGGTCGCGACAACAGGCCTTGTTTGGTCCATCTTCTCTACAATAAGAAGAGAGAGACTGATTCAGACACATCAATTCATCCTGACCTGGTTGTTTGCTGTGGAAGATGACTATTGCTCTCTCAGGTGCTACATAGCTGCCTACATCTTCTCTAAGGATAATTTCTTCATGGATCGTTGAGTTTCTCAGCCGGTGAAAGATCAGCTACATTACTATATTGTAAGACGAACTCTGTCCCTGCTCTTCTGTAAGTTATATTAAGGGAAGAGTGTATGGTTAGGTTCAATAATAGCATCGATTTTGGTTAGGAATCATTCTGCGGGATGAATAATGGTATTGGCAACCTGCGATATTTACAAGAGTATATAGGTGAAATATAAGTATGAAAGCAGAAATTTGGAAAGATTTGAAGCCCAGAAGGGCATTGGGCGCTTGAGTGGGATACTTAGCTTTGAATTATGTCCTGCACAGTTGTCTCAGATAAATCAATATACAATGGCATAGGACCTTGTAACTTGGATGATTGAATGTTGAACAGAACATCCAGTCAAAAAGCAATAGTCGATAGGATTTGGAAGGTATTCGGTAGGCTAAGAAGAAGAGTGAGTATAGGATTTGGACCAAAAGTTCTTAACAATAGGGTTTCGGGTAGAGAGTGAAGGTGAATGTCAGCACATGTGAAGAGTCAGTCGCAATGATGAACTGGGGAAAACATGTATGAAAGCACATATCAATAAAGACATTAGGAAATCAAGTAAAGTATAAAGTGAGTGATAGGATTACACATTTTCAACAGGCTGGAGCTTGAATTTATAATCTTAAGAGGAAACAAATATGTAGTCACAAATAGAATTGACATTTGAGAACATTAGGTAACATGGACATGGATGATTTTAGTAATCCATGTTCACTTCCCATTTAGGCTTTGATACAATTGTACATGTGACCTTTGCTTTTTGTGTCCAGAATATTTCTGTGATAAAATGTATATGCAGATCTGGAGACGTGAGTATTTCTTCCACCATTTCAGGGAGCAATATTTTGAAGACGTATAAATTAGTATGGGGGTACAAATAGGCGTACCCTGTGTCTATGAATATAGAGATAATGCAAGAATACACCATTCTGTGAATAAACAATATAACTGGATCCACTTTAAATAATGGATTGAATAGATATCTGAAAATATATCAGAAATGTTATATTGATATACAATCATTCATTCCAACCAGTTATATATCTAATGGTCATCTTAGGGTTTTGGTTTATCATGAAGGGTGTGTGAGATTTGTTTCAAAATGATTATGGAAATCGATTATAATGTATTTGGAAAGAAGTCTCATTAAAAGACCAGTCAAGAAACATAGAGAAATACATGTGTTCTGGAGAAGAAAGTGATTGAAAGTGAAACAAATGCCTATAATTTTGCTAACTAGTGGATGAAATATGTATCCTATGATGTGCAAAAACTGAAAAATAGTAAGGTACCACTGTTGAATAAAAATGAACATCAAAAGATGCATCATGTCCCATAGGAATCTACTTGCATTGATGTTAAACTGGGTCAGTAACTGTAGAAATATTAGGATTTGTATGTACCTTTCACTGAAGTTAGTTTTCAGTACTAGGAAACAAATATATATTTCAGGTGAATGAATATTTCTGAGAATAATGTTGTGAAAAGTTGATTATTAATCCACATACATGAACATGAATGAATTTAGGGAGTGTATATAAGACACATACATTTCATATAATGAAAATTCTGGAGAGTGTGTGTGTGTGTGTATATATATATATATATATATATATATATATATATACACACACACACACAAACACACACACACACACACACACACACACACACAAACAAACAACCACAGACAATAAACATACCAATTCATATGCCAAACAAAATTCACCATGAAATATATATCATCCACAGATCCAAAAACATTCATTTCACTGAACATGGATTTATGTATAATGTTGTTCTACTAGGAAGCTCACCTATAGCTTGAAATTTCAGTTCCAACAGCTTTTAGGAGGAGTAATCTCTTCTCACAATTTGTACCTGCCAAGTCAGGCACCTCACAAAAATTTACTTGTGATATCACGTAGGATTGTATATGTGCATATAAAAATACATGTGCTGAATAGGCTACAGAGAAAGGGAGACAGGAATACACATATTTTTTAACTTTAAAAACACATGGAGAACTATTTCAATTAAAAATTGACTAGATTAATAACACCTACCATTTATCTTGCAAAAGGCAAGTCCAATATACACCATGTCTCCTCTGAACTGCTTGTATTTCAATTTTGTTTCGGTTATTTTTCTCCATCATATTAGTATTAGTTTTTAGAGTCTCGTAGAGTATGGGTTATTGTGAGGGATATAGTATTTTGAATGGAAAATTGAAAAATGAATCCAATGAGTATGCATATATATGGTATACAATAATCTTCCCACTCTCATCCAGAACAATGCCTTGACATTACCTTCGCCCCAAGTAAGACACAATTAGAGGAGTAGAGTTAAAATATCTGTGAATACATATCTGGGATAGAAAATGCTCAGGAGTTCACAAACATGCCTGTGGTAGAGGAGTTTCCAAAAGTAAAGGACAGGGTTGATCTCCCAACCTGATCTTTCAATAAAATTGGGAGTCATCTTGCCACACAGCCATGAGAAGATAATTTTTTCTTTACTATAAATTAGTGCAAATTCCAAACCTACTTGGAATTCCTGCCCATGCCTTGAACTCACCCATATCTGGCTTTCTGACCAGATTGCAGCCCTCTCTGAAACTTTAGTGACACCTCATAAATATTGGCCTTCCCTGGCCAAAGACCCTCTCTAGGCTCTAATGGTCCTCATAATTTTTGATGCTGGGGCCAGCAAATAAAAAATGTAACCTATAATTAGTGTGATGCTTGTCAAAGTTCTGTTTTCTGTAACTCCCCTTTTGTGTAACTTTCAGGGGTATAAAGCTGGGCTGTAGGAAATGTGGGGATGCTGTCTTGTTTCCGCTGTTTGAGAGGGAGAGGCAGCCCACCCGGATGAAATAATAAGCTTGCTTTAATTTGATTTTAATTGGAGTCAGTGGTCTTTTCTTGCATCCTGGTCTAATATTTTAGAGTTCCCCAGTGAGATGACCCGACCAGATCACAAGACCAGACTCCTGGAAATTCTGAAGCTGGCCTTTCCTCCAAGGCTCCGGGCTGGAGAGCCAAGTTCAAAGGCCTTGGAGTGAGCCTTTAGTCCGGGGAGCACTGCAGTGAACCATCGCACTATAACTATTAGCAAGCACCTGGTGGAGGAGGCCTCCATAGGTAAGTGGTATCTTTATAACATCTGATATCCGGTAAAGGGACATCTCTTCTGATGACAGAGAGGTGGCATGGGGAGGCTCACATATACTCCTGTCCGGGACAGTAACAAGATTCATTCTGTCCTCTGTTCTGTTCTGTAGGGAATTCCTCTGAAAGGGTAGAGAGGTGCCAACGGGCACGCAGGAGCTCCTTCCCCGGAGCTTTAGCAAGACGTTGTATTGCTCCTCTGTTTTTCTGTTTCTTCACCGGTTTTCTGTTTCTTTGTGTTTTTTTCTGTGTTCTGTATGTTTTTGGTTTGTTAGTTTTTGTGCGTTTTGTTGTGTGATTTCTCTGGTAAAAACATAATGATATTGGACGTGAAAATGGGTAATAAAGCAAGTAAGCCTGACACCCCTTTGCACTGTGTTTTAAGGAACTGTGATGAACTTTCCCCCCCTTTGTCAAGCAGGATGAGAGAAGCCCCTAGCTGGTTGCCTGGAGCACACCCACTGCAGAGGGCAATGCCTGCTGGTGACCTAAGAACTGAGTATCTCTTAGATGAAAAAGTGAAACTCCTTTAAAACCTCTTGTCCCTCCAGATCAAGAGAGTCACAACCTTTCGGCAGAATCCCCTGTGTTTCTCCTTTGTTAGCAAAGCAGTAAACCTCCCTTTTTCTTTTTCTCAAACGCTGTCCTCATTATTAAATTGGTATTAATTGGCTTCAACATCAGGAACCAAAATTTAAGTTACAAATTTTGATACCCTCCCCCGGACCCCGGGACTTTTTGAGAGCTGACTACTGAAATATTAGGAGACGGAGCGTGCTCGGGGTGGAACTGAACCAGAGGAGCTAATCCTGTAAGTAAAAGGAGGGACTGAAGGACTCCCAGCAGCTACCAAAGCCCTGTTGCTTCAGAGAATTCCCTCCTTCCGTCCCTGCACTGTAAGAATTATGCCACCTCTGTCTTATTAAAAAAGAGAATAAGAAAAAGGGGACACTAAATGCAGTAAAGTCACCATGGAGACCCTTGATTTCACATTTCAGGTTG
Organism: Callospermophilus lateralis; assembly: GCF_048772815.1. Classification (NCBI taxonomy): domain Eukaryota; kingdom Metazoa; phylum Chordata; class Mammalia; order Rodentia; family Sciuridae; genus Callospermophilus; species Callospermophilus lateralis. Next base: position 18,043 of record NW_027512848.1, on the reverse strand, counting down.
CTCCTCTTTGAAAACATCTGTTCCCCTTGTGGGGACATCTATCGTGCTACAGGTGTAGGAGATTTTTCTCTTATCTGTTATGTTTTAAAGGCTTCTGTCTGTCAGCCATAGTCTGGAGCTCCTTTCTGTCTGTCTTGTGTCTTTGTTTCTGGCCCTTAAAGACATGTGCAATAATGTGTTCATATAATAAATTGTTTCTTGGGAATGATCTTAGCTCAATGTGTGTCTAAATGATGACGTTTTATTGTAACAATCTGGTATCTGAATGGGTTTTTGAAGCATTGTACAATCTTGCAGTTAAAAGTCTGGTTCATATAATTGTTTAGTTTATGATTTTAGATAATTCATGCAAGAGAACTTAAATACTTAGCATGGAAAACTAAAGAACTCTATTTCCAAGTTGGCAAGTAACTTCCCAAACATTCAGTCTTATTTTTCACCAGTTTTGAATGGGGTAGACTGGGAAAATATCACAGTGTGTACCAGTGCATTAATTTGGAAAAGGATAGTAAATCATAGTATGGTATCTGTTGACAGAACAAGATGTAAAGATATAAAATTTTGTGAATTGTAACTTAAAATTGTACCATAATTTTCAACATCCAAACCTGAAAATTATGGTTAAAATGCCTTAGGCCTGAGGTGTCTGCTCAGAATAGCAGTTTTTCCCTGCTCCTTCCAGACCTCAGCCAGTCCTCATGTTGAAATGCAAATGAAAGAAGCGTACTAGCTCAGTAGGAGACTGATCTGAGGCCTAAAAGGGGGGGGAGAAAAAATTACATTGTATGGTATTTACTAATAACTGCCCAGTCACTTTTTCTAGGACTCTTATTTTTTTCCTTAGATTCTGTATTGTTTTTAACTCATGATTTTGATCCTACAGACCTAGGTTAATGTTTTTCTGATCAGTTCTATCTTTGACCAACAGTGGAGTTTTTGAAACATTGCAATGGAGATTTCACCTGCGAAAAGCTACAAGGCCTTTACTATAATTATGTGTGCACACTCTTTTTATGTGTTGTATGTGTATATATACATATGTCCGTATATCATGTATATTATATACAAATTAACATACATAAGGAGCGCTCATAAAAAAAGGAGCACTCACAAAAACAAATTCTAAAAAGCCGATCCAAAGATCTTTAATTTATGTGATTTAAATGGTTCACTTTAAATTGAATAAACAGATAAAAATAAATGTCTTTAAATTTAAGCTTACATGTTTTTCTAGGTGTTCAAAAATCTAATAAAATATTAATGTCGACAAAAGGTCTAATATGCCTTGGTTCTAGGACTTTTCCTTCAACAAAAAAATGGTCTACACTGTTCAATACTTTTGTCTAATATTTTGATAAATAAATAAATTAAATTTGATATTTGATTACTCATTCATGAGTATTCTTGTTAGATATGTTATTGATTTACTAAGGTCTGTATAAGTTTGTTCTAAAGTCTGTATAAGATTGTAAAAATCAGTCATGTGTAAAAGACACAAAAATTTCTAAAAACATACGTTTACCAATAACATTGTATTTATTAAGTTTTATTTTTCTAGAGCAAGCAACCATAAATATTAAACAACTTATTAAATACGATCTGTTATTTTAGAGCACTGTACTGCCATTTCTTTAAAAGCTAAACTTGGTTAATGTAGAAACATCAATGAAATTATGATGCTATTAATGTGCTCATATCTTCCAGGAATACAAGTCTCTAAGGTAAAAACTTTAAAAGAGCATTATGTGAAGCTGGTGTTCTGAAGTTGTATGGTAAAAAAAAAAATATATTGGGCATTTATTTACCTTTTATCAATAAGATATGTAAACTTTTATGTTACTTTTTACATTGGGGAACAATTTGAATGTATTTTTATGTTAATGAGAGCCTTAGCTATGAAAAGGATAAAACTTTCAGCGTTTATTTTATTCATGTTTTAAATGTTATATTATATGGTGTTAACTAATGTTCATGTGACCTCAAACAATTAATGTTAACTTTTTAAACTGATATTTAAAAACAAAGATCATCTTTAGAACTAAAACACTTAAGATTTATAAAGAGCCCTGCCTTACTTGAGATAAGGCTCTGTGTCCCAACTTACTACATGTGAGAATGACTACGAAAGCAGTGGGTCAGATGTTATTTCATTTAAAGTTACATTCAAAACATCTTTTTTTTCATATCAAGATTATTAGGATCTCAAAAAAGAAATATAATTAATAACTCAGCCTAAAAATTCAGGGTAGCTATTACACGAACTAAGTATATTTACTCTTGTTAATTTTATTTTGTAATTTCCTTATAACTGATCTAAAGATTCCCTGTTAGTGTTTTACAGAAGTGTTGCTTTAAGAACACAACATGGGTTAATTAAAGATAACAAGTCATCACCAAAAGACAGACAGAAAAATACAGATCCCAATTAATAAAAAGATAAATAATTTTAAATTACAGACATTAAAGCCCAGTACTCTTAATATAAGGCTGCTAAAATTTATTTGCTGGATGTTTAAAATTAGGATTTAAAATTAAAGTTAAATGAAAAGGGCCAAGAAAACCAATATTTGATTCTTGCCCTCTGAGTCAGTCTGTATCCAGGGAACAGGGGACTTCCCTAAAGAGCTTTGCAACTCTGAGCCACTGGAGAACAGAAAGCCAATCAGTGCATTTTCTATGAAGAAGACAGTCATCAGAGAAGGGAGACATTCCTGATGCTTCCGAGGGAAGCCACAGGGTCAAGCAAGACCTGGACACACCTAGCGAAAATGGCACTAGCAGAACTGAGAAGCTGCTCTCAAGTTTCCCCAGGAATGACTCCCGTAAAAGCTCAGCTGACTGTTCATAATAGATAGAAACAAAAGTCAGTTTGACTGCTTCATCTTAAACATTTAGGAAAGACAGTTAAACGCAAAATACAGCCATTCCTGGGCATTTTAAATAATAACAGTAATAATAATATTTTAAGGTATACACTTTATGTTAGCCTCCCAAAATAAATAAGACTGGAGGCTACAAAGAAGGGTTCTCAGAGAGGAATGCCTGATAACTATAAAAAGAGACTATCAAGAGGAGCTGCCAGAGGCAGAAGTTTTTAGTTTAAGGCCTACAGATATTCCTAACCTACACAGGTAATATTGGAGTTTGCTAGTACAATTATCCAGCCTTGAGTAACAGAATTAAGGGTTTCTCTATTAGACACAGAGGTCATACTAGTAAAAGAATTTTGCAGGATCAGATGGTATTAAATTATAACACTGTATTTTATGGGGAGGGACAACTGTAACCCTAAATGTTAATATTAAGTTGACAGTCCTGATAACTGGAGATATTTAAGACTGGTGAGGGAACTTCTATACAGTGACATGTTCCAGCTGCTGCAACATTTATTCAGTACTCATGTATTTTGTTTCTCTCATAGAAGAACCCATCCCCAGATGACTTTACAACCTGTACTTCCCCAACCAGACTTCAAACCGAACTGACTTGGAAAAGGCAACTCATGTCTCTCAGACCGTACCCCCTCACGTCACCCTCTCTCAGCTCAGAAGAAGTCAAAATGAGTGACGCCTCGCTTCTTACTACAATGGAGCCAAAAATAAATAGACTATCAATATAAGTAATTAATTAAGTCAGTAAAATCAGGGAGACCGGTTTTGGGTGAGTTCAAAAAATGGGGAGACTGTTACCTGAGGAATTAAATTTCCCTCAGTGCTCGTCCCCTACCCTATCAAAGATTTGAAAGGGACACATTAGAAAATGGGGGAATGATAGACCCAACCTGATATTTTATTTAAATTGGAGCCATCTTGACACAAAGCCATGAAAAGATAATTTTGGCTTAACTATAAATTACAGCAAATTCTGAACCTGCTTTGAATGCCTGCCCATGCCTTGAACTCACCCATGCATGGCTCTCTGACCAGATATCAGCCCTCTCTGAAACTTTATTTACACCTCATAAATATTGGCCTTCCCTGGCCAGACGACACTCTCTGAGGCTCTAATGGTTCTCATAAATTCTGATGTTGGGGCCAGCAAAAAAAAAAATGTAAACTATCGTTAGTGTGATGCTTGTCAGAGTTCTGTTATCTGTAACCACCCTTTTCTGTAACATTCTGCGCTATAAAGCCATTCTGTAGGAAAGGTGGGGTTGCTCTCTTGTTCCCGCGGTTTTGGGAGGGAGAAACAGCCCGGGTGGTGGAAATAATAAGTTTGCTTTAATTTGATTTTAATTGGAGTCAGTGGTCTTTTCTTGCGTCCTGGTCTAAAAGGTAAACACTCCACCAACATGGAGCTCTGCCTGCCTAAAGACTACTTGAGAAACTGCCTCTGAGGATGGGCACTTGACATATATGTTGTTGTCAGGAGCTTTAGCTTCCATTCTAAGGAGACCATTAAAGCTGAGTCTGCATCTATGTGACCTGGAGGACATTGTTTCTTATTTTCCAAATAACATGAGGCAGCAGTGCTGACTTCTCTCTTTGTAGGTAAACTGTGGCCACTGAAAGCTAAGTGTCTTCGCATGTGGACTGTGAAGCCATTTGGTCATCCTCCACTTTTCATGGTGTTTCTTGCTGCTGCACTGGGAGTTTGGTATTTGCTTCACGAAATACAAGGAGTTCAACTGGGACACAGTGCTGGAGGGAGTCCTGTCACGTGTGGTGGGTCAGGGTCTGCAGGAGAATGCACCAACCAGGCTTCTATTCCACATAGCTTGTCCCCTTAACCATAGCAACCTGATTCTGAACATTGCCCTGAAACATCTCCATATAACAAGATGCCTTTTATGGAGAGGATTCAGACATATACGTGATTCCTGTCTGCACCATGCCAGCCACAAGCCATTTGGAAGTCAATGACAGATCCACATGGCTTGACAAGAGATGCTTTATCACACACCTGCACATCACAGCTCTGGGCCCACTACTCAGCAGCCTCCAACATACTGGTATCTGTGTTATACACCGTTTTCATGAAACCCAGTCAATCAAGGCACTGTCTGGTACCCTCATGATCAGCAACAGGACATCCAAAGATTCTCCAGGGCCACCTGGTAATGGGAATTTCAAAAATTTCATGGTATTTATCTAGCCATTTTTCAAGGATGAATTTGGGGAAACTGTGGGTTTAAATTCATTCAGGAACCATTAAATTTTGAAGAAGCACATTTCAAGGAAAGCTCTGGTGAACTCTCAGAGGCAAGGCTTCCCAAAGAGTGGCCCAAAGGACACATGAAGCCAGGCCCATTGAGGTCTCCAATGTAAGGTCCATGTATGTTTTGACTCTCAACTATGGCGGCCAATCTTTCAGAATAAAGTCATGTGATATCCAGGCTGAGTTTGACAGTACTCTTTGGAAAGCCACCCTTTTCTATATCTCAGTTTTCAAGGGTGAATCTCATGCATGGACACCTAAAATCCCAATACAATTCATGGCAATACTTCTCTGAGGTCAGTTCCATTACTCAGTCTCTATGGGAAATCACACCATAGTTCAAGCTCAGGTGGACCCAGGCATCTTTACCAACCACCACACAGCTGACCACAATTAAAACCAAAACACTCCCACATGGCCCTCATCTTCTTCCACATATACACTCATCATAACCTCTGGCTGGAGGTTTCCATGAAGGGCGCAACCCAAGACACTGTCCAAAATAAGCACACTTGCGCCTCATTTGCCTAAAGTCAGCTTGGCCTGGACACCCTTCCTGTGAACAAAGAGTGATCAATTAGTCCTGCTCTATAACTGCTCCGCTTCTCCAATTTGAGGCCTACTGACTGTCTGGTATAGATTCTTGATGAGAATTTGTGTCATGAGAAAACTCAAGCACCTATCGGCTAGCCTCTAGAGGGCTTTGAAGAATTCATTTGACCCAAAGAATTCCTATTTTCACTTGATGGAGGTCAGGAAGGTTACAAAAGATGGCGAGACACTTCATCCACAAAGACTGCTCTTTTGGCCATTTTGGTTATGAATGCACACTTGGAAACTTTCTTTAGATGCATCAGATGCTGACAATCTAAGCCACTGCCTCACAAAGGGCCAAGAGGCTGATTCAGCCACATCCCTTTCCAAAGCAATTAAGCAAAGAGTCACAGGTGATGCCCATTCATTTCCGTTTGTAAACTGTTTTCTTCAGGCTTCACAAAGGGGTGGCCTGAGGCAAAGACCTTCCTGACATTCAGGACAACAGAACAATAGGTAGGCAAAAAGCCCAAAGCAGTGTTTCTCCACCGAGACTTTACTGGTCACACAGAATTCTGAGTTTTTGAGATGCTCCCATTCCCTTCAGCTATTAAGTACATGCCCATGTCAGAGAGCTTGGAGGTGGTGCATATCTTGGAAACAAAACCATGAGGCTATTCTGGAGAGTGGCCCGTATTCAAGAAGAAGAGAGAAACTTAGGAAGGTAGTAGGTGTTGCCCATCCATAAGGCAAGCCACTCTCCATTCTTAAATTGGGCAGGATGAATTCTGGGAAGCTTTCTACCAGACAGGACACAACCATTGATGCATTCTCTTTTCAAATGTCTGTAACCATGTATACAGTGGGATACACAGACATAGAAACACTCATGTTGTCAAACAAATTTCTAGAAACATTCCACTCCAAACAGACAAACCGACTTATTCTCAGAACATGAGACTAAACAACAAACTCATAGGGACACCCACAACAGCACCTCCTTCCCCCAAGTATGTCTGTGACTATCCTCAGTGTCCTCTGACTGGTGGGCCATACTATGTTCCCCGAAGTGGCCTGTTCTGTCTCAGATCTGGTCTTCTTTGCCAACTCTTTGAAGTTGTCAGGAGCCATGGTTGAGCCACTACCTGCTTTCTCAGAAAAGGCTTCTATTCAGACCTCTCCTGACATTTGGCCATCATCACTTAAGTAGGTACAAAGAAAGACTGACTCTGTCCTTGATAAATCCAAACAATTGAGACCACTGGGACTGGGACTGGGACTTCTCTGGGTGCCTGGCAGTCAATCACCAAGGAAGTGTGGTAGGTGACTTCCTTCAGGAAATGAATGAGGTCACTGCCTTGGCAACCACTTTGTACTAACAGTTGCTTCCAAGGGTCCCATGAGATGGAGTCTGCCCCTACTTCCTGTGACACTTACACAAGTTAGAATGGTATATCAACCACAGGCACCCAGGAACAGCTCTCCACACAGGCCTGGGCCTGGTTTGGTCCATTTAATCTACATTAAAAAAGAGAGAGGCTGATTCAGTCACATTCCTTCATCCTGACCAGGTTGTTTGACATGGAAGTTGACTTTTGCTCTCTCACATGCTTCATAGGTGCCTACATCTTCTTCAGGGATGATTTCTGCATGGAACTTTGAGGTTCTCAGCAGGTGGAAGATCGCCTACATTCCTGTATTGTAAGATCAACAATTTCCCTGTTCTTTTGTAAAGTTAGATTGAGGGAAGAGTGTATGGTTAAGGTTAATAACAGGTTCGATTTCGATTAGGAATCATTTTGCAGAATAAATAATGGTATTGGAAACCTGTGATATTTACATGAATATGCGGTGAAATATAAGTATGAAAACAGAAATCTAGGTAAGATTTGAAGTCCATAAGGGCGTTGGGTGGCCTGGACCCCATCCATTTGAAGCAGGAATGATCAAATAGCCCTGCTGCTAATACTGCTCTTCTTCTCCAATTTGAGGCCTACTGACTGTCAGGTATATATTCTTACTGTGATTTGGAGTCATGAGAAAACCCAAGCACCTATGGGCTAGCCTCTTCAGGTCTTTGAAGAACTCATTTGACTCAAAGGATTGCTATTCTCACTTGAAGGTAGTCAGGAACTGAAAAGGTCATCGAACGTTGGAGGAAAAGACCAACAAGAAACTGTCTCATGCCAAAAGAAATGGTTTATTGGGGGTCCAGCATCTGGGGCTCAGAGCTCACTCCAGAGGAGGAAAGAAAAAAGATCCCCGAGAACAACTTGAGCAGAGTTTATATACATTCTTTAGAGAGGGCAGGGACTTTACATACATCATAGCCTCCTTTAGGAAATCATCATACGCCGCAGGAAAATCAAATAGCAACTCTAAAACAAGATTAGCACATCCATTGGCGGGAACAGGTCGGGCAGGGGGTGATTTTTTTAGCCCTGAGAAGGGGTATACATTTAAACTGGTTGGTTGAAGCCCTGAGATGTATTCGTGCTGAGCTGCAGGGTTTCTGGGAAGGGGTTGTTTAGCTACTAGGTGGTCAGGGAAGATTTCAACACACATCTAATGGGCAGTTCTGGGAATTGTCTTAACTGCCACAGGAATTTCAGGTTCTGAGTGCAGCTTGGAAACCTTTATAAAACCTGGTTCTTTACGTTTCAATTTAAATTTCTTTTATTCTTTCATTTTCCACTCCTTTTTCTGACTACTTTTAATCTTAAAAGTAATGAATCATAATTATTGCGGGTTCTCAGATTCTATTTCTGCCAGTGGATAGTATTTTTATCTGATTACCATGAGTTTTTTTCCTGCCCAATCTGAACCTGGAGAAAGGAAACTATGCAGTTTAGCAAACAAGGTCCCACATTTAGTAACACCATAAGGATGATCAGGGGTCCAGCTAAGTCTGATAAAAGTTTAGTTAACCAAGAGGACTGGGTAAGCCATGACTCAAAACACCCTTGTTGAATCTCCCTTTCTCTCTGGTGCTCTTCAAGGCATTTTCTCAATTTACTCATGGATTTTTTAAAACTCCACTATGGTCAGCATAAAAACAGCATTCTTCTCTCAGTGAAGCACAGATGCCCTCCTCCCTCATGAAGAGGAGGTCTAATCCTTGCCTTTTCTGTAAAACAACCTCAGAGAGAGAGGTTAAGGATTCCTGCAAAACTGTGATGGAGGTCTCTAACGTTTTCAAGTCTTGATCTATTGCTGTTTCTAATCGGGCCATTTGTTGTGACCCACGGATCATAGCAGCTGTTTCCGTACCCACTCCTGCAGTAACTCCTATCCCCAGTAGGATGGCTAGAGTAAGAGACACTGGCTCCCGGTGAAATCAGGTTGTTAGTCCCCCTAGTAGACCTTCAAATTATTCTGCATCATCATAGAGCACCCTGGGGAGTATCTGCACCATTACACAATAATTTACAGAGCTATCTAATACCTGGGCTGAAATGCAAGGAGTTCTGATTGTGTGGAGTTCAGTACCATAATGGTTCCTTTAATTAGTTCCCAGGGGGAGGAGTCAGCTGTATTCTGGACTGGGAAAGTAGGCAAAGACCGAAACCAGGAAGTATGAGATGGTAGAGGGGTTCTGGTAGATCTAGGCATGGGAGGTTTAGGAGGTTTAATTCCTGGCTTGAGGGGATTGGGCCCTATTGCTGTGGGCTTTTCTTCCTTTTTAAGCTGGATGGTGAACCAGAGAGCAAAGTCATAACCAGGGCCATAAATATAAAATCGCATTCCCCTAGTATTTCCCATAGGCCATGTTGTTCTGAGGTATCCCCTTCCTTTGGAAGTGAAAGTTATTTGAGGGGGTAACATAGACTATTCTTTCCTCAGCGAGTTTTTGACACCGCTTGGCTAGCGGCACATTTCTTGGGATCAATCCAGGTGTCATTTGGTCCTACCTGAATCATACTGTCTGGAGAGTTTGGGTTCCACCATGCACTCCCGTTTGTTCACATCCCCAAGATCTACAATAAAAGTCAATGGATCCTCCACAGGTTTGGGCCTGTTTGCAACTTCGGAAATCAGCTGGGCACACATAAAAATCAAGACTGGCTAGTTTACACCTCAGTTGGGGAGATGACATCCATAATTCATGGGGTAAGGTGGTCTATGTTGCCCTGGTTTGGGTTTGAGTGGGATATGTGTGGGGTCCTCTATGTCAGGGAGATCCCAGTCAGAGAGCCCTATAACAAGCTGACAAATGTCTCGGTGGAGAGATGGCCACCTAGTCCATAAGGCGGCTGTATGTGAAATAGACCACACTACTTGCCCAGTAGGATTTATAACTTGCCATTGTTGCTGAACAGGCTGATGGGGATTAGGAATGCTGGTGGCCAGGGGAAGAATCCATAGCCCTATCCACACGACAGACACGCAACTTGAGAGGGTTACCAGTCAGTTTCAGTTTCCAGCCGGAATCTGTACATGGCACAGGCTTGAGATGTGAGGCATGTGTCCAGGAAGTGATCCCATCCAATTTCACCACTGTTGGTGTTATAAGAAACACCTGGTATGGTCCTTTCCAGCGGGGTTCCAGGGATGACACCTGATGCCGTCTCACGTAGACTAAGTCTCCCACTTGATAACAATGTGGGGTTTCTTTGTCTCCAGGCTGATAAGCAGTGGCCAACTATTTCCACAGGTATCGCTGGGTGCTGGGTTTGTTCAAGGGCTTTAATTCTGTCAAGCAAGGGTGTGTGAAAGGAATCATTAAGTCTCGAGTTGGGGTTAGGTCCCTTACTGGAGGAGGGGCACCATAGAGAATTGTATAATTGGTGAGGTTACACAAAGAGGCATAGAGGTTATTTCTTGCAGGAAACAGTGCATAAGATAGGAGCATAGTCCAATATTTTATGCCGGTCTCCAGGCTTAATTTCGTTAAGGTCTCTTTGATGGTTCTATTCATCCTTTCTACCTGTCCTGAGCTCTGGGGTCTATAAGCACAATGTAACTCCCAATTAATCCCCAGGGTCCTGGCGAATCCCTGACTTACTTGGGCTACAAATGCCGGTCCATTGTCGGACCCTATTACCTTAGGCAAGCCGGAACTTGGAAAAATGTCTTCTAGGATCTTTTTGACCACCATCTGAGCCGTTTTTTTCTTCATGGGGAAGGCTTCAACCTATCCTGAAAAAGTACCTACAAAGACTAGGAGATATTTAAGTCCATAACTTGCTGGCTTAATTTGAGTAAAGTCCACTTCCCAGAATTGTCCTGGTCTGGTTCCTCGTAAGTGCTTTCTGCAGGAAGCTTGGATGGGTAACTATTAACTAATTGACAGACTTGACAAGCTCTAGTCACCTGCTCAGCTATTTCTTTCCTCTTTGAGTCAGTCAATAATAAGTCCTTTCTTCGGTCCTTTAAGAGTGCCTACAACTTCTTTGAGTCTAAGTGGGTGAGCTAGTGTAAGTCTTTGACATAAAGGTGGGCTTTTTGAAATTGTAAACTTGGCTCTGTAGGGTCCCAGAGTTCTGTATCTGTCTCCTCAGATAATAAGTTGCCTGAAGGTTCCGGAGCTGCCAAGTCTCCTGATTTTTGTTCCCCCCCATGTGGAAAAAGTTAACAGAGTCACTTCGTTTAGGGCTGCCAATTAAGCTTCCTCATCTGCCCTTCTGTTTCCAACCACCACGGGGTCGTTTCCCTTCTGGGGCCCTGGACAGTGCCCTATAGCTTGTTCTTTAGGGCCCTGCACTGCTGAGAGAAGGTGGAGGATCTCATCTTCATTCTTTATTTCTTTCCTGGAAGAGGTTACTATTCTCTTTGCTCATAAATAGCCCTGTGCACATGAGCAGTGGCAAATGCATAGTGGCTGTCAGTGTATATGGTTGCCCTTTTGCTTGTTGCTAGTTCCAATGCTTTCGTAAGAGCAATCAGTTCTGCTTTTTGGACTGATGTCCCTTCTGGGAGACCAGAGGACCAGATGACATTAGTTTTGCTAAGTACTGCTCGTGCAGCCCGCCGCTTACCGTCTTGGAGAAAGCTGCTGCCGTCCGTAAACCATACGACTTCAGGGCGAGGCAGTGGCTGATCCTTCAAGTCTTGTCGTATACTGGTTTTCTCTGCCAGTATGTTTTGACACTCATGAGCGACGGGTCCTGATGATACTTCTGGCAGCAGTGTAGCCGGGTTGAGTGGAGCAGGGGGTCCCAGCATTATACTGTCTTTGTCAAGCAAGAGGCTCTGGTAGTGCTTAATTCCGGAGTTTGATAGCCACCTCTCTGGAGGCTGGCAGATGATGCTCTCCAGGGCATGGGGGACTATAATGGTGAGCTTCTGTCCCAACGTTCATTCATGAGCATCTTTTATTAGAAGGGCTGCCACTGCTATAGCTCTTAAGCAAAGGGGCCACACGCTAGCCACTGGGTCCAGTTTTTTTTATAAGAATGCTACTAGCCATTTCCAAGGTCCCAATGTCTGAGTGAGCATTCCCCGTGCTATTCCTTTCTTTTCTTCTATGTAGAGATTGAAGGGTTTATCTACATCTGGTAGTGCTAAGGCTGAAGCAGAGAGCAGCACCTTTTTTTGACATTATCAATAGCTTGTTTGTACTCAGGGATACATTGGAAGTGGGCATCCCCTTTTATCAGAGTGTATAAAGGTGCAGCCAGAGATGCGAACACAGGAATCCATAACCTGCAAAAGCTGGCAGTCCCAAAAAACTCTCTGAGTTGTCTCTTATTAGAAGGGGGAGGTATCTGCACAATGGTTTGTTTTCTGGGCTCAGTGAGCCATCGTTTGCCACCCCTAAGAGAATAACCCAGGAATATTACTTCTTGCTGACAAAAGTGGGCCTTTTGGCAGAAGCCCTATATCCAAGCCGAGCAAGCTCGAATAATAGTGCTTGGGTCCCAGACTCAGAGTTCTCCTTGGTGTCGGGTGCCAGTAGCAGATCATCCACATATTCGAGTGGGGTGACTTCAGGGTGGGCAGTTCTGAAGTCGTTGAAGTCCCTGTGGAGGGCTTCATCAAAGAGAGTGAGGGAGATTTTGAACTCCTGTGGGAATCTAGTCCCGGTTAATTGGCCAGATGTTCCAGTTTTTGGGTTTATCCACTTGAAAGCAAACAGCAACTGACTGTCCTTATGTAGGGGCAAGCAGAAGTAAGCATCTTTTAAGTCCAGCACAGTGTACCATTCCCGCTCCGGATTCAGAGTGCTAAGCAAATTATATGGGTTGGGTACTGTGGGGTGAATGTCCTGCACTCTGTTGTTGATCTCTCTTAGGTCTTGAACAGGATGGTAGTCCCCAGTTCCTAGCTTTCTAACTGGTAGCAGCGGGGTATTCCAGGCTGATTGACAGAGCCTTAAGACCCCAAGAGTCAGGTATTTCTGAATATGGGGCCTTATCCCATCCTTAGCTTCTTTGCTTAGGGGATATTGTTTAACACTGATTGGAGAGGCAGAGGCTTCTAATTATACTGCTATTGGAGGTTGTTTAAGGGCTAGACCTAACCCAGCAGTTTCTGCCCAGACATTAGGATAATCTTTTATCCATTTCTGTGCGAGTTTGCTTTGTTGATCAGTCCTAGGGGACACGAAGAGTGATGTTCACCTTCTACGGATATAGTCAAAGCCGTGACTATGGGAGCTTTTACTGAAGGCTTTAGAAACTCCACTTGGGGACCATCAGGGATAAAGGTTATTCTAGACCAGAGTTTGGTAAGCAGATCCCTGCTCATCAATGGGGCTGGACATTCTGGGATTACTAGAAAAGAGTGTGGACTTTTCCATTTACTAGGTTCATAATCCTCTTTTTTGTCCAAGCCTGATATCTACTGCCATTAGCCCCTTGAACTAGGGACCATTTATTTAATTATAGGGGGCCCAGTGGGGTCTTAAGGGCTGAGTATACTGCTCCTGTATCCATTTCAAAGTTCATTGGAATCCCCTCCACTTCAAATGTTACCCTGAGATCGGGGAGGGGATCCAAGCCCCGACTTTCTTAGTCCTCTTCTAGAGTCAGCATGGCGGGCTCGTGTGGCTGCTCCTTTTTGGGCCACTCTTTGGCTCAGTGTCCTTTTTCTTTTCAGTAGGCACATTGATCTGATGCCAGGGGCAGCCTTTGGAGTGGGCCCAGGTATCCCTTTCTGTCTCCCTGCATTTAACCTTCTGGAGTATTTTTTGCTGTGAACAAAACCTTAGCCAATGCTTTAGTCTGCCTTTTGCTCCTTTCATCCTTCTTTTGTTCCCTTTCCTTCTCTCTCCTCTGTTCCTTCTCCTCCTCAATTTCTCTCTTATAATATACTGTCTCAGGTTCTCTGACTAAATCTCTTAACATCATATCTTGTAATCCATCTAGACATTGTAACTTTCTCTTAATATCTAGGGCAGCCTGCTCGATAAAGGCCATTGCAACAGATGCCTTTTGGTCCTCTGCCTGAGGATCAAAAGAAGTATATTTCCTTTATGCTTCCATAATTCTCTCCTGAGACATACAGGGAGACTCATTAGGCCCTTGGATAATCTCTCTTACATTGGCCAAATTAGTCGGCCCTCTGGCGGTCGCTTGGTGACCCGCTATACCCGCTATTAGAGCCCGGCGATAAGTGGACAGATGCTACCTACCTTCAAAGTTGTTGGGTTCCCAGTTGGGACGGTTCATTGGCCCGTAGGGACGGAGAGGGAGCATCACAGGGCATTCTGAGTTTTCTATTATCCATCACCGCCGGGTTCCTTTAGGTAGCCCTGCTTCCTCCAGGGGAGGAGGGGCTGCTGCTGCTGCAGGGAAGTCCCCTGGAGGGCTTGAGTCTGGCCCAATTGCCTCTAGCAGCTGAGAGGCTGAGTCAGTGGCGGGAGGATCATCTGGAACATGTTGGGGGTTGGGGAGCGAGGGTAGAGAATGAGGAGGGGGAAGAGTATCCAGTCTTGTGACTCAGGGAGAATGGTGGGGAGAGCGCGAGTTGTGGAAGGTTTGAATGATATAATCATGAGGGAAGGGGTATATGTCTGTTGATCTGGGTGGCCACGTGGCCCCAGCTAAAAGACAATATCTCTGACTTTTCGGATTAGAGGGAAGTGGAAGGATCCTTCTGGTGGCCATCCGACTCCCAGGATGGGCCATTCTGAAGCTCAGAGAGTCTGCCAGCTCTGGCGTTTTACTGAAAAAGAAAGATTCTGGGCCCTTGAGCGGACATCAGTCCAATGATCAAGGGTCAGGGACAGAGGCATAGAAGTGCTTTGTCCCATAATGGAAGTTACTCAAACAGGGACAGTGAAGACACAAACTCGACACACACAATGACAAACAGTAAACGTTTACCATGAGTCCAAGACAACGATTAGAACTGAGTAACTGGCAAAACCTGATGGGTTAGACAATAAATACAGACAGTAAACTCAACCTGAGTTCAGGACAATGAACAAAACTGAGTAGCTGGCAAAAGCTTTTGGGCTGGAAAACCGAATCCTGAAGCAAAATATAATCCAGTTGAGGAAACTACTATTCCTTGATTTCCCTAGTCCTCTGGAGTGCCCCCAGGGACGTGACCTTTGGCTCTGTGACACTTCTGTCAGCCAACATAGGAGAGACCTAATGCCCTCACCCACAGCAACTTTGCCACGCCTTAAACGGAAACCCAAAACAAGAAACAGGCGCCTTACTTACCCTAAGAGAAGTCAGTTGGCGTCTTTGGTCCGCTGCTGCCGAATATCTCACCTGGGGCCTCCAGATGAAAAGGTGGGGCGAAGGTCGGAGAAAAACACCACCAAGAGACATTCTCATGAAACAGAAAAGGGTTTATTGGGGGTCCAGCATGCTGGGGCTCAGAGCTCACATCAGAAAAGCAAACAACAAAGAGCCCAGAGAACAATTTGAGCAGAGTTTATATACATTCTTTAGAGAGGGCAGGGACTTTACATACATCATAGCCTCCTTTAGCAAATTACCATGTACCCTGGGAAAATCAAATAACAACTCCAAAACATGATAAGCACATTCATTGGCGGGAACAGGTCGGGCAGGGGGTGATTGGTCAGCCCTGTGAAGGGGTAGACATTTAAACTGATTGGTTGAAGCCCTGAGATGTATATGTGCTGAGCTGCACGGTTTCTGTGAAGGGGTTGTTAAGTAACAAGGTCGTCTGGGAAGATTTCAACTCACATCTAATGGACACATCAAAGAATTGTCTTTACTGACTCAGGAATTTCAGGTTCCCAGTGCAGCTTGTAAACTTTACAAAACCTGGTTCTTTACGTTTCAATTTCAATTTCTTTTATTCTTTCTGAACTTTACAAAGGAAGGCCAGAGACTTCATCCACAATGGCTGCTCTTTTTGCCATTTTGGTTTTGGATGCATGCATGGGATCTTTTTTAGATCCATTTTGTGCTGATATTCTAAGCCACAGCCTCACACAGGGTCAAGAGGCTGATTAAGACACATCCCTTTCCAAAGCAATTACTTCTCTGAGGTCAGTTACAGAACTTAGTCTCTGAGCAGAATCACACCAGAGTTCAAGCCCAGATGGACCCAGTCATCTCTTCCAACCGCCACACAAATGACCACAATTAAAACCAAAACACTCCCCCAAGGCCCTCATCTTTTTTCATATATACACTCATCATAACGTGTGGCTGGAGGTTTCCATGAATGGCGCAGTCCAAGAGAGTGTCCAAAATAAGCTCACTTGCCCCTCATTTGCCTAACCTCAGGGTAGCCTGGACAGCCTTCCAGTGAACCAGAATTGATCACATAGGTCTGCCGTTAATACTGCTCTGGCTCTCCAATTTGATGCCTACTGACTGTCAGGTATAGATTCCTTATGTGATTTGGAGTCATGAGAAAACTGAAGCACCTCTGCAGGGATTGGAAGAACTCATTTGACACAAAAGATCACTATTCTCACTTGATGGACATCAGGAAAATAACAGAGGAAGGTGAGAGACTTCATCCACAATGACTGATATTTTTGCCATTTTGGTTTTGGATGCACACATTGGATCTTTCTTTAGATCCATCAGGCACTGAGAATCTAAGCCATAGCTTCACAAAGGGCCAAGAGAATGATTCAGACACATCCCTTTCCAAAGTAATTAAGCAAAGAGCCACAGGTGATGCCCATTTATTTCCATTTTAAAACTGTTTACTTCAGGCTTCACAAAGGGTGGCCTGAGGCAAAGACCTTCCTGACACTCAGGACAACAGAACAATAGGTTAGCAAAAGGCCCAAAGCATGGTTTCTCCACTGAGACTTTCCTGGTCACACTGATATCTGAGTTTTCTGAGATGCTCGGAATTTCCTTCAGCTAACCAGTACATGGCCACGTCACAGAACTTGGAGGTGGTACATATCTTTGACACAAAAATATGAGCCTATTCTGGAGAGTGGCCAAAATTCAGGAAGAAAACAGGAAATTAAGAAGGTTATAGGTGTTGCCTTTCTATAAGGCGAGCCACAGTCCATTCATAAATTGGGAAGAATAAATGCTGGGAAGCTTTCTACTAGACAGGACACATCTATGGATGCATGCTCTTTTCTAATGTCTACAACCACAGACACACTGGGATACACAGACCTAGAAACACTCACCTTGTCAAAGGACTTTCTAGAAACAGTTCACTCCAAACCAAACAAACAGCCTTTCCTACCTATTCTCAGAACATGAGACAAAACCACAAACTCACAACCACACTCAAAAAGTCACCTCCTTCCCCCAAGTAAGTCTGTGACTATCCGAAGTGTCCTCTGACTGGTGGGCCATACTATGTTTCCCCAAAATGGCCTGTCCTGTCTCAGATCTGTTCTCCTTGTCCAACTCTGTGAAGTTGTCAGGAGCCTGTGCTGACCACTACCTGCTGTCTCAGGAAAGGCCCATTTTCAGAGGTCTACTTGAATTTGGCCATCCTCAAATCTTTAGGTACCAAGAAAGACAGACTCTGTCCTTGTTAAATCCAAACAAGTGAGCCTACTGGGAATGGGACGGGTACTGGCTCTTTGTGCCTGGCTTCCTGGATCCCAAGTTCAGAGACTTCCATCCCCCAAGAAGTGAGGTAGGTCAATTCCTTCAAGAACGAAATGAGGTCACTGCCTTGGCAACCACTTTGTCCTAACAGTTGCATTCAAGGGTCCCTTGAGATGGAGGCTGCCACTACTTCCTGTGACACTTTCAGAAGTTAGAATTGTATATCAACCATAGGCACCCAGGAGAAGCTCTCCACACAGGGTTGGTTTGGTCCATCTTCTTTATATCAAGAGGAGAGAGGCTGATTCAGATACATCCCTTCATCCTGACTAGGTTGTTTGCCTTGGGAGATGACTTTTGCTCTCTCAGGCCCTTCATAGCTGCCTAAATCTTCTCCAGGGATCATTTCTGCATCAACCTTTGAGGTTCTCAGCAGGTGGAAG